>NC_135333.1:25533329-25900264 GCF_023851605.1 Tamandua tetradactyla
GGCAGCCAAACAGTTCCCGCCTCAGGAGGTTCCCATCGTACTCCAGGAAAGTCAGGTAGAGATTGCGGAAGAACTCGACGTGCTTATTCTTCACCCGCAGCTTCTTGGGGGAGTTCCAGTGGATGACCTGGCAGGAGATTAGGAGGCAGTCAGGCAGGGGGAACCTCACACGAGGGCTCGGCACATGGCTAAGCACTGTGTCTTTGCACATTCACTTGTTCATTCATCCACTGGTTCAGTACTTATGGTCCAGTGTTTAAGAATAATAGCTCCAAGGCCACACTGCCTGGGTTCAAACTCTGTTCTGTCCTAGGTAGTTGTTTAACCTTGAGCAAGTTACTCAATCTCTTTGTCCCTCAGTTTCCTTGTCTGTCAAGTGGGAATAGTGACAGTTCCTGCTTGTGCCAGTTATTAAGCTCTCAACTCAGCTCCAAACCTGTCTACAACTCCCAGCCTCACTTCTTCACCTGGACAGTAAAATTCAGTTTGCAGTCTTCACTGGTCACAGACAGAGCTTTATCATCCTCCCCCTTACCCCTCTTTGCCAGCTGCTTGGTGCCTCTGGAGTTGGCTGGTAACCCCACGCCAGCAGACTGGATTGATCCCAACACCAAGTTTTAATGATTCCCACCTCTTCCTTTTTCCTTCCAGCTCTAGGGGTGGAATTGCTGCTTCCTCCAACTCTCTGTGCTTTTTCAAGTATCAAATTAACATTTTATGCCTAGTTACCATTTTTAAAATATTAAATTCTCTTTTCAAATAATTGGTATGGTTTCCTCCACCCAGGACTCTACTGATACACTGTCTCATCAGGCTGTCGTGCTAATACATGTAAAGCATGTGATTAGTGCCTGGCTAACAGGGTAAGTGCTCAGTAAATACTGGCTCTCTATATTTAATGCCTGCAGTGTACAGTGTTGGGAGATGGCCAGAAGCGTGCGACTCTGGGCTTGTCCTCGGCACCGTCGTGGTCTGCTGTGGGACACGTGTTCACAAGCAGGTAATCAGTTTGATAACGGAGGGAGGATCAAGAGGAAATGGTAGCCCTAGGACGCTCAGGGAAGCATCACAGAATGAGATGCCTGTGCAGTATTTCCTGGAGCAGTGAGGCTGGAGCAGGGACAATGTTGGGGACACGATTCAGGCAGAGGGCAGAGGCTGGACCAGCCTCATTTGTCATCTGGCAAATGAGAAGCTGTGCAATGCCACTGGAGCACAGTGTGATGGGTGGGGTCAGTGGGAGATGTGGCTAGAGAGATGAGCAGGGTGAGATCCCGGACTCTAGAGACCATGCTCAGAATTTAGATGTGTTCCTAAAGCCAGTGCAGTCACCGGGGATTTTTAAGGAAGGAGGAAATGATCAATGCCACATTTCAGAGAGATGATTCTGAGTGCAATGGATAAGAAAGTAGTGAGTAAGATAGGTAAAATGGAAGCCAGGACACCTGTTAGGAGTTGCTGTAATTTCTAGCTGAGAAATGAGGTCTTGGGGACAAAGTTCCTGATTTGGGTAGAAAGACAAGACATACTCATCAAAAACCATCTGGGAAGGGTGGGCCATGGTGGCTCAGTGGCTGAGTTTTTGCCTGCCATGCCAGAGACCTGGGTTTGATTTCCAGTGCCTGCCCATGAGAAAAAAAAAAACCACCTGGGAAAAGCAAGCTAATCTTATTAAAGTACATAATAGGTACTAAGATTTGTTCTCAGTGCTATTAATTTATTAATATTACTAATAGCATCAATTATTAGTATTAAAATTATTATGAAATAATAACTATTAGCAATAATTAGCATTTAATAGTCACAACAATATCATCAGCCCCATTTTAAAGATGGGAAATGGAGGCACCAAAGAACTATGTAACTTGCCTGAGGTCATATAACTAGTAAGCTGCAGCATTAGGCTTGAACCCCTGGCAACCTGCAGAGCCTGCATGTTCGACTACTTCATTTGCTTGATCTCTAAGATCAGCTGTGCCCTAGGCCTGTGCAGACAGGACCTGTCAGAGATGTTTACTAAGGATAGAGATGACACCTTGGATCAGTCAGATGTACTTCTCGCAGCAGTGGGACACGAGCAGAACCCTGAATGATGATGGTGTGGATGCAGACATCTAAGTGGAGGAGGGACACCAAGGGAAGCACTGGGGAAGAATCTCAGGAGATTCTGCCAGGTAACGGGAGGCCCGCTCATCTACGGTCAAATTCTCAACACTCCATGGCGGGCACCCAGGCAGGCCCACAGGGGCGCTCCCTGGGACAGCTGAAACGGGAAGGGGACCTGTGTGGGCTGTGCTCGCAGGGCTGTGGGCATTGATCGGCCTCCCTGGGTGGGGATGTGCTCTCCTGGAGGTGTACCAGAAGCACACCACATCACCAGCTGATGTACGGTCATCAGCTTCTTCAACTCCTCACGATGACCCTAACAAGGTATGCAGTTTTAAAGATGAAGAAATTGTGGGGAAGCAACTTGCCGAAGGCCAGGCAGAATGCTGGAGTTGGGATTCACACACAAGTTTGTGTGATTCCAAAGCCCCTGTTCTTTTTGCTACACTGTGGAAAACAGAAGAAGCCAGGTTTTAAACCAATTCCTTTTTCATGCTTTATTGTGTCAGATTATAAAGGAAACAAAATAGCTCTCGCTCTTCTCCCTACTGCCCTCATAGCCTATCTGACAGCTGAGACCAAGGAAAGGAGCCTGGCATCCAGCGCTCATCACCCACTGCTCCCTACATCAGCCGCGTTCCGCCTGCGAGAACCCTCCTCTGGCCCCTCTCTCAAGCCCCAAGAAGGTGTGGCAGCAATTCCCCTTGAAGCTGGCTAGGCAAATTCTTCTCCTCCAGATCCATTCTCTCTCTCCTGGTTGGGACAAATGACAGGAAAGCTATGTGACCCAAACCACTTCCTCATTTCTGCCAGGACCAGCAACGGCAGAGCAGCAGAGCAAGCACTGTGGAAGCTGGGCCAGCTCGGTGTGAATACCAACAGCACTATTTACCGGTTGTGTGACCTTGGGGGCAACTCACTCCATTTCTTGAGGACTCAGCTTCCTCATGGGTAAGATGGGGGGTCAGTAATCCTGACTGCACAAACTGGTTGACAGGGTTAAATAAATGCCTAGCACAGTGCCTACAGGTCAGGTGTGCTCCATAAATGTGGGTTCCCTCCCCCTGTCAAAGAAGGAGCAGTCAGACTGCACAACTCCATCCTCCTTTCTCCCTCCCACCAGCATGAAGTCCACTGCCGTGATAACTAAGGAAGTAGGCGCTTAGCATTCAGAAGGTGCAGGAAGGGTCTGCGGATTTGAGAGTACTCGTTGGAGCTGGTACTTCAGGTAAGGATTTGTAGGCAACACCGTGCAGTTTTATTCCTGTACCTTTTGAGGGGTGGGAGTGGGAAGACGCTCCCTCGACAACAGATCCAACCCAGGTGCAGAAAATGTCCCGGGCCAGTCATTAAAATAATTGCATGTGGGCTGGTGTCACTCACATTCAGTGGGGATCACAGCTTCCCTGTGAAAGATTTTGGCACTTGCCAAGTGCTGAGCCAGCAGGAAGGCTGATGGATGTGCGTCTGACTCAGAGCACACAGGCTTCTTCAACTTGGAGAAACTTAACACTAAGTGAAAATAAGGCATCCTATGGGTCCCCAGACAAACACATCTTAATTTATTGTGTACAGACCCGTCAGGTACTTTGGAGACACTGTTTGATTAAATCCTCCAAATAAGCCCATTTGAATCCTATTGTCCACATCATGGAGTTGGCACATGACTTTCCCATATCTCACAGTTGATGAGTTGCGGAGTTGAGACTTGAAGCCAGCTCTAATCCCCAACCCCAGATTCTTAATTACTCTCGTGTACAATCTCAGACTTCAATGGGCCAAGCATTTTACAGATGAGGAGTGAAGTCTCCAGGACTGTCCAAGAACACATGGTGAGTTCATGACAGCACAGGACTAGCTCTAGGACCCAGGTCTCCTGGTGCCCCCCACCCAGCCCCTACAAACCATCCATCATCCCAACACACCTCATTCTCTTCTGCCTCTGCCTGGTTTGTAATCGACTACAGGTGAAGACTGGCTTTGTAAAAAAGCAGTAAGGGTTAAAGGAAGGTAAGGGGAAACAATGGTGGAGTTACTGCCAGGCAAAGGGAGTTCTGGAAAACCTTTTGTAATCCAGTTGCCTTCTGATATTCAGAGTAACCTTTTTCACCTTAGTTCTTAATCACATAATTCTCCTTTATTTTCCGCTAGGCTCTAGAGAAATACATAATAGCTACTGCTTATTTAATACCCATTATATTCTAAATACATATATAAACACATTATCATATTCGATACTCAAACTAAAACATATCATATTCAATACTCAAAATAACCTGCTAAAGTTATTTCTATAATGCTTAGTTCAGAGTCACCTATCTAGTAAGTGGTAAACATAATAGAAAATCAAGTGTAACTTGTGCCAAAATATTTTTCTTTCTGTGGTATCATTTATTCATCCATCAAATATTAAAATTGAGCACCTACTATGTGCCAGACACTGATCTAGGATTAACTACAGAGATGAAGATGAGAGAGGATCACTGCCTTTGTGAAACTTACAACTTAGAGGGAGAAGCCAGCACTAAATAACAAATGACAGGCTTTACAGAGAGGTACAGAAAGCTATGAGAGCATATAGCCAGAGGACCTGACCTAGTTTGGGGGGTCAAGGAAGTGACATTTGTGCTATGTTCTGAGGGCTGTAGATGAGCTGACAAGGGAGGCCAGAATGGCAAAAGAAATTTTTTAGGCAAAGGTCCCAACATATGCAAAGACTGTGAGGCAAGAAGGTTGGTGAAACACTGTGATCCAAAATCGAAGGGATGGGGCATGGGGTGAATCTGGTGGGATAGGTGGGGACTGACCAGATGGGACCTCGTGGGCTGCAGCAAAAGGAGAAGCAGGGCAAGGCCCCTCTGCATTTCAGTCTCGGTGTGGGGAATGCTGGCTGGGCCAGAATGGAGGCAGGGAGGCCAGATGGGAAGCCCCATCGGAGGAGAGGAGGACAATGCTGGGTTGGATTAGGATGAGGGAGGAGAGAGAGCAAGCAACGCACATGAGTTTTAGAGGAATCTGGGGTAAAGCGGACACTGCGCTGGGAGGAGGAGGAGAACTCAGATGGCTTCTAAGTCTTTTGGGCGCTGATATTTTAGGATATTTGGGGGGAGCAGAGGAAGAGCCCATGGATTTGTATTTCCAGCCATGGTAAACTTGAATAGGGTTTAGAGGGCTCCTGAGGGCTTGGAAGAGTGGGATACTCTGCTTAAGAGGATTCATTTGTAAGTTAGATCAGAAAGTATCCCTTAGCTCTCAGGACAGGTAAACAAGAAGGAAGAAGACAACTGAACTCACTTCTCTGTCTTCTCTTTTACCCTATCCATTCCTTTCTATCTCCATGAATGTTGGAAACTCCTAAGTTACTTCCAGCAAATGAATAATTACCATCTGGAGTGGAAATCTGATTGGCCTTCCAGATCCACTCTCTCCCTTTCCTGCACTCTGCTCTGGTCCCCAGTGCTGACCCTTACAGAGGGCATCCAGACCTTCGGCTTCTGAATGGGTTCAGCCAATGGAAGGCAAAGGCCGGAGATCAGAGGGTAGGAAAGTGAGGTGGGGATGACAGCTGTCCTGCACCCCTGCCACTGTAAGTGGTCACAGCTGGCTGCATTCCTACCAAAAGCCATAGACCTCACCTGCTGGGGCCTTCTACCTGGTGTTACCCTCCCTGGATCTGGGCAATTGCCCCCCTGCTTTGCTCCTTCAGGTCTTAAAGTGGGAACAGATGCTGGCCTCAGGGTCTTGGAATATCCTTTTCCTACAAACTCTGCCCACAGCGTTATAATGTCCTTTTATTAAATTTCCCTCAGATCACCCAGGTTGAGATATGTTTCCTGTGGGGACCCTGACTGATATTCAGTCCAAGAAAGATCCCTATCAACATTTTCAAACACTCATGATCTTCAGCTAACACCCCTCCTTCCATGCATTCATTTCCTCTCTTTCATCCCAGTGGAGTCAGTACCGGCCACATCTTGAAGAAACACTGGCTCTGAACTTGTATTTACCAAAACCACATAAGCACAATTTCTGGGAACCAAGGGAGGGAATATGGAGGCTCCTTTTGTAGGTGAGCAGGACAACCCTATCTACCAAGAGCTAGTGTGTAGGAAGAATCCTGCAGGGACCAGTCTTTAGGACCTCAAGTTTAATATGGAGCTTATTGGAGAAGGGTTTTAGTCTGAAGACCAGGAATTGTGTAAAGATGCTGTTGGTGATTTTTCCTGGGCAAGGCCACTTTTAAGTGTGAAAGGACCAACTTCAGAGAGGGGAAGTGTCTTGCCTACTGAAACACAGCAGAAGTTAAAGTAGAGCCTAGCTTCTCCTGGGCCACTATATCTTCCACTAAACCATATTACTGGCTCAAGATTGGTATTGCTGATATTTCTGATCAGGAGTTGTCTGACTACTGAGACATGTTCTTTCCTGGTACCTTGAGGGACAGAATCACCTGTCATTGCTGGCTTCGGGACAGTAAGCTGTAGTGTATATGACACTTACTGACAAGTTTTCATACCTACGACAGAGTGACTGGAGAATGAGCTGAAAATAGATTTTTGCAAGGAGCTGGTAAATGCATATGGGTCTACAAGGCTTTTGGTGAAAACCTATCATAACTTATTCTACTTTTGGAGGCACACTAAAATGGCAATAATAATAATTACAATTAGCAGCTAACATATATCAGATGCTTACTTTGTGCCCAGCACAGTTCCTCATACTTTTCTTTCCATTTAATCTTCATACAACTCTATGAGATAAAAGTGCCACTATCATCATCCTATTTTATAGGTGAGGAAAGTTTAGCAAATTGCTCAAAGTTACACAGCTTAAAAGTGGGAAAGTCAGAATTTGAACCCAAGCAGATAGAGACATTAGGAATCTCTCTCCTTATTTCTCTGTTCTCTGAAGTGAACGAGAGATTTACAGATTATAGGATCATAAATAAAACTTCCTTCCCCTTCCAAACAGTCCCCCCTCCCCCATCCCAGTATTCAAGGCTCCAAGATGATTTAGAACTTCTTGGATACACAGCTGAAGCTCCACCTCAGCAGGAACCAGTGAAGAAGGCGTCAAGATTGCATGGGTGGGCAGAAGCTGCCAAGCATCAAGAGTCCCTTGGGTGTGATTGGATTGAATCTGAAATGCCTATGGAAGTTGAATATATGTGCAGACTTGGAGTTAGCTTGAAGTGAGCCAGAGAAAACTGACAGAAACTGATTACTGTCCAGGAAACGTGAACATCGTCTGGGACGACAGTAGAAGTCAATGTGATTAAAGGAGAAACGAGAAATTCTCCTTTCCTATGAGAATATAGGAAAAGCATTTTAAAGGCAGAAACAAGATCTCAGCACAAACACAAGGCTATGGAAAGGGTTCAGCCCAAAATTTCAGCTTCTGAAATCTTAAGATCCTAGAGAGTTCATAAAATTAATTTCTGGTTGCAAAAGTGCTAAGAAATTAAGAATCTGTGCAAATACCAGCGAAATGAGAAGATGAACCTTATCTCTTCCAAGAGATAAACTTGAGGGGTCTTTGGAACATAGCCCCCACCTTAAGACCATCATGGACTTTCTGTGACCCAGAGAATAACATTTACATTTCTTAGCCTGGCATTTAAGCTTGTTGCAAACTGACCTTAATTACAATTCCAGCCCTATGTCTAGATATGATGGTTGGGCTCTCATGTCAACTTGGCCAAATGATTATGCCCAGTTCTCTGACCAGGCAAGCACTGGACTGACCATTGCTGCAAGGCTACTTTGTGGCTGGTTGATTAAATCGTCATGTAGTTGACTATGTCTGTGGCTGATTACAACTGAGAACAACTAAGATGTGCCTCCCACCACATGATAATCCAATCAATTGAAGGCTTTTAAGGAAGAAGAGAGGCTCTTTCACTGCTTCTTTAGCCAGCACCTCTCCTGTCAAGTTCATCCAGACCCTTCATCGGAGCTGCCAGCCTCACAGCTGCCCTCCAGATTTTGGACTCTTCCATTCGCATGGTTGTGCAAGACACTTTTATAAATTTCATATTTACACATCTCTCCCATTGTTTCTTTTTCTCTAGAGAACGATAAGACAGCAGGCTAAAAGAAACTCAGTGTTTCCTGAAGACGGCTTTCTGGACTCTGTGCTTTTGCATATGCTACTCCCCTTTCCAAGCAACTTTACTTCTCTACCTGGTGAATGCCCACTTTCATGTCTTTTCTGAAAAGCTTTGGGACAGAAGGATTGTCTCCCTCCTCACCCTATTCTTCCTTCCTAACAGAGCACCAGCTTTGCTTGGAGTTGCAGTGTCCTCATCCCCTTTAAATGGATCATGATCCTTTTAAGATCTAAGCTAATCCTGATTATCCTATATTCTCTGATTTCTTAGACTTCCTTGTAGCTAGGGATGGCTATATGACTAACGTTTTCCCAAAAAGATACACAGGGAAATATCTGATTTGCTGATGAACAGGCTCAGATATGGCAGGTGCCATTCTCCTCCCACCCTACCCATTCCATTCACCTTTAGGTCTTGAGCAGAGATGTGATGACTGGAGCCATGACAGCCATCCTGTGACCATGAGGGAGAGGTTAGACATTGCTGACCTCTGAACCAATGTCTATAGTTGCTTACTCCAGAACTCTTTTGTGTAAAACTCAACCATCCTATTTTAATTTAAGCCACTGCAAGTTGGGTTTTATGATTTTGAAGTTGTAAACATTCCTGATATAAAACCAAGGTAGTTCCTGGCTCCTTACTCAGTGCATTATAGATGCTTACACTTAACTCTTCTAGATAATTCATCATAGGCTCCTGTAATTGTTTATTTACTTGTCTGCATCTGGCCTTAGAGTATGAATATTTGGGCTGGCGGGGAGCATGCCTTGTTATTCTTCATGGGTGCCAGAAGGCCTGACAGGTGGTGTCCAATAACTGCTCTTCGGTGCAAGAAGAGAAATTATGATGATGACATTGTCAATAATCCTCCTTTTCTGTCTGTCTGCAGCCAATCAGTTATAAAAGAGATACGAATATGGGTGTTAAGATGGAGGTACATATCCCCCTTTTATTTGTCTAAAGGCCAAACAGCTTGTCATTTTCTCTTGAAGGAGTTTAAGTTCCCTCTGTTATCCCCTTGTCTGGTATTTCAAGTGAGAAGAACAAAGTCTCACGAGCCCCTTTCCCTACGCTGGAGATTATGCCGTATGGTGGAGAGGGACCAGCAGACAGACCTACATGCCAGTCTGAGCTGTAGGTCATACCAGCAGTGTGACCTGTACCAGTTACCTGATATCTTGACGGTAGTCCCTTACCTGTAAAAGGGGCACAGCAACGACCACCTTGTAGGGTTGTGGTCAAGATCAGGGCTGATGAACTGATGACTGTGAAGGTACATTGCATGTTGTCTGTTACGACTGGCTTTATATTTCATGAAATAGTCACCCTACCAATTAGGAAGACTGGAGGAAGACAGTCTCTACCAGTGGGTCATGGGCCCCCTTCCAGAAGCAAGTGAAAGAGGCTGAGCAAACCAAGTATCCCATTCCTAAGAACACAGAGATTGGTTCAAGGATGGGCACGTGTCCCACAAAGCTTCCAGACAGTCTTTTCACGAGCCACTGAGTAAAGGGGGATTTTTTCCTACAATCTGAGATCATGAGTGCTAGTTACTCTTACATTATCCTGCTTTGATTTCCTCACAGCACATACTGCCTGAAATATCAATTTTATTACTTTTTTTCTTGTTTGATATCTGTATTCCACAACAGAATGTAAGCTCAGTGACAGCAGGGTTCAACCTTATCTCGTTCAGTACTGTGTGACCAGCTCTCAGAATAGTGTCTGGCTGATTGCATGGACACAATAAATATTTGTCCAATGACTAAGTTCTACACACTGGCCAGGAACCACCAGAAACCAGGGGCCACCTTGCCATAACTGAGAAAAGCAGAGGTAGAGAGAGAGAGAGCTCTGCTGTCATTTGAGCACTCATGGCCAACTATGTCAATGCAGAGGGTGGGACAGTGATGCTCTCAATAAAAGTACTGGGATTTAAATACATCTGGAAAAGTCTTTTACCAAGCAGGCTACTATTATTTTTAGTGTGTTTAATAATATTACTTATTAATAGTAATATTTAACCAAAATAAACCCCACAAAATGAACAAATGGACTAAGAAGAGCTATGGAGGGCTGGGAGCACGTATGAAACCAGAAGGAAAGATAGATGACAAAGACTGAGATGGTATAATTTAGGAATGGCTAGAGTGTACAATGATGGTGATTAAATGTACAAATTAAAAAATGTTTTTGCATGAGGAAGAATAAAAGAATGTCAGTATGGGAGGGTGTTGAAAATAGATGGTTATTCATATTTTAAAACTTCCACTTCTGTGTGAGACTAAAGGGAGAAACATTCAATTGGTGCTAAATTTATATTTTCACTAGTGCATTTCCTAATTAAACTTGTATGGTCAGCTTAATTGAATACCACAAGAACATGAAACTTTGAATAGGGCATGAGATTTTGTTGGTTTGTCCAGGTTAGTGGATTGCCTTGATAAATCCCAGAGGGATTTGAACAGTGAATAAAGAAGTATTTGCAAAGTCCTCTTGAGGGAATGGAGAGAAAGGGGGAAAACCTCACTTCCCCATTTGGAGAATTCCTGATATTCTTACAAGCAGTGGGGACAATAAAATTAATAGGCCAAGCCCTCGATCTTGGGGTTCGCCCCTATGAAACTTATCCCTGCAAAGGACAGGCTAAGCCTACTTAAAATTAGGCCTAAGAGACAACCCTAGGGAATCTCTTTTGTTGCTCAGATGTGGCCTCTCTTTCTCTAAGTGACTTGTCAAGCAAACTCACTGCTCACCCCCCTCTATGTTGGACATGACTCCCAGGGGTGTAATCCTCCCTGGCAATGTGGGACAGAAATACTGGGATGAGCTGGGACTCGGCATTAAGGGATTGAGAAAATCTTCTTGAGCAAAAGGGGGAAGAGAAAAATGAGACCAAATAAAGTGTCAGTGGCTGAGAGATTTCAAACAGAATTGAGAGGTTATCCTGGAGATTGTTCTTATGCATTATATAGATATCCTCTTTTTAGTTTATAGTGTATTAGAGTGGCTAGAGGGAAGTACCTGAAACTGTAGAGCTGTGTTTCAGTACCCATGCTTCTTGAAGATGACTGTATAATGATACAGCTTTTACAATATGACTTTGTGATTGTGTGAAAACCTTGTGTCTGATGTTTCTTTTATCTACAGTATGGACAGATGAGTAAAAATATGGATAAAAAATAAACAAATAATAGGGGGAACAAAGGTTAAGATATACTGGGTAGATGGAAATACTAATAGTCAATGAAAGGGAGGAGTAAGAAATATGGTATTAATGAGTTTTTCCTTTTTTATTTTTTTTTCTGGAGTGATGCAAATGGTCAAAAAAATGATCATGGTAATGATATTGTGAGTCATTGGTTGTACACCATGTACAGAATGTTTGTATGTCAAGAGCATATTTATATGTTTGTTAAGGCTTACAATAAAAAAATTAAAAAATGCATATAATGTGAAATTAGCCACTTTAAAGTGTACAATTCAGTGGTATTTGCTGAAATATTTTAAAGAAAATCTAATATAAAGGCAAAAAAAAAAGAGGCCTGGATTATAACTTAAAGTTTAAAATAAATTTATATGAGTTTATGCTGATAGAAATGAGTGATTGAATAAGAAAATGGGGGAGAAGACACCAATCTTCCTTAGAGAAGAATCACAAATAATATATGTAGGTACTCCACCCTCTGGGAGGTAGGACTTTCTCTTTCCATTCCCAAAGGGTAATGATTCATCTCCGAAGAATAAACTATGAATGGGGACAGTATTACCTTTCCTGTGGAAAAACCCAACAACAACGATCACTACCTTTGGCAAATGCAGATGGCTAACCCCATTAGCAGTGGCATTTGGATATGAGGCACCTCCTGGTAGGATGTGATGAAGGCACTTCATCTCTGTGTATTCTTCGCCCCAAACAATTATATCAGGCTAATCAGTAGAAAATATGTTGGCCAGAACCAACTTGAGGGATATTTTATAAAACACTGGTCCAGTACTCATCAAATATGTCAGGAGCATGAAAAACAAGGACAGACTGTGAAACTGTCACAGGCCAAAAGAGACTAAAGAAACAGGAAATTAATGGGAAAAGTGGCAAAATGCAAATAAAGTCTGGAGATTAGTAAGCCAGTGTTGCTTTCTTAGTTTTGGTCAATGTACCACTGTTTGTAAGATGTTAACATTAGGGAAAAACTGAAACTGGATGATGATTAAATGGAAATGCTCCATGCTATCTCTGCAAATTTTGTGGAAGTCCAAAATTCTTGCAAATAAAAGTTTATATTAAAAAAAGTCTTGCAAAGGATGATGGATTGAGAATACTAATACGAAAAGCTCATATGAACAGCAAGAAACAGCTGAGCTGACACTTTTACTCTCAATACAAGTTCTTCCTTAAGCTACGTTACAAATACAGAAATGACTACCTAATTAGATCTGACAAGAAACTGGCAAAAAATTTAAATTCTCAAGACTATTTGAAACATGGGTTTATAACCACTATTGTTAAGGAAGAAGAACTTCACCCAAGTGTGTATTGTGCTTTGAAATATTACTTGATGTTAGTACAAGGATGCATGATTAGCAAGACATTTAAAACAAAGCATCCAGAACATGAAGACAAACCTGCATAATTTTCTGATGCTTTAAGTCTCGTGATAGTCAGAACTTTCCAACATTTTAGCAAACTGCATAAGAAGAATTTAGAAGTTTTTTTTTGAAGATTTCTTACATAAATAGTAAAGTTTAATAAAATCCAGTATGAGAAACCCTTGTTTTACCTGCTTGGTCAAAAATGGCTGAAAAAATACACAGTATGGTAACAAAATGAAGTAAATCCCTTTGTCAGCAAATATTGTAAGAAGCCTTAGAAAACACTGTTGAAGACTGGAAGAAACTGGCTTTTCAAACAAATTATATAGGAAATTTGCTGTCACATTAAATCAAAGTGCAGAGGATGTTAACACACATTGGTTTGTGCTATTTACCAGAATCTGTTTCAATGATAAAATGAAAAGAACAACTTTCTGTGAGTAGTAAAGAAGACATCTAAGAGGACATATTTTGAACAATAAATTCCTACTATAATGATAATAATCTTACGGGAAGAACATATGGAAAAAAGCATATGGAACTGATGTTGTGCTAAAAGGAACCACAAAAAGAGAGCACCCTTATAGAAGTCCTTTACTACATCATTGATAATCAAGTTGGTAGTAAAGTACTTGAATCTAGAGAGCACAAAGCTACTGGATATATCACTGATTTGGTTAATTATATGAAGACAAGATAGGGAAAATATCACAGAATTTTTACAAAACTTTCTAATGACATAGTAAGTGTCATGGTCAGGTTCATGTGTCAACTTGGCCAAGTTGCGGTACCTGTTTGTCTGGTTGGGTAAGTGCTGGCCTGTCTGTTGCAATGAGGACATTTCATAGAATTAGATCATGAGAACGTCAGCTGCATCCACAGCTGATTTCATGTGTAATCAGCCAAAGGGGAGTGTCTTCTGCAATGAGTGATGCTTAATCTAATCACGGGAAGCCTTTTAAGGAGGATTCGGAAGGGACAGGCTCTATTCCTGCTTTGGCTGGCGAACTTCTCCTGTGGAGTTCGTCCAGACCCTCCATCGGAGTCGTCGGCTTCACAGCCTGCCCTGTGGATTTTGGAGTCTGCATTTCCACGGTCATGTGAGACACTTTTATAAATTTTATATTTGTGAGTGTTCTCTGTTGATTCTGTTTCTCTAGAGAACCCTAACTAATACATTAAGTGACAATGAAAACCTGTATAACATTAAGTTCTGCTGGTGAACTAATGGCAAGGAATTGAAAAGAGATGGCATATTAAAGATGATTGACATCTCTGTTTTTATGGAAAGATGTTTATGTTCTGTCAGACTTTAAACACACACACTCTCAATCTGACCCTTTCATGTAAAGATGATGCATGAGAAAGTAACTACTTCTAGAAAGAAACCTGTGATATAGAGTTTTTAGAAAATAAACATCTGAAACTGTTTGTTAGGTGATTACACTAGAGCCAAAAATGTGGTTATCTATCTTTATTTCCACATATTTTAGAAAATTTCAAAGTAGAATTTTTTAACCCTCAAAATTAATTTCCAGGTTTGCTGATTTGAATCTGTTGTGGATCCCTGAAAAGCCATGTCCTTTAATCTTCATTCAATACTGCTGGGTGGGAGCTTTCTGATTATCCATGGAGATGTGATCTACCCAATTGCGGGCGGTGACTTTTGATTAGATGGTTTCCATGGAGATGTGCCTTACTCATTCAAGGTGGGTTTGTTTACTGGAGCACTTAAAGAGGGAACCATTTTGAAAAAAGTCTGAGAGTCATGAGAGCCCACACAGCCAGAGACCTTTGGAGATGAAGAAGGAAAATGCTCCGGGGGGAGCTTCAAGAAACTAGAAGCCAGGAGAGGAAGCTAGCAGACTTTGCCATGTGCACTTGCAGCTGACAGAGAAACCCTGAACTTCATTGGTCTTTCTTGAGTGAAGGTGACCCCTTGTTGATGCCTTAACTTGGACATTTTCATAGCCTTGGCCTTGCTTTAATTTGGACATTTTCACAGCCTTAGAACTATAAACTTGCAACTTAATAAATTCCCCTTTTTAAAAGCCATTGCATTTCTGGTATATCACATTCTGACAGCTTGCAAACTAAAACACCAAGTAAAGAATTACAGTGAGTCTTTTTTTTTCTGGTATGTGGCAGTGAGCTTTCAATATGTTAAAATATAAAAATGTTTTAAAAATATTTTTAAAAATTATATTTAATTGCCAAATACTACCAAAATCCTTGTATAATATTTGGATAGAATTGAAATAATGAGTATAAAATTTAATAAGCACAGCCAATGAAGCTCTTTTCTCCCCAATTGGAGCTATGTACTTTAGGAGGGACCCTCCTTTTTTTTAGAAGAAGTGACAGTTTTACAGTCATGCAGAAACTACAGTTATCACAAAAGTTAGCCCAAACATCCCTAAAGAGAGGGACAGACATATCAAAGGTGATGGTAGAGTTATACAGAGAAAATAGGATTTAAGAAATGAATATAGATTGTTGAATCATTAAATTGATATCTCTTTTAGTCTCTCATATCTTAGAGCAGCTACAAGTAAAGACCTAAAATTGTGGAACTATAACCCATGTAAAACTCTGAAATATGTTCCACAACTAATTGTGGTGCTGTGCTTTGAAATTTATTGTTTTTTTGCATATATGTTATTTTTCACAAAAAAGAAAGGAAAAAAGTCAACTGTGGTGATAAAGAATTATTTAAGCCTTGTAGCCTAACTCTATCTAACTCATTTTATGAAGCTAATATCATTTTAATACCAAAACCAGGTAAAGGTGCTATAAGAAAAGAAAACTACAGGCCAATCTTCCTAATGAACATAGATACAAAAATTCTAAATAAAATATTAGCAAATTGAATCCAACAGCAGCACAATAAAAGAATTATACACCATGACCAAGTGGGGTTTATACTTGGAATGCAAGGATGAGTCAACACAAGAATATCAATTCATGTAATACAGCACATTAACAAATCAAAACGGAAAAATCACATGATCATCTTGATTGATACTGAAAAATCATTAAAAAAAATTCAACACCTTTTTCTGATAAAAACACTCCAAAAGATAGGAATCAAAGGTAACTACCTCAATATGATAAAGGGAATATATGAAAAACTGCTAAGCAGCATCATACTTAATGGAGAGAGACTGAAAGCCTCCCCTCTAAGATCAGGTACAAGACAAGGATGCCCATGGTCACCACTATTATTCAACATTGTACTAGAAGTTCTAGCTAGAGCAATCAGGCAGGACAAAGAAATAAAAGGCATATAAATTGGAAAGGAAGAAGTAAAACTTTCATTATTTGCAGATGATACAATACTATATTTGGAAAATCCTGATAAATCTACAGCAAAGTTACTTGAATAAATTCAGCATGGTGTGGGATATAAAATTAATGCGCAAAAATCAGTAACATTTCTATACACATCAATGACCTAGCTGAGGAATCAGTTAAGGAAAAAATTCCATTCAAAATTAGCAACTAAAAGAATCAAATAGGAATTTGGTGGTCTGTTTCTGCACTCTTGATTCAATTCCATTGGTCAATATATAATAATATATATTATTAAAATAATATATAATCAGAAGTTTATAATACAGAATATAGGGGACTTAGAGATACATAGAAGCTAGAGATGGGTGAACCGTTAGCTAATGAGGTTGAACTCCAATGTAAGGCAATAGATAGGAGTGAAGGTGATTCCCTAGTGGGTCCAGAAGTAATATTACCATATTGAAGATGAACATGATTGAAAGGGGTTGTATAGACCTACGTGTCCCCCTGACTCACACTAGAAATATGATGAGTTCTTGTAAGAATTGCTTCAAAGATATGATTCTTGTATAAACAGTGTTTAAGTCCAGGGTACAGGTGGGAAACTGCTATTGAACCCTGTGAGCTATGTTCAAAAGGAAACCATCAGCACTATGACAGTTACAGCAGAGGTATATAATGGGGGAAGGACAAGAGTTAAGAGGAGGCTTAGATTTCCTATTTGGTGAAGGTGTGTTTGTTGGTTATTCATCTCTTGGGAACAACGAAATTATCTAAAATTGAGAATGTTGATGGACTGTGGACTTTGAGCCCTCTACATGATACCTGATGAATGCAGGTGGCTGAAGGATGCACTGATGGAGAAGCAGAATGGTGAACGATGGTATATGCTCATGAACGAAGGTTGTGCTGCTACAAAAAGGGAACAACATCATGAGGCATGTAACGATGTGAATGAACACATGAGACATTTGGTGAGACAAAAAAAGCCAGAAAACAAAAAACAACAATGGTATGGTCACCTTTAGAAAATGCTTTTAAGAAAACAGGGATCTAGATTGCAAGCTTTTAGAGCAGACACATTAAGTCTGGAGTGGTGATTATTATTTCTGGATTTTGAGAGGCTGTTTTATATATATAACCTGATATTTAGAGATAAGAACAAAGCCGAACAGGTTGGGGTTAAAGTGATTTAGAACACAGGGGTAAGGAAGACGGTGTCTATATTTTAGAACCACACATACTTTTTGAGACCAAAGGAAGAAAGGCTTATTTGATCTGGAACTGAAATTTTTTGTAGCGTATAATCTAATTCAACCTATCTGTATAGCTCATTTGAACAACTGAAACACAGGAAGCACAGAATAAGAAAGAGGTCCTCTAATTCTCTATAGATTATTGTAATGCCTGGAAACATGCTACAATATATTAAGCATTTAAAAAAAAGTATTGGCAAAGTCCCCTGAGGGAGGGGAGAAAGACTACGGAACTATTAAACCTTGCCACCAGGGAATCCCCTGACACTGTATCAAACCTTAGGGATACCCAAATCAATAGGCCATGCCCTTGATTATGAGGTTTACTCTTGTGAAACTTTTATAGGTAGCATAGAAGCTTAGACTACCTGTAGGCATGCCTAAGAGTTACTTCTGGAGGACCTCTGTTGTTGCTCAGATGTGGCCTCAGTCTCCCTAAGCCCAACTCTGCAGGTGAAATCATTGCCCTCCTCCCTATGTGGGACATGAGATCCAGGGGTGAAAGTCTCCCTGGCAACATGGGAGAGGACTCCCAGGGATGAATCCAGACCTGGCACTGCAAAATCAGCAATTCCATCCTGACCAAAAGGGGGAAAAGAAGTGTAATTAATAAAGTATCAGTGGCAGAGAGAGTTCAAATAGAATCAAGAGGCTACTCTGGAGGTTGCTCTTATATAAGCTTCAGGTAGATCTTGCTACCTATCATAACCTGCCAACCCCAACCATGACCATTCCAGCCAATCCTAAAGAACACCTAGGGCAATATATAAGATTCCACAAGGATTCCAGTCACTAGAGTAATTTTCCAGAAACCTACAACCTCCAGATGGGCTCCTGGTCCAGATAAGTCCTGATACCTAGTCCAGCCTCTCCAAAATATCAGATAGTTTCATCTTCCTACCCCAAATTAGTGACAGACCCTTCCAATATGAAAAATTTAGAATTGCCATAGTCCAAACAACCTCAAAGAGAGTTATGGAAAGATCAAAGGTGATGGTGGAATTATACACAGAAGATAGGACTTAACAAATGAATATGAATGCTGAATCGTTAAATTGATATTTCTTTTAGTCTCCAGTATTTTAGAGCAGCTAAAAGTAAAAACTCCAAATTGTGAAACTGTAACCCATGTCAAAGTCTGAAATATGTTCTACAATTAATTTGGTGCTGTGCTTTGAAATGTGTAACTTTCTTGTATATATGTCATTGTTCATAAAAAAAGAAGGGAAAAAAAGTTGATTGTGATGATAAAAAAGTATTCAAGCCCTCTACTCTAGGTTTCTATATTCTGGAGCAGCTAGAAGAAAAAATCTGAGAGGATCGTATGGTAGCCCATGACAAACTCTGGGATCTATCCTATAACCATTTTTTGAAGAGTG
The DNA here is from genome assembly GCF_023851605.1 of Tamandua tetradactyla. Lineage (NCBI taxonomy): Eukaryota > Metazoa > Chordata > Mammalia > Pilosa > Myrmecophagidae > Tamandua > Tamandua tetradactyla. Next base: position 25,552,067 of record NC_135333.1, read on the forward strand.
CTTTGAAAACTAATGCTTTTTTATTTCTTTGCTTTGTAAATATGTTATACCATACAATAAAAAAGTAAAACAACAACAAAAAAACCCACCAACTCCTCAGCAAGGCACAAAAGGCCTCCCACAACCTGACCTGTGCACATCTGTGCATCTTACATCTCATATTCACCTCCTTGCTATTTTTGGGATACCATGATCTTTTAGCCTCTGTGTTCAATCATGTGGAGGTTCTTTTTTTTCTACAACACCTATTTTTTGCCCGAACTCCTTAGCATCCTCTACTTATTCACAGATTTCTGTACAGTATTATGGGGAAATTATCTGTTGACACTTCTGTGTCCCTTGCCTGATTAAGCCTCTTTATATCCTCAAATCCTTGCATATAGTGAGCACTCAGTACTGGGGAGCATGTTGGACTTAAATTTGTCTTGCATTTCTTTCCGCTAGAGTAGTTGGGGTCTTTAAATGCTTACTTGGGCATGTCTGCCCCTTTCATAATAACTGGAAAATCTGAAGCTGGGTTTCCTTCTTGCTTCAATCACTCTTCTCTACTTACTGGGTGGCTATGGATCCATAAACCACTGACATATGTTCTTTTCCAGAGTCTAGAAGACTTGATCTTCTAACTCTTCAAAGACCACCATTTGTCTGCCATGTATACAAACCTATATGGGAGGCCCTTGGTTGTTGCTCAATATTCACAGAGTATAACACCCATCTCTCAAAATCCTTTTGTTCTTAATAGATAGAGCCTGGATATATTCAGGGAGATTTTCTTACAGTGGGCTCCAAAGACATCTGTAACACAAGGCACTCCACAATCAAGTGGGTGTGTTTTGTGTAAGTGTGGGACATGCTGGGAATCAACAAAATCAATCAGGTTTCTTTACTGTAGGATTTTATAATATGTATTTGGTATATAGTACATAGAACTTCCCATCCCTTTTTCATCCATGTTTTAAATAATTCCCATTGCATTAGTAAGGGTTTTCTAGAGAAACAAACCAACAGGAGATATCTGTAACTATGAGATTTATAAAGTGTCTCATGCAACCATGGGAATAGAAGAGTCCAAAATCTGCATGATAGGCTGTGAAGCCGGCAGCTCTGATAAAGGGTCTGGACAAACTCCAAAGGAGAGGCTCACTGGTTGAAGAAGTAGTGAAAAAGTGAAAAAGTCTCTTCTCCCTTAAAAGTCTCCAAACTGACTGGATTATCTCATTGGTGAGAGACATGCCTTAGCTGATCACAGGTGTAATCAGCCACAGACGCAATCAACTGACTGATGGTTTAATACACCAGCCTTTGGGTTTATCAATCAGCCACAAAATATTCTTGCAGCAATGGTCCGGCCAGGGCCTGCCTGACCAGACAACTGGGCATCATCACTTGACCAAGCTGACACCAGAACCTAACCATCATACCCATGAACAGTTCTCAGAACTATTTAGATACATACTCCAGAAAATGCTATTGTAGATTAATTTTCCAGAGGCACCACATTGTTTCTTGGAATCCTGTTGTTTCTAGGAATAATAGCATCTGATATCCATCAGCTTTGTATAAAAAAGCCAACGATGAATAACATAAATCAATAAAATTCAAAGAAGTTAAGTTCTGAAAATAACAAATGAGCAAAGAGTGGATGAATATTGAGGGAAAACAAAAGACTAGAGCTTAAAATATCCAATGTCTCTCCTGCTTAGTGTAACATTCTCTGACATGGTACTAGAAAACACAATGTCAAGTTCAAGTACTTGTCCCAGCTATGCCACCATCTAGTGCTTTAACCTTGGGCAAGCTACTTTACTTCTTTAGGGCTCTATTTCCCCATCTGTGAAATGAGAACCATGGAAATGAAGAGTGAGAAGAACCCTGTTTAGGAGATTCTGTTCATCAGCAAATTGGAGGAAACTACTTAAGAAGAGAGCAGGAGCCATCCTAACTTTCTTTTTAAATAACAAAGTAACAGTGTTAATATATGTCTCACAGCACTGTGCTAATTTCTTTACAAATCATCTATTTTAATGTTAACAACTCCTCTGTCAGGTCAGGATAACTTTCCCCTTTCTTAGATGAGGAAACTTGGCTAAGACAGGCTAAAGAACTCAGTGGCAGCCCCATGGCCTGGCCCAGGGTGGAAGATCTGCAGTGCCTGCTGGTGAATGAACGATTCCAAGGCATAAGTCACAGAGCAACTGTGCGGGAAAATAGGATACCTGAGTAGGGTCCAGATGCCTCATATTTGACTGCAAGGACTCCTTAATTGTACCAGCTGCTACAGTGTGAAGAGAGATGATAAAAAACTTGGTGTTTTTGGACTAAGATCATGAAATGAAAGTAAACAGGCATTAGCCTCAAGTAGAGAGTTCTGGGTGAGGGGTAGTAATTCTAGATTTTAGATCTCCAACGAAACGTGTTTTTCTTCCTCCATCCATCCTAATCCTCCAAAATCAAGCTTACCATTCATCATTCTTATTACCTTCTCTCTGATATCCCTTGCCTCATTTTTCACTGTACTTTTCTTGACTATGACATGTTCAGCATGCTAATGCATGGTGGCCCCTCATTTTCCTCAAAAGACGTGTAAACTGACACATCTCTAAATATTATAAAATGTTCTAAAACTTGAGTTATTTGCTACTCCTTTTATGAAACTGCTACAAATAGCCCCTAGGAAAATATATCTTTCCCCATATGGGGATGGGATACTTCTTGATTTTTATTTTCTGCTTTAGGATTTTTCTTTTTTTAGTATAGTCAATTCCCAACTGATGAATAGACTGTGGTCTAAAATTCAGCCTCTGAATCTGCTGCTCAAAATTCAAATGTTCTTTCAATGAGACAATGTTATATTAAGGTCTTTCTTCTGAGGTTAGCCCTCAAAAACCCATTTAATTCAAAAAGAGCTCACAGAGAATAATTCTATACACCATTATATCATGTAATGTATTCCTGGGAAAATACATTCAGAAGGAACTCTGAGGAAAAAGCTCTGGACTTAGAATCAGAGAGATATGAATTCAAATCTCATCTTTGTCCTATTTAGCTGTGAAACTCTGGGCAAGTAAGTGACTTATCTGTATGATCCTGTTTTCTGATTTATAAGCTGGACTGAGTAATATTCATATTACAGGATTTTTGTAAACATTGAATGAGGCCATGCTTGGAATGCTATTGCTACCTTATCTACCTGGCAAACTCCTTTTCATCCTTTGAGGTCCAGGTCACAGCTTACTTGCTCTGTGACATATTTCCTATCTATCCCAGAAAGTGGTCAGTGCATTTCACGGAAACCTTTACAAAGCAATGGTGTGGACCTTGCTGCTTGCCTACATCACATCCATTTCACTACTCCTGATTTGCTTCCGGGTTTTCACTCCTCATGTAGTCCTTGAACTCACTCCCAGGCACAGAAGTGCAAGCATAGGGAGAAACGGTGGTTTAAACAGGATTGGGAAGTGTGTTTGGGGTGGGGAAGGAGTGGTAGAAGGGCAAAGAGGAGGAAGGAGTCAAGTCCAGGTGTCTGGAGTTTAAATATCTGCCAGGATTTAGTTCAGACTTCCAAAGATACAGACTCTGCATCACACTCCTGGTTGGAATAGTGACCCTCCTCTTGCTCTCTCAGGGCCTTCACTTCCTTACAGGGCAGCACTTAGCAGGATGTACTGGGACTTCCCATACACTCACCAATCCGTGAGCTTCTTGAGGGCAGAAACCAGGGCTTTCTCAGCTCCGGACTCTAGTATAGACCCAGGGACTGGACCTTCCCTTGACATTTCCCGGCCAATACCCATCGTTTCTGGCCAGAACTTCCTTCTCCTAGTGGTTCACTGAAGAGTCAGAACTAGAATAAAGTTTCACAGAATTTCTCTTCTCTAAGCCAGCACACAGCCCTTTGTGTGTTACTAGTGAAGGGATAAAAAGACCCTCTTTTGGATCCCTCCCTTTCTCTTTTTATCTTAGACTCAGCCAGGAAAGGCTGAGTCATCAAGCTTTAGTATTAAAGAGATAAAAATGGAAGGTCTTTGAAACACCAAAAGAGGGAAGTAAAAGTCAAGTGTATTTCTGTAGAGCACTCCAGAGGCTGGCTGAGAATGGGGGCCAAGAATAATGGCCTCCATTTTATGGAGAATGTAAGTGAGTCTGGGAGAGGTTAAGTGATTTACTCAAGTCCCTCAGCTGATAAGAGGTAGAGCTGTCATTAGAATTTACAGGATTGCTTGGCTCCAAAACCCTATATACTTCTTCAGCATCCTTAATGAAACCAGTCCTCCCTGAAAAGTTCCTTTAACCAACATCTATTTTGCACAAAGTTTTCCACTAACACCCAGAGCACAGCAGACTGTCCAAGGTTAATAACCTACTCTTCTACTAGAGTACGTGAGATCCTACCCTACCAATTAGCTGTATACTGATCCTACCAATTGAGCTGTATACTTAGCAAGAGTGAGCTGAGTTTGTTACCAAAGGTGTTTGTCCGCCACTTATATTTCTAACATAATTGGAATTCTAATTAAATGTTATTTGAATTAACGATTTATGAGGGCAAAGAGAGTTGCTGTTTCCATGAAAGGCAAGAAAAATACTTTGGAATAACTCAATAAAGACAAGTCCCTACAAAAAGTGTGCTACCAAATCAGGTGTGAGTGAGATAAATGTAAGGGGGAGAGTGAGGGAAAACTACAAATATTCAGAAGGATTATCCTCTCATTGGTGTGCGAGAGCCTTTAAGTTCTTATTGGACACTGACCATCATCGAAGATGTTCTATGAGAATGCTTTAGGTAAGATAAAGCAGACAAAAAGACCTGGCCCCTAGAAGAAAAGACTGACAAATCAAACTGAAATATTTTTATGATTCTTACTTTAATTGACATTTTCAATCAGCTGACACAGGCCTGCTTCTAGCGAGTCCCGAGGTGGGCTTCTCAGGTTGGTGCTCCTTTGGAGTAAGAGTGTGAGCTGATACAGAGCAGGGAGTAAAGGATACACCTCTACACTTCCCAGGTAAGAAGATAATGATCAACGAATAGGAGGTCCTTTGTACTTGTTGAAAATGATAGATGAAATAAAAGGATGGGAGGAAGAAAAGATAGAATGAGAAGAAGAAAGAAAATGACAAAGAAACACCTTTACCTGGAATCCATGGGACATGCCACCTTGATGGGCATATAGACAAATGGTGTTCTCGGAGCAGCTTTTAAGGCTCCCCGCAATGTCCCAGGGACTGATGTGACCCAAAGGGTGGGGCTTCAGCCTGCCAAAAGCCCCTTCCTCATCCCTAAACTCCCACCACACTTTCAGGGCAGCTTCTCTTTTACATATTGGCTATATTTTAGGATTCTGTGTAAGATCTTGTTTTGTTAGACAAGATGTTAATGGATGAAATGACTTCAGGAGCCTTTTTTTTTTTTTTTTTTTTAGATTTTTGTCTAAAAAGATATGAGCTATACTTCATTTGGCTCTATCTTTGTGATTTGCCAGTTAAACACAGAATAGGCTTCCAAAGAGAGGTCTCAAGTTATTTTGATTGTTAGGTTCAAGGTGACAGAAACTAAGGACCCACTACTACAATCTGCTACATCAAAATGCAGGGTCTACGTGAGCAATAGTTTCATCTGTTTGATTTCCCACAGCATCACCACAGCCTATTATGACACCTGTTGTATATAATACACACTCGCTAAATGCAGTGGTATGAATCCATGGGTATGTTTTTTGGTGGGCTGATATGTCACATTTGCACCTGGAGGCTGAACTTTCTTGGTATCTAAAAAATGCTTAAGCTGAAAGTTCACAGATAGAGACTCCCCTACCTTATAAAGCTCTTTCGTTTACTTTCTATGGCTCTCAATTTAGAAGCTCTCAAACTTGAATTAAATATCCTGGCTCATGAATATCTGGTTTCTTTAATGAAACCCATACTAATCCTTCTGAGAACAATCAATTTCAGAAGACACCTGTCCAGGTTTTTAGTGGCACTGATTTTTGTGGAAGTTCTCTGATTTTATTTTCGGTATGAATATGTGACCTGAGAATTTAGAAGTCTCCTGTGTCCCTGCCTGATCAAGATACATCACTGTTTATGAGGAAACGGGCTTTTCAACAGTGGTTCAATCTGCTATCATTTATCCACTGACAGCTGAAGTGCCTTCTCCCTAAGTGTCTGGACTTAGGAGAAGTGGAAGTACTTTTGGTGCTGGGCAGTGGACTAACAAAATACAAGTTTTACCTAACCATTTCATCAGCTGAGATGTACTCAAAGGACTGAAAAGGAATAAAAACTCCTGTTTAGCTATTACTGTGGGAACAGAAGTGCACAAATCTGAAGGCCTGGGTTTGAATTTAGCTCCAGCATTGATGGGCTGTGCGTATTTGGTTAGGCACCAGATGTCTTGAAGACTCAATTTCTTCATTTGTAAAAAGGCTAATTAAACTATATTAAAAAAGAAAATAGATTTCTAGAATAGGGAAGAATTATTAAATAAGACTCCAACAGCACAAATCATAAATGAAAAGACTGGTAAATTCAACCACATTGAAAGTAAGAACTCTGTCAAAGGGACTTAAAAATAAAAAGAAGAAATATATATTTTTACCATATATAATTGACAAAGGACTAGCAAACGAAATGTATAAAAACTCTTACTAATTAATAAGAAAAGAGATATAAACAATCATTTCAGAGAATGGTAAAGAAAATGACCAATAAACACTTGAAAAGATGTACAACCTAACTGCTAACCAGGGAAATAAAAATTAAGACCACAGTGAGGTATCACTTCTCACTTGGTCAGTAGGAAGTCTAATACACTGTTGATGGAAGTGTAAAATGGATAAAACCAAATTGGAAAAACAACTGGACTACATTGTAAATAAGTTATGCGTATTTAACAATACAGGGCTTGGGTGTAACTGGTCAAAAGTTGAGAAGTAATTGCTCTCATTTGCATAATATTTGTAGTTTTCTAGACACCTTCACATGCAATCTCTTTACAGCAAACCTGGAGATTGAGTAAGGGGATTTACTGTAGGTTTTCAGAGATATCACTGTTTGGAGATTTTTTTTTTGTCATGAATGGATGTTTATCAGATAACATCTGCTTCTAATTAGATGATTACATTTTATTCTGTCAACATGCTGAATGACACTTGTGGATTTTTCAATGTTAAATCATCCTTGCCTTTCCTGGAATAAAATCAACTTGGCCATGATGTATTATCCATTTTATACATGGCTGGATTTGGTTTGCTAATACACTGCTTAAGATGTTTACATGTACATTCATGAGTCTGGCCTGCAATTTTCTTTTCTTGTATTCATCACGTCTGATTTTGGACTCAAGGGCAGTATGGCCCTATCCTTAGGAAAAGTTTATTTGAAACTGGAAATATTTAAATAAAATGATCAAAAATTAGGTAGAACTTATCTTTACTCATCTTGGGTGAGTAAAGATGTTCTCTTTGTTAGAAGGTTTAACTATTGATTCTATTTCTTTAATGACTAGAAGACAATTCAGACAATGTTTTCTTCTTAAGTCAGTTTTGGTAAATTATACATTTCTAAGAATTTGCCCATTTCACATAAATTTTCAAATTCTTTAACATAATGTTATTCATAATATTCTCCTATTATCTTTTACAATTCTACTGTATCCACTGGATTAAAAGCCACACAAGGGGAGAAATTTTTGTTTGTTTTAATCTTGGCTATACACCCAGAACACAAAAGGGTCACTGGCATGTAGCAGGAATTCAAAAATGTTTAGAGAATGAATAAATTAATTTGCAGTTACATTACTCATTGGTAATGTCCCTCTTTCTTTCTCTGCCGTATGTTTACTTACTTTATTGGTCCCATTCAAAGAACCAAGTTTTGGCTTTGTTGATCAATTTGTTGACAATTTCTGCTCTTATTTTTCTATTTCCATTGTTTCATTTTCTTTGAATTAATTTTATGGTTCTATAATAGTTATCATCTAAAAGTGTAAATGGCTTATTAATTTTTTGCCATTCTTTTACTTTATTTTATATATTTTTTTGGCATGGGCAGGCTCCAGGAATTGAACCCAGGTCTCTGGTATAGCAGGCGAGAATTCGCCATATTTTCTGATGTAAACATTTAAGGCTATTTATTTTTGACCAGTTTTGACATGTATTATTTTAATTTTCAATCAGCTTGTAGGTAGTTTTTTTTTTTAGGTTCAAATATGACTTCTGTTTAAAACCATGAATAATTTAGAATTGTGACATTAATTTTTTATAATTAACAAACCAAAACAACGTACAAACATGAATTATCTTAACATAGAAACATTCCGTGTATGGTGTACAATCAATGGCTCACAATATCATCACACAGTAGTATATTCATCACCATGATCATTTTTTAGAACATTTGCATCACTCCAGGAAGAGAAATAAAATGAAAAACTCATACATTCCAAACCATTACTCCTCCCTCTCATTGACTGCTAATATTTCCATCTACCCAATGTATTTCAACCTTTGTTCCCTCTATTTTTTTTCTATACTCCTTACCATTCCCTTTCATTGATAACTATTATTTTAATCTACTGAATTTGTTTTAACATTTGTTTCCCTTACTATTTATTTATTTATTATCCATATTTTTTACTGATCTGTCCATACTGTAGATAAAAGGAGTATCAGACACAAGGTTTTCACAATCACATAGCCACATTGCGAAAGGTGTATCATTTTACATTCATTTTCAAGAAACATGCCTAATGGAACCCAGTTCTACAGTTTCAGGCACTTCCCTCTAGCCTCTCTAATATACTTTAACTGAAAAGGGGTATCTATATAATGCATAAGAATAACCTCCAGGATAACCTCTCTGTGTGAAATCTCTCAGCCACTGACACTTCATTTTGTCTCATTTCTCTCTTCTGCCTTTTGGTTGAAAAGGTTTTCTCAATCCCTTGATGCTGAGTCCCAGCTCATTTTAGAATTTCTGTCCTACATTGCCAGGAAGGTTTATACCCCTGGGAGTCATGTCCCATAAGAGAAGGGGAGTGCTGTGAGTTTGCTTGCTGTGTTGGTTGAGAGAGAGAGAGAGGCCACATCTGAGCAATAAAAGAAGTTCTCTGGGGGCGACTCTCTTAAGTAGGCTTACCCTATCCTTTGCGGGGATAAGTTTCATAAGTACAAACCCCAAGATTGAGAGCTCAGCCTATTGATCTGGCTATCCCCACTGCTTGTGAGAATATCAGAAATTCTCCAAATGGGGAAGCTAAACTTTCCCCCTTTCTTGCCACTTCCCCAAGGGGACTTTGCAAATACTTCTTTAGTCACTGTTCAAATAACTCTGGGATTTATTGGAGCATCACATTGGACAAACCTACAAAATTTCAGCCCTATTCAAGGTTCCATGTACTTATGGTGTTCAATTAACCTGTCCATATAAGTTATATTAGGAAATGCACTAGTCAAGATATAAATTTTGTACCAAATAAACATTTTTTGCTTTAGTCTCGAACAGAAGTTGAAGTTTTAAAATATGAATGACCATCTATTTTCAACATCCTTAAATACTGGCATTCCTTTGTTCTTCCTCATGCAAAAACATTTTTTAATTTGTACATTTAGTCACTGTCATTGTACACTCTAGGCATTCCTAGTTTAGTGTGTCATTAATTTTAATTTTAATCAAATATATTTTTAAGTGTCACTGTTACTGCCTTCTAATTTAATTGTACTGTGTTCAGAGAACCATGGTATAATGTTCTTTGACAGGTACTGAGATTTGCTTTATGGTGTGGTACATGGTTACTTTTTTTTGTAAATGTTCCATGTGAACTTGAGAAGGATGTTTATTCTGTAATATATGTATTGGTTCTTTATTGGCCCAATAAATCAAATTTGTTAATTGTGAAGTCCAAATCTTCAATATTATCATTTTTATTTTCTGTTTGAGCTTTCAATTTTTGTGAAGTACATGTTAATGTAGCCCACTATGATAGTAGGTTTGTCAATTCTCTCTGGAGTTCTAACAAGCTTTCCTAATATATTCTGAAGGTAACATTGAGATGTACACAAATTTAGAATTGTTGTGTCTTCTTAGTGAACTGACTTTTTATTTAAGTTGTGATCATCTCTATTACTTATAGTGCTTTGTCTGATATCAATATATAGTTATCTCAGTTTTCTTTTGGATAATATTTGCCTGATAATCATTTTCCATAAATTTACCATTAACATTTTCAGGTTGTATGTTAGGTATATCTCTTGTAAAACAGTATAGTGTTGATATTGTTTTCTCTTCATCTGACAATCTCTGTCTTTTCAGGGCTAACATTAGTTTGTTTATATTTATTTGATTATTGATACATTTGGACTTACTTCTAACATCTTGGTTTCTTGCTTTCTATTTTTCCCTCACTTTCTCCATGTTTCTTCCCTTGCTCTTTTTTTTTTTTTTTTTTTTAATAATTGAGCTATTTGGGCTATTTGGTTTTAGTACTTATTCCATTCACTACCCCACCTGCTACTGATTTGACAGTTTAATACCCTTTTTAAATTCTTTTTAGAACTTAACCCTGAAATGCTATCCTGCATCTCTAGCTTAGCATCTGTCTTGATTTACCAGGCTGGCTGTGAAAAATACCACATGGTGGGTTGGTTTGTAAGCAATAGGAATTTTTTTATTGGCTTATGGTTTGGGAAGCTAAAAGTCCAAAATCAAGACACTGGCCAGGCCATGCCTTCTTCAGGCATCGGGAGCATGTGGTAGTGACAGTCCTTCACCACATGACAAGCTCTCTGTCTGCTCCTCTCCTTTCTATGACTTACGTTTTCTGGCTTCTCCCTGTAGCTTTCTCTGATGGACTGCATACAAATTCCTTCTTTTTAAGTCTTCCAGTCATAGGGATGAAGACTTACCCTGAGTCAATTTGGCCAAACCTTAACTAACCACATTTGCAAAAGGTTCTATTTACAAATGGGTTCATGCTCACATGAACACAGATTGAGTTTGAACATGTTTTTGGTGGAGGATATGATTCAATCCCCAAGAGCATCCAAAGTTAATATATCGTCCCTTGTCCAGAAAACAAAGATCAAAGAATACTTTAACAATAATCACTTCTCTCCTGACTTAGATGCTGTAATTGTCTGATATTTTTTATAATCTTTTTAAATGCCCAAATTATATAATATCATCATCATCATCATCATCATCATCATCATCATCATCTTCATCACTACTGGTACTACTACTTAGAAGAAATTGCTGTTTGGGGTTCCTACATGTTTCAAATTTGTCTGTTCAATGTTCTTTCTTCAATCTGGGATCATATCCCTTATTTCCAAAGTAGATCCTCTAGAGGTTTCTTTTGTACAAGTATGCCAATGGTAAATTCTTTTCATTTTTGCTCATCTGAATATTCCTCTCACATTCTTACAAGATGGTTTTGCAACCCAAACACATGGAGCCTAGAATGGGAACAAAGCCTTCTGTACAGCTTAATGTAATACCTGAATACGTGGTGGGCTGATAATTAAAAAGTATTAGTAGAATCCCCGGAGGGAACAAAGGAAAAAATATGGAACTATTAAACTTTCCCATATGGGAAACCCCCAGGACATTCTCAAACTTTGGGGACTCCCAAGAAAATAGTCAAGCCCTTGATTTTGAGGCTTGGTCTTATGAATCTTATTTCTCTAGTGAAGAAGCTACGGCTACCTACAATGAGGGCTGGGAGTTGCTTCCAGGAAACTTCTTTTGTTGCTCAGATGTGGCCTTTCTCTCTCTGAGCCCAAATTTGCAAGGAAAATCAATACTCTCTCCCCTATGTAGGACATGACATTAAGGGGTGAAAATCTCCCTGGCAACATGGAGCATGGCTCCTGGGGATGAGTCTGGCCCTGACACGGGAGCACTGACAATGCCTTCTTAACCAAAAGGGGAAAAGAAGTATAACAAAATAAGGCATCAGTGACTAAGAGAGTTCAAATACATTTGAGAGGCTATTCTGGAGGTTACTCTTATGCAAGCTTCAGCTAGATATTGCTAATTGTCCTGGTTTACCAAACTCCAAGCAACATCGTTCCTATTAACTCTTATGAACACCTAGCGCTCTAACTGAGACTCTACAAAAGTTACATGCACTAAGTTTACTGTTTTGAAACCTATAACCTACAGAGAGTTTCTAGACCAGATAAATCCTGAAACCCAGAAGGGTCAGCCTCTCCAAGACTATCAACTAATTATATCCCCCTATCCTTTATTGCTGACAACTCTTTTCAACATGACAAAGTTAGAATGGACATTCCCTGAAGATCCCTGTAGACTGGGGGAGGGATCAAAGGAGAAGGAAAAGTTGTAAAATAGAAAATAGGATTTAACAAATGAGTACGACTGCTGAATCACTGTACTGATATTTCTTTTAGCCTCCAGTGTTTTGGAGCAGCTAGTAGAATAAATCTGAAATTAAAAAATCGTAGCTCATACCAAACTCTGAAATCTGTTCTGTAACTACTTGCTGGAATGTACATTGAAAATTATTGCTTTTTCTTTATTTTTTCTGTATATATATTTCACAATAAAAATTAAAAAAAAAAAAAGATGGTTTTGCCAGGGGCAAAATTTTTTGTTACTGACTCTCAGCACACCGCAGGTATTATCCCACTCTTTTCTGGCTACCATGGCTGATCATGAGAACTCTGCTTTTATCATATAAATGTGATTTCTTTGTAGGGAACATTTCTTTTTCTTTGGCTATTTTTAAATTCACTTTTCTTTACGGCGCTGCAATTTCACTACTGTAAGATCTAAGTATGGCTTTCTTTTAGTTAAATTGCTCAGTAAACACTGTTTCTGGTATCTATGGAGACTTTTTCTTTTAGTGGTTCTGGAAAATTCCCAGTCACTAGGTGATTCAATGTTGCCTCACTTCCAATTCCCTCTATTATCTTTTTCTGAGTCTAAACAGATATATTCATATTTCTTAACCTCTATCTCAGTTTTCCTGTCTTTCTGCACTGTGTTTTGGGTAATTTCTTCAGCTGGGTCTAATCTATTGCTTAACACATTCATTTAATTTTTAATTTCAATCATTGCATTTTTCACTTCTAAAAGCACTTTTTTGGAAATGTCATTGACAATATTTAATTGCTCCACCTTACTTTCAATATTCTCTTTTGCTTCTTAAACATTATAAAAATACTTATTTCATATGTTATGAGCCTAATACATGCTGTATTTGAGATTTTATTCTACAGCCTAGACCATCTCCATTTTCTCATGGTATCTTATTTTCTTGTGTATTAGCGACTCCTGGTCACTGATGCTCCTTGAATTGCAACCTGAAGAATTTGGAAGTCTGGGTTTAACATTTTCTTTCTCGATTAGATTTGTGTTTGTTTCTGTCAGGTGCCTTGAAAAGTCTCATTTTTTCCCTACTTTCCATTACCATATATAATTTTAGCCCCAAGCAATATGAGTGCTGGATTGAAATGACAAATTCTCAGGGAAAACATTTCCCCTTCATTTCACTTAAAGTGAAGGATGTTGACAAGACACCCTATTGTCCCATCTACACTAAAGGTTTTTTAAATGTTATCCACTGAGGCTATCACTCTTCATGGGTCCTGACATGATGCACAGGTCTTCTAATTGACTTTAACCCTGCTGGGCCACAAGGTTCCTGGCACAGCCTTTCAACAGAACAATTAGATGTATAGTTTGTCCGAGACAGAGCTTTGTTTAGGTCTTTTGTCCCACTCTAACTAATGATAGCATTCCTACGTTTGAACACTACATCATACAATCACCTGGCCTTTAAACCAGGTTCCAGGCCACAGGATCAGCAAATGCCCCTAAAGGCAAAGGTTAGATACAGCTGTTTCTTGTTTCTCTGACTAGATTCATACTTGATCACTGTTTCTGGGTTTCATTTTTCTTTTAATTTATGGTCTGAACAACTATGTCTTTAAAACATTTTAAAAACAACATTAAAACCAACTTTATCCAGTATTTTTAGGTGTTCTTTACCAAGCTGGTTTTATTTTCCTCCCTTCTGAACTTCTAGCTCACCATATTCCTACAAATATTTCTGTTCCTTTCCTCTATTTTCCCTATGTTTAACAAGTACTTGACACACAGAGAAAACTTCACAAATGTTGACTGAAAGAAAGAATGATGCAAATACTTTTGCTTTAAACAGTTTCTAAATTTTGCAATCAATTTCAAATGTAAGTGAAAAAAATGTTATTTTTCTTTCTGACTCTATGACTTCACTTCTGGAAAGGTAACCCACAAAAATATTTTGAAAGAAGCAAAGAGTTTCATGGATAAAGCCATTATTTATGTAAATAAATGTTACATAATTTATTTTTGTGAAAAATTTCAAACAGATAAAGTTGAGAGAATGGCTGATAATGTATATTATAGCCACTGAATGGAATATTACGTAACTCTTGGACAAGATGCTTATAAATACTATGAGTTGACTCAGAAGATGCTTATAACACAAATAAAAAGCAGGATACAAATTTCATGTGCATCTTGATTGTAAATATGATGTTATATATACAAGTGAAATGGCACAGAAACCATTTGGAAAGGGCTGATTTATTAGGACAGCGAGGTTTAGTTTCCTTCTAAACCTCCAATTAATATTATAAAAGTGTTATTTGTATAACAGAGAAATCAGAATTTAAAGGATGATTTTTTTTGTTTTGTTTTGAGGGTGCACAGTCCACGAATTGAACCCGGGTCTCCCACATGAAAGACAAGCATTCTTCCACTGAACCACACGTGCACCCCCTAAGGGATGATTTTGATTACTGAATCATTACATAGATACTTCTTTTTGTTTCTGGGTATACTGGAGTAGACAGAAGGAAATCTCGAAATTGTAATCCAGCTGCCTTGATCTCTGATAATGATTGTATAGCCCTCATCTTCTGCCCCTGTCACTGTAAAAACCTGGCGATTAACCCTCATTTGTACCCATTTATCCAGTAATCACCTATAATCACTAAAGACAACCCCTGATGTTTATTAATGAAAGGTCTTGTGTCAGCCGAGGACTAATCCACCCCAAGTCCAAAGTTATCTAAGTGGGCCCACCTGATATGTGCAGTAACTTAGTCTTTAACCTACAAGTCACCTTTACTTCATTCTGTCATTTTCTTAAGTACATTCTGGACTAATCAATCTGCACATGCTCAATAATCAGAACACCTCTAATTACATCATCTGGAGCCACTGTACTCATTATCCTAAACCCTGCCCATCTTTCTCTGCAGTAAAATTATCAGAATTACTGCAGTTTAGGGAGACAGATTTTGGGCCGACAGACCATCTGCTCTCCTACTATATACCTAGCTATACCTAGCAATAAACTCTCTCTCTCTGAAACTCTGGTGTCTAAGGGATTGGTTTTTGAGCACATTGGGCAAAAGAATCCATAGCCTGTGTCTGTTAACACTTTGGTAATTGATACATTTTAGATGAAATAAGCTCTCTATGGATGCATGTATCTATTTCCTCTTTCATATAGAGATAAGTGCAGTTGGTATCAGACAGGTCCATGTTCACATCTTCACTTTGTCATTTAATAGCTGTGGTCAGTTCTTCACTCCTCCCACAGTAGGCAGGGCATTTCTGACACACCTCTTAACTCTGGGCTCTGCCATATTATTACTTTGGCTGATGAGACATTAGCAACAATTTAAGCTTTCCCCCTGTGCAAGAGAGTTTCCTCTTGTATCTCTTTCTGTCATGAAAACATCCCAGGCTGGTCTGCTAAAGGGACCTGGGAAACACTGGAAGAGACCCAGGTTGACCTGACAACAGCCATCCAACACAGTGAAGATCAGCTAACCTGTAGCCTACTTGCAGGCTCATCAGCTAAATAAATGGTGGTTGATTTAAGCCAGTCTTTGAGGAGTTTGTTATGCAGTATTATCAATGGCAGTAAGGAACTGATATGACCTGTCTTCTTCATCTGCCAGGACCTAGCATCGTGTTTGGTATCTAGAGTCTAACGATGAAGTCTTTCTGTTACGCCCCTTCTTTCTGAGATAGAATGAGACATTTATGCTTGCCTCTCCCTTACCCACATCCATCATAGTACCCAATCTTTTATACATATTTCCTTTATGTTTCTCTACTCCTTTAAGCCACAAATGACTTAAAAAAAAAGTTGGCACTGAGTTATTCATCCCTATATCTGCAGAACTTGGCACAGAGTAGGCCCTCAATAAATGTTTTTTGCCTCAATTAAATGAATGGATGTTGGTAGCTGGCATGAACCAAAACAGCTGGCAGCAGGTGGCAAAAATAACCACATAAGCCAGCTACCCTGCATATGGTTCTTATGTCAGGAGGCCTTATGCTTTCCAAAAAGCCCAAAGAAGAAAGAAAAAAAGAGAAGAAAAGCACATTTTTCCTGCTTGCCTGCTCCCTTATCTCTCTCACCACACTGCACACAAAGCTCACGGTCATTCATGAAGGATCCTGATCCGGCTTCCTTCTGCAACAGCAGGGCACCTCATTCTACCTCCAGGGATGTGCCCGGCATCCCATCAGAGCCTGCCTTTACTCTACCTTCAGATCAGACACGTCTCTGTAGCATTGCTCGGAGCGGGTGTGGTCCGACAGCTGCACGTTCCAGAAGCACGGGAGCTGATACACCAGGAAGGGGTTTTGTTTGATGACGGCATTGAAAATATCCTGGAGGATAAAAGCCAAAGGCACAGTCAGATCAGTCAGGTGGGTCCAGCTTATGACTGTTGCTCTCAAAGTACTGTTATCTCCTCTGAAAGGGTTTCCCCCTTGAGCCTTCTGCTCTAAACTTAGGGCTGCCTTGCGCAAGGGGTATCCCCCTTCCCTTTTATTTCTAGGAAGCCAGCAATGACATCTGAACAGAGACCAAAGTTGACGTGAAGCTCCAGGTCTTGCTGGCCTCATAAAGCACCATCAGTGAGCTTGGTTGGCAGACAGGGAATGTCCTTGCTATTCTAGCTGGCATATAATAAATGAAGTCTGTTTTCCTCCCTTCTTCCCACCTCATTGAGGAGCCCTGCGTTATCCATCTTGAGCTTTCTGGGGAGGAAACAGCATGATGACAAGTGGCTCTGCTTATTCAGGGGGCAGAGACAAATTGCAGGTCCTCAGTTTTAGCAGCTCTTCCTGAAGCTTTCTGTAGACTTTATGACAAATGCTCCTTGGATTTCTGCAGAACATGATGCCCAGATTAAGCTCTGGATTTCTAAAACCAACTCTGACTTGTCTAGGGAGGCTTTACCTCTTTGGAGCTCTTCTCCAAGTTCTAGTACCAGGCTACACTTACTAACTAGCCACTGATAGGTGGTGCAAGGAGGTGAATTATGGGACTTCATGGGAGGAAACGGCTGAATAAAGTATCCTCATTGGACACAGACATACAATTGCCAGCTTTTGGGGACACATTCAACTCATTGCGACCTGATTTAAAATATGATGATGGTGGATGATTTTCCCCTCAGGTTTAAAACAGCTACCTGGGTACTTTTTAAAAAAACTCATTTAGTGTATCATAGCTCATGTTTGAAAAGGAAATTAGTTTCTGACTGCTTGGGAAATACTGAATAATAACATTCTTAAAAAAAAAAATTGTCAAGTAACCCTACAGTTTTTTGGTTCCTCTGTACTGGCAACAAATAAAACTTTGCAAGAATTTGACAAACTAGGCAATTGAGCATTGAACAAAAAGTACACGGAGACTAAGCTTACTCTCTGGATGTACAGGAAAGAATAAAAGGCAGAGAAATCACTCTGCATTTCAAGACAGCCTCCTACATCACAGAAAAATTAAAATATTTCTAAATAAGGCATCCTGGTAGATACAAGGCCAGTGCTTTGGGCTCCTACATTTTCTGGTCAAAATGAGAAATGTCTTTTTTTTTTTTTAATTAATTTTTGCTAATATATTTGTGGAATTCAAGAACTCTTTCAGAATGCCTGGATAAAAAAGGTAGTTTCTCAAGCCAGGTAGCTCGTTCTTTCTCTTTAAATGTGTTTTCCCTTGAGTATAGGTTTTGCCTTATAAGTTAAGACCCTATTTGCCAGAGAAGCAAATTAAATCATGTCAGGGAAACATGTTATGACTTTCTGTGACTTCAGGGAGCAGGCACCAGTGCATTCCACACTGCCAATGAAGACAACAGCCCCAACTTACACCAAATAATCATCTACTTACGATTCTGCTTCAATAAACTATGTCTTCTCTGCGGCCAAGGACATATCCTTTCTTTATCTATATGACCCTATTTCTGTACATAGTCCCTGGTGCATGCAAGTGTGCAGTGAAAGTTTGCTGAATGAACAAATGAGTGAATGAAGGGAATGAACTACTGAGTTAAGCCACTGCTTTAGGCTGGCAAGTATCAGGCAGATCTACCCACGTGTACAGGGTCACATAACAGGTGGAAGATAATTCAGATCTTATCTTAAGCATCTTTGAGAACAGCCCTAGAGCACTTGGGAATTAACCTTAACTTCTCACCTGGCCACTCACCTGGTCAGCTAAGGATGTTGACAGCATGCCCATCAGCTCTCTCTCTGCGGTCAGCCTCCACATCTGCTCCCATTTCATCTTCCGCAGCTTATCCAGAAGCAGCAAGATCACCCCTGGGCAACAGCATTGGATAGAGGAGTAAAAACAACAGTAATACAGGATGTCAAGTGTATCTGGGTATAACATAGGCACAGCCACTCAGGAGAGAAGTCTTCCCTCTTAAAGCTCCTCCAGTGAGACATCACAGTATGGGGCATAAATTTTGGAGAAGAATATACCTGGGTTCAACTGCAGTTTGATTACTTGGTATGAGACTTTAAAATTTTCTCTCTGAAACATTCTTATTGTCTGGAGAACACTAATACAGACTTCAAAGGGCTGTAGTGAGGATGGAGTAAGTTGGGCAACAGAGCCTAGCACTGCACCTGATATACAGTAAATTTCTCATCAGCATCAGGTTCCTTCCTATTTCCCCCCAGAGATATGACAACCTATGCAGGTTTCAAGTGGCAGATGATATTTGTACAGCAAATATCATTTTCACAGGCAAAAAGCAGGCCCTACATGACTTTATTTTGAATAAGTCTGCCAATTTGCTTTATAATTACTGGCAAGCCACACAGGCTCCTCTCCATGCTCCTGACTCTAGGTAGGGTCTCCTCTGGCCTATCCAAATCAACATATTTGAAACCTATGGCAATGGAAGTGCTAATTTTGTGCCTTTAAGATGAACTCCAAAAGCGTCTGGTTTCATAAGAAACTAATAATAGTTATCTTCCTTCTCCTCTTTGCCTTCTTTTTTTTTTTGTTGTTAGTTTCTGTGGAGAGATACCTGGGTGAATGAATGGGAGATGGCGGAGGGAAGGAAATACCCACTGTATTACCTTTTGCATTTTAAAAAATGTTAAAACAACCAAATGTATTACCAAGACAAAAAGATTAATTACAATGTAAGAAGAAAAGTATACTTTTTGCTTGGCTGAATGTTGTAAAAGCAACCACCTGTACCATCAGGCCAGAGAGAGCAGGGAGAGCACAGAGTGCAGAACACAAAAAACCAAGAGGATTTCCACACAGGCCACTGCACTTCACTTGGTGGATGGAGTCGTAGCACCTACTGACCCCCAAATCAGTCTCCTCAGCTGAATGGCCAGTGGAGAAAATTCCAGGCAGATGAAAAATTATCTTAGTTGATACCTAGTATATTCATTTCTTAGATCATAGCAAAGAAAATAGTTCCTCCAAATCACACATAAATGTCAACTCCAAGATTTTATTCTTATTCCAGTGGCAGATTTGAAGGAACATTTAATGAATATAATAAAGGTGTTTGGACAGGCAGAACTAAAATTTAAAAGTATATGGTTATGTGAAGGATGGTATAACACACAGACCTGAACTTGTAAGTCAGAAGGACATATTATAATATGATTGTGTATCTCCTTTGTTCTTTTCTAATCTTTTTTATTCCTTTCTGAAACATATTTTACTTACTGCTCACAATATCTCTAGAAGACAGACAGTGTCACTCTGATTTTTTAGGTGGGAAAACTCAGGCCCAGAAAGGCTAAGGTAGGCAGCACTTGTCCAAATCACAGCTCACAAGTACCTATGCCGGGATTCAAACCTGAGTCTGCCTGACCCTCACACCCTTGCTTTTTCTACCACTTCTTCTAACACTCCGAACACACCAAAACTCCACCAATGTCACTTCAGAAGGAGTTGTGTAACTCAGGCCATGGCTCTTTCCTTTTTTTTTGACTCTCATTTTCTACTTCTTTCAAATGAGAAAAATCCTATTTGCCCTGAATAACTGTGAAAACTGTCATGCTCCCTAGGGGTGAGGCTGGTAAATGTTTAAGAACTAGCTCTCCTGGGGAGAAATAACAAAAACAGCCTGATTTGTAGTATTTGCCCTTTTTCATGGTGTAAATACTACCACCATGGTTCACGTTAAGCTGTGGGTGTGAAGTCACAGAACACTGAGTTGGGAAAGGAATCAAACGATTGACCCTCCTGGCCCAGGGCAAGCTATTCCAGCACAACGCTGAAATTGTTCCCCAAATATGGAAACACCTCTAGAAAGAATGTAACGTCCACAAACTGATTGCTTCTTTTGGGGAGAAAGAAAAGAAACATTTACAAAGTTACAAACCAGGAGAATACAGTGACAGATTCAAGAAAGTAGACTCCAGTCAAACACGTGAAAGAGAATTTCTTTAAATCATACTGCAGAAACAAATTCTAATTAGGTTGGAGAGATGCTTCAATATGTAGTGAAAATGGGGGTTGGTGAAAGTTATAAACAATGATGAAAGATATTAATGTACCTTTGGAAGACTTTAGAGAGCTCACTGTATGATCTATGGCTCTCTGGAGGCTGAGCTGAGAACCGATGCTTTCAAATGGCGTTAAGACTTGGGGAGTCCTAACTGGCAGATGTGATTCGGCACAGTTTGTCAGTTTAGTTGAAAAGGGTGGGGGATGTCTAGAATGGAAGACTAAATGCAGAAATGTAGGACCATTCTCCAAATTACCCAGCCTTTTCAATTCTTAAAACTATAAACTATTTCAAACAAGTAGAAAAGCACAAGGACAAACACCCACCACTCAGATTTAATACATGCTAATATATTACCATATCTGATGTGAAAATAAAATGTTACAGGTGAGTCAGTTTCCTCATCTCATTCTACCCTTCCTTTCCACAGAGGTGCCATCTCACCTGTCATGGTTATGTTTCATTTCCAAGCATGTTTTCATATTTTTATTTCCTATACATACGCGAAGAAACAATACTCAGGGTTTTTAGTGTTTTATATTGCGCATTTCCTACTGTAACTTGCCTTGTCACCTAATGTTATGTTTTATAGTATAACCATGTTAATATTCCTATATATAGTTTATTCACTGTGATCACTTTATTACATAAATATACCACAATTTATTTATCCATTCTCCAACTGAAGGGCATTTGGGTTGTTTCCAATGATTTTGCTATTGCAAACAATGCTGCAATAAACATACTAATCCCAATTTATATCTCATTGGGAACACGTGTGAGAGCTTCACCTAGGCACAGACTCAGCAGTTGTACAGGGATTGCTGTGTTGATGGGTGCTACTTCTCTTGAACTATTCCATTTTCCTGTTTCTTACATTGAGGCCATGACTGAGTCTCACAGAGCCTTTTTTTATTAGGAAGTTTGCAACTACTCTTTTATTCAATTATTCAACAGTTATTTACTGAGCACTTACTATATGTGAACTAACTGAAATAGACTTGTACTTGTTTTTCTTCCCTACTTTCTCCAATCCCATGCGTTTTATTAAAAAAAAAATCAGCCTATGTTTATTGGATGTATATAACATTCACTCTTTGCCAAGCCCTTTTGTGAAGACAAAGATGAATAAGTTAGTAATACAGGCAAACCATTAAGGTTCAGTATGACAACACCGAACTGTACACTGCTTATTGAGGGAACACAGAGGAGGAGGCCCTAGTTGGCCAGGGCTAGGATTTGGTCATTAGACAGGGTGTCTGAGGAAACCGCATGGACAAACACAAGGAGGTAGGAGACAGGATGGCAAGACTGGCCTGGCAAGAACTAGAATGAAGAACAATTAGTCAACTGAATGGAATCCTTTGGGGTGAATGCTAGGATGTAAGGCTGAACAGGGGAGCAGGGAATGAATCAGGAAGGGTCTTGAACAGATGCAAAAGAGGTGTTTTCCAACCATTTTCACATCATTTCCAAATATTCTATTCAATATTCAAATAGAAGAAAATAATACTCTTCTAACACACTGGGGAATATGAAGGAAGGGCTGGCCAAGGGGGTATGGGAGGCCAGGCCTCATTCAGGTATCCCCAAAGCAGAGGGAATCATTATTTTGGCACATCTGTCACCCCTGTGTCGCACACCAGGAAGTCCTGCTGAGGACAAATGGGAGTCTTCAAAGGATTTTGAACAAGGGAGTGACCATGACAGAATCTGTTTTAGAAAAGCCAACTGAAAACACTGCTTTATCACAATAAATGGCGGCACGGTCTAAAGACAAGCCCCAATTCATGGGGCCAAGCTCATCTGAACGTTGCCACAATCTATATTTCTATACTTTTATCACAACATTCCCTCCAGCAAGATTGGCATAGTGGCGCTATGCCACTCAGCCACCTCACCCTTCCCCTTTGCAAATGTGATGAGCCAATATTCAGCTTGATTTCCTTTTTGGAACCTTAGAATGTTTATCAAATATATCACTCTCTGATCTCCAATTCAACCAACCAAACAAAAATCATAAGCAAACATGTCACAGAGCTGTGGCGGCCGGAGCTCCTCCCTCCCTCCTTCCCGGGCCAGCTGAGAGTCTCGGAGAAGAAAGTTTCCCAAGCCGAGGCGGCTGGTGCCCCTCTTTTGCGGGCGGCTTCCTGGTCCGGCTACAAGTCTCGGATCAGAGGGCTACCCAAGCCGCGGTGGCCCCCCACCGCGGGCGGCTTGCTGGTCCGGTGGGGAATTCCCCAGGCCGTGGTAGCTGGTGACCAATGCCCCTTCCCTGTGGGCGACTTCCGGGTCCGGTGGCGAATTCCCTGGGCCCGCTGTGGCCAGCGACCAGCCATAGGATCCCCTCAAGCCGCGGCGGCTGACGCCCCCACCACGCGCGGCCCCCCGAACCAACTGAGAGAACTGGATCGGAAATCCCCAGGCCGCGGAGATCGGTGACCGGGGGGATCCCTTCCAAAGACGTGAGACAAAGTGTGCCACGAGCGCCACCTACTGGGCAGGATAAGAAAAACAGAACAGAGATTTCACAGAAAAATCTAACAACCTTGTTGGGTCCGACACCCAGGGAAATCTGACTAAATGCCCAGACGCCAGCAGCAGAAGATAACGGTCCACGCTCAGAGGATTGAGAATATGGCCCAGTCAAAGGAACAAACCAATAGTTCAAATGATATACAAGAGCTGAGACAACTAATGCTGAACATACGAACAGAAATGGAAAACCTCTTCAAAAATGAAATCGATAAATTGAGGGAGGACATGAAGAAGACATGGGCTGAACATAAAGAAGAAATAGAAAAACTGAAAAAACAAATCACAGAACTTATGGAAGTGAAAGATAAAGTAGAAAAGATGGAAAAAACAATGGATACCTACAATGACAGATTTAAAGAAACAGAAGATAGAATTAGTGATTTGGAGGATGAAACATCTGAATTCCAAAAAGAAACAGAAACTATCCAGAAAAGAATGGAAAAATTTGAACAAGGTATCAGGGAACTCAAGGACAATGTGAACCGTACAAATATACGTGTAGTGGGTATCCCAGAAGGAGAAGAGAAGGGAAAAGGAGGAGAAAAACTAATGGAAGAAATTATCACTGAAAATTTCCCAACTCTTATGAAAGACCTAAAATTACAGATCCAAGAAGTGCAGCGCGCCCCAAAGAGATTAGACCCAAATAGGCGTTCTCCAAGACACTTACTAGTTAGAATGACAGAGGTCAAAGAGAAAGAGAGGATCTTGAAAGCAGCAAGAGAAAAACAATCCATCACATACAAGGGAAACCCAATAAGACTATGTGTAGATTTCTCAGCAGAAACCATGGAAGCTAGAAGGCAGTGGGATGATATATTTAAATTACTAAAAGAGAAAAACTGCCAACCAAGACTCCTATATCCAGCAAAATTGTCCTTCAAAAATGAGGGAGAAATTAAAACATTCTCAGACAAAAAGTCACTGAGAGAATTTGTGACCAAGAGACCAGCTCTGCAAGAAATACTAAAGGGAGCACTAGAGTCAGATACAAAAAGACAGAAGAGAGAGGTATGGAGAAGAGTGTAGAAAGAAGGAAAATCAGATATGATATATATAATACAAAAGGCAAAATGTTAGAGGAAAATATTATCCAAACAGTAATAACACTAAATGTTAATGGACTGAATTCCCCAATCAAAAGACATAGATTGGCAGAATGGATTAAAAAACAGGATCCTTCTATATGCTGTCTACAGGAAACACATCTTAGACCCAAAGATAAACATAGGTTGAAAGTGAAAGGTTGGGAAAAGATATTTCATGCAAATAACAACCAGAAAAGAGCAGGAGTGGCTATACTAATATCCAACAAATTAGACTTGAAATGTAAAACAGTTAAAAGAGACAAAGAAGGACACTATATACTAATAAAGGGAACAATTAAACAAGAAGACATAACAATCATAAATATTTATGCACCGAACCAGAATGCCCCAAAATACGTGAGGAATACACTGCAAACACTGAAAAGGGAAATAGACTCATACACCATAATAGTTGGAGACTTCAATTCACCACTCTCATCAATGGACAGAACATCTAGACAGAGGATCAATAAAGAAATAGAGAATCTGAATATTACTATAAATGAGCTAGACTTAACAGACATTTATAGGACATTACATCCCACAACAGCAGGATACACCTTTTTCTCAAGTGCTCATGGATCATTCTCAAAGATAGACCATATGCTGGGTCACAAAGCAAGTCTTAACAAATTTAAAAAGATTGAAATCATACACAACACTTTCTCGGATCATAAAGGAATGAAGTTGGAAATCAGTAATAGGCGGAGTGCCAGAAAATTCACAAATACGTGGAGGCTCAACAACACACTCCTAAACAACGAGTGGGTCAAAGAAGAAATTGCTAGAGAAATTAGCAAATACCTCGAGGCGAATGAAAATGAAAACACAACATATCAAAACTTATGGGACGCAGCAAAGGCAGTGCTAAGAGGGAAATTTATTGCCCTAAATGCCTATATCAGAAAAGAAGAAAAGGCAAAAAATTCAGGAATTAACTGTCCACTTGGAAGAAATGGAGAAAGAACAGCAAACTAATCCCAAAGCAAGCAAAAGGAAAGAAATAACAAAGATTAGAGCACAAATAAATGAAATTGAAAACATGAAAACAATAGAGAAAATCAATAAGGCCAGAAGTTGGTTCTATGAGAAAATCAATAAGATTGATGGGCCGTTAGCAAGATTGACAAAAAGAAGAAGAGAGAGGATGCAAATAAATAAGATCAGAAATGGAAGCGGAGACATAAGTACTAACCTCACAGAAATAAAGGAGGTAATAACAGGATACTATGAACAACTTTACGCTAATAAATACAACAATTTAGAGGAAATGGACGGGTTCCTGGAAAGACATGAACAACCAACTTTGACTCAAGAAGACATAGATGACCTCAACAAACCAATCACAAGTAAAGAAATTGAATTAGTCATTCAAAAGCTTCCTAAAAAGAAAAGTCCAGGACCAGACGGCTTCACATCTGAATTCTATCAGACATTCCAGAAAGAATTAGTACCAACTCTCCTCAAACTCTTCAAAAAAATCGAAGCGGAGGGAAAACTACCTAATTCATTCTATGAAGCCAACATCACCCTCATACCAAAACCAGGCAAAGATATTACAAAAAAAGAAAACTACAGGCCAATCTCTCTAATGAATATAGATGCAAAAATCCTCAATAAAATTCTAGCAAATCGTATTCAACAACACATTAAAAGAATTATACATCATGACCAAGTAGGATTCATCCCAGGTATGCAAGGATGGTTCAACAGAAGAAAATCAATTAATGTAATACACCATATCAACAAATCAAAGCAGAAAAATCACATGATCATCTCAATTGATGCAGAGAAGGCATTCGACAAGATTCAACATCCTTTCCTGTTGAAAACACTTCAAAGGATAGGAATACAAAGGAACTTCCTTAAAATGATAGAGGGAATATATGAAAAACCCACAGCTAATATCATCCTCAATGGGGAAAAATTGAAAACTTTCCCCCTAAGATCAGGAACAAGACAAGGATGTCCACTATCACCACTATTATTCAACATTGTGTTGGAGGTTCTAGCCAGAGCAATTAGACAAGAAAAAGAAATACAAGGCATCAAAATTGGAAAGGAAGAAGTAAAACTATCACTGTTTGCAGACAATATGATACTATACGTTGAAAACCCGGAAAAATCCACAACAAAACTACTAGAGCTAATAAATGAGTACAGCAAAGTAGCAGGTTACAAGATCAACATTCAAAAATCTGTAGCATTTCTATACACTAGCAATGAACAAGCGGAGGGGGAAATCAAGAAACGAATCCCATTTACAATTGCAACTAAAAGAATAAAATACCTAGGAATAAATTTAACTAAAGAGACAAAAAACCTATATAAAGAAAACTACAAAAAACTGCTAAAAGAAATCACAGAAGACCTAAATAGATGGAAGAGCCTACCGTGTTCATGGATTGGAAGACTAAATATAGTTAAGATGTCAATCCTACCTAAATTGATTTACAGATTCAATGCAATACCAATCAAAATCCCAACAACTTATTTTTCAGAAATAGAAAAACCAATAAGCAAATTTATCTGGAAGGGCAGGGTGCTCCGAATTGCTAAAAACATCTTGAGAAAAAAAACGAAGCTGGAGGTCTTGCACTGCCTGACTTTAAGGCATATTATGAAGCCACAGTGGTCAAAACAGCATGGTGTTGGCATAAAGATAGATATATCGACCAATAGAATCGAATAGAGTGCTCAGATATAGACCCTCTCATCTATGGACATTTGATCTTTGATAAGGCAGTCAAGCCAACTCACCTGGGACAGAACAGTCTCTTCAATAAATGGTGCCTAGAGAACTGGATATCCATATGCAAAAGAATGAAAGAAGACCCATATCTCACACCCTACACAAAAGTTAACTCAAAATGGATCAAAGATCTAAACATTAGGTCTAAGACCATAAAACAGTTAGAGGAAAATGTAGGGAGATATCTTATGAATCTTACAATTGGAGGCAGTTTTATGGACCTTAAACCTAAAGCAAGAGCACTGAAGAAGGAAATAAATAAATGGGAACTCCTCAAAATTAAACACTTTTGTGCATCAAAGAACTTCATCAAGAAAGTAGAAAGACAGCCTACACAATGGGAAACAATATTTGGAAACGACATATCAGATAAAGGTCTAGTATCCAGAATTTATAAAGAGATTGTTCAACTCAACAACAAAAAGACAGCCAACCCAATTACAAAATGGGAAAAAGACTTGAATAGACACCTCTCAGAGGAGGAAATACAAATGGCCAAAAGGCACATAAAGAGATGCTCAATGTCCCTGGCCATTAGGGAAATGCAAATCAAAACCACAATGAGATATCATCTCACACCCACCAGAATGGCCATTATCAACAAAACAGAAAATGACAAGTGCTGGAGAGGATGCGGAGAAAGAGGCACACTTATCCACTGTTGGTGGGAATGTCAAATGGTGCAACCACTGTGGAAGGCAGTTTGGCGGTTCCTCAAAAAGCTGAATATAGAATTGCCATACGACCCAGCAATACCATTGCTGGGAATCTACTCAAAGGAATTAAGGGCAAAACTCAAACGGACATTTGCACACCGATGTTTATAGCAGCGTTATTTACAATTGCAAAGAGATGGAAACAGCCAAAATGTCCATGAACAGAAGAGTGGCTAAACAAACTGTGGTATATACATATGATGGAATATTATGGAGCTTTAAGGCAGGATAAACTTATGAAGCATGTAATAACATGGATGGACCTAGAGAACATTATGCTGAGTGAGTCTAGCCAAAAACTAAAAGGCAAATACTGTATGGTCCCAATGATGTGAATCGACACTCGAGAATAAAGTTGGAATATGTCATTGGTAACAGAGTTCAGCAGGAGTTAGAAACAGGGTAAGATAATGGGTAATTGGAGCTGATGGGATACAGACTGTGCAACAGGACTAGATACAAAAACTCAAAAATGGACAGCACAATAATACCTAATTGTAAAGTAATCATGTTGAAACACTGAATGAAGCTGCATCCGAGCTATAGGTTTTTGTTTTGTTTTGTTTTGTTCTTACTATTATTACTTTTATTTTTTTTCTCTATATTAACATTCTATATCTTTTTCGGTTGTGTTGCTAGTTCTTCTAAACCGATGCAAATGTACTAAGAAACGATGATCATGCATCTGTGTGATGATGTTAAGAATTACTGATTGCATATGTAGAATGGTATGATTTCTAAATGTTGGGTTAATTTCTTTTTTTCCGTTAATTGATAAAAAAAAACATGTCACAATATTTATGGACTTCTTTCATATTGGGAGTGTTTGTATTCATGGTCTCTTCTGCTCACACAATGTCCTTAGAAAGGAGGCAGGGCAGTTGCTATTATCCCCATTGGACAGATGTGGAAACTGAGGCACTGAGAAGTGAGGCAACTCTCCCAGGTCACAGAGCTGACAAGTGCTTTCCACTGCCCTGTCTGGATAAGGGTCCTTATCTTTGAACTCACGAAGACTGTGTGCTTCCTGTCCTAGTAGGGACTAAGGAATGGCTTTCCTTCACATTGGGACTTTTTGCAAGAAGGTGCTACATGTGAATGCTAATAATGGACTTGGCCAACACAGGCTGTAATGAGCTCGCGGGCATCAGGGCTCCTTGGCCCCATAGCCTGGCCATATGTGAGCTGCCCTTGATGTACTGAAAAGACCACTGGACACTTTGCCTGGGCTTTGATCGTGGGTTCTGCTTCTAGAAATCTTTTCTTCTAGAACTCATTTTACAGAAATTTTTTGAGCACCTCCTCTGGTTCTATTCATTGGGTTAACTGAAGATATGGTAGTATGTAAAACACAGTCCTTGTCTTCCAAGATCTAATAGGGAACGAAGCCAGATATGCAAGAAAACACAAAGTACTGTGATAAATGAGAGATGTAGGAAGTACCACGGGGGCTGGGGCATAGGAAAACTGATTGTGGCCTGATATGGGGGAAGCCTTAAGGAAAATTTGCCTGAAATAAATGATGTCTAAACTCAAACCTAAAAGACGAAGATTAGTAACTGAAAGACAGGAAGAGTGAAGCCCCGGCATGCTTCTCTCTTCAGGGCAGAGGTTTCCACAGAACATGCTGCTGTGAATTTCTATCAGGAGGAAAGTATTTTCCACCACACTTAAACCATAGACCTTAAAAGGTAAAGACCCATTTCCCCCCTCTTCTCCCAAAAAAGAAAATCAAATTTAAAAAGAGTGTGCATAAAGTTATCTAGTATGTGTGAAAACATTTGTCTTTGATCATCAATCTATAACCATAGGTTACTTATAGAAAATATATCCTTGTGTTCTTATCCTGATACAGCAGTAAGAGTGACAGGCATTTCTGTAGCTACCACAAAAGGGAAAGCTGAATGCAAAGTACTAACTGTAGTGAATGGAGAAACATGAGTCTTGGGTTCAAGTCCTGATATTATCACTTATTAGCAAAGTGACTCCTCGAAAAAAAGATCACTGGACTTTTAAACCTCAGTTCTTTATCTGTAATACAGGGACATTCCCACTTAACTCCAAGTTGACCATGAGCACTAAAAATTGTACTTTAAGAAATATGTGTTATAGGGTGACCAGTACTCAATATTGCTGGATTGAGAAATATTTCTAGAATTTAGAGATACTTCTGTTTCTTAAAAATCCCCTTAGGAGTAGGGAATAGACTGGATACTTGAAATATTTCTTTCCTAGTCTTTGGTCAATAGTCAGGTTATGAGATCACCAACCAGCATGATTATGAGGTCTTTTGGGGTTACTGCAAGTGACACCTAAGAGATACAATAAAGGAAGAAACAAATGAGCAAGGAAAGAAAAGCCAGCACAAGGAAAACTATATACATAAATTATGTTCTTAAGCAGCTAAAGAGTCTTTTTAGACTGTTAAATATAATAAGCTTATAAGAAACTCTGCCTGTTTCTTCAAAGGTTAGGTATTTGCACCCAGGTTGTACTGAAAATAGCTGAAAAACAACATTCGCAAGCAAAACAGAACACTATTTATTGATCTTATTCTTATGGTACTAGGGCGATATCCTAATTAATGACTATAAAGAACTTTGAAAATATGAAGTGGTACATAAAATCTTAATAAATAACAGTTACAGAAACTATACATTTCCTCATTAAGTGCCTAATCATCACTTACTGAACTTGCATAATTCCCACTAGAATTAAGACAAATTATACACATGCATGCAAAGAGGGAACAAGCTTTTTAAGTGAACATTGGTGAAAATAACAAAAATGGCTTCATCTGAAATTGGACCCTTTCAAGTTGAAATACCACAGATTTGACTTTGGAATATGTATCACAAGTCAGACTTTGACACTGTTTTTCTGCTGCCAGGGGAAAGGTGGTGTCAAAAAGCTTGACTTTGGCCTTAGCCTGGCATTTGCTGCTCTGTGATCTGCCCATTTCCAAAACTGTAGCTGGGGTCTGAGAGCAGAGTGGGAACCCTCTGCCCATGGGCCAGCACTCTGCAGAGCGGGGCACTGAGCTTTCAGTTTGACAGGGACTCTCAATGGAGCCTGTGGGGACTCTGGCGCCGGCTGCACTTTACCTTCAGCTGTTGCGTTGGGCGCACAAGAGACCAACATTAAATAAATAAATGAATAAATAAATGAAAAATCAAAGGCTTCTCCTGTGAACATCTGGTCCAGTGGTAGGCGTTTCATCTGTGGATCAGAGGCAACTGTTCCATTTCCCCAGATTGACTATGTAAGAATAGTTCAGTAGCCAAAATGGCAGGGAAAGAAAGGGGAATGTTTATGTAGAGGAGAGAGAGAAAATGTGTTCCTTTTTTATGAGCCAGATATTGATCTCTGCCAAAGCAAAGGCAAAAAGAAGAAGAGAGTAAAAATGTTGATGATGACGATGATAATGATATCTACTATTCATCAAGCAACTGTTGTATATTAGAGACAAGGGGATTTTTTAGATGACCTCCGATACTTATGACAAACTGCAAGGTAGATGGGATCATTTCCATTTTATAGATTACAAAATTAAGGCTCATCCATGGCTAGTGAGTGGCAAAATTAGTCTCACTGTTTGACCTCTGTGGTCTTTGAGCCATGCCATGTTACATCTATGCACGTGTGTATGTGCATATAGTACACCTTTGCCTGTGTGTGTCTGTGCACATGCATATAAGTATATATGGCTAGACCTAGTTGAATTAATGGACAGAAGTCAAAATGCATCAGGCAGCTCCTAGAGGAACAGTAAGTAATTGTTTGGAAACTGTAAAAATAAGGCCATAACCAGACTGCCAGTGTAAAAACCTCATATAAGTTCTGTTCTTCTTATATAAGGTCAGGAAAGGTAGGGCACCCTTGAGCACACTACTGGGTGAAAATGAAGCTGCATGTATCAGACAGGACTGGGCCCCGGATAAGTGATCACCACTTGTAACAGGCTGGAACCAAGCAATTCAAATCAGGATGCTGTTTCAGAACTAATTTATATCCACTTCCACTTTTGCAAGCTAGGGAGATTCTCTTCCTGCATTTGAGCCCACTCACCTAAGTTTGCAGTATATGTAGTTCCACCTCTTTCAGGCAAAGGGTATCCTGTAAAACTTTTTCAAAAAGGGAATGCTTCCACTTGCATTCTGAAAACCATCTATTTCAGAGGAGGGTCTACCACTATTTTCTTTTTTTCTTTCCAGGCACTCTGCTTTCATTCTTTAGTCAACCTAAAGAAAATGGCTAGAATTGGTTTGGTCAATTTAGACAACAATGCTTCCTTAATTCAGGAGGAGAAAATGAGGTCCAAGGTGACTAAGTCACTCCATCAGACCAGGTTCAGAGCAGATTACAGATTAAACCTTTTATTCCTGAACTTAATGTTTCCCACAGGGTGTTACATGGCAATCTGCAGGGTGCTAATAGGTGCTGAAAGAAGCAGAATTAACTGGGTTAAGGTTAAACAGTGTCACATATATCAATGTGCCTAGTGACTCTCAAAGTGGGTTACCACATCCAGCAGTTTCCAGACTTCTTTGCCAGGAGTCCTTCCCTTCTCCCTCCTAAGAACCAGGTAGGATATAGAGTCTTCATTTGCTCTGAGTTCTCAACGGCTTGTGTCTGCATTTCCTCTGCTCTCCATCTGTACCACAAGGACCAGCACGTGAATATGAAGATTTGTCCCTTTGTCCTTCAGTGGTTCTGCTGCTTTGAGTCAGATAAACCTGAAGTGGGCACTGAGCAGGTTGCTAAGGGAGGAGGCTCTGGGGAGTATACGGGCTCTCATCCCTGAAATGTTTATGAAAACGACCCTCACAATCACGAGTTTCCTTTTTTCTTCTTTGAACCACTAGAGTTTCTCTTCTCATGCATGACCCGATAGAAGGTGAGTTTATTAAAAACCACTTAATTTAAAATCCCCTGCTGATTTTACCTGGAACTCACTTTTGATCATATAAATTAAAAGGTTCTATAATCTACTTTTTGCTTTTATTATTTTTCCTTCCTGAGAGCTTTCTACCACAGAGAGAAAAAATGCAAATCCATCCACCTGAAGCTTTCCCTGGCTCTGTTGAGTGTTTTGAAATGATGGATAGAATACAGAAGGCTGCTCAGACCTTCAAAAAGGCTGATGGCCATTCACTCACTCATTCATTCATTCTATACGTATTTATCGAGCCACTTCTATGGTGCAGGCACAAGGTATACAGAGATGAAGATGACACCATGGTCCCTTCTCTCCAATTGTTCACTATGTTATGGGCAGACTGGGTGGGTTCACGCAGGAAGGTGTGGCCAGATCTCATGTGGTGGTGGGGGTGGTCAAAAAAGGTTTCAGAGCCTGTTGAGAGAACAACACTTCACATTCCTCTTCCCCTCACTGGACAGAATTCACTTGGTCATGACTGATGGAACTAAGGACGCAAAGGGTTTGGTGGCTCCCAAAACTTTTTAACTAAAACATGCAGAATCTCTTTGTTTTATTTATTTTTGCTTTGCTAAGTAAAATTTTTATTGAAATATAATACACATTCAGGAAAGTACGAGAATCTAAGGTGTATAGCTTGATGAATTTTCAAGGGTGAATTTTCACAAAGTGAACTCACCCTTTAACCAGAACACAGACTAAGAATCTGAGTTTACCAATGCTCAGAAACTCCTTCTTGCCCCCTTACAGTCAAACATAAACTTCTGGGCAACTATTATGTCACCAATATCCCTACTTCTTACTACACAATTTAACTTTGTTTCTGAACTTTATATAAATTGAATCACACAGTATATATTCTTTTCATAACTGGCTTCTTTTGTTCAAAACCATGTTTGTGAAATCCTTTGATATTATTACATGTGGTCATAGTTTGCTTATTCTTAATGCTTTATAAGTCTATTATATGAATATAGTTTGATTTATCCATTATTCAATTTATCCATTATCCATTTGTCCAACCATTATGATGGACATTTGGGTTGTTTCCAGTTTTGAAAGCAATTATAAGTATTTTGAGCAGTACATTATGGGCAGACTTTGGATGTCATATGAATGCATTTCTGTTGGATACAAGCCTAGCAGTGAAATTTCTGGGTCATACAGTGTGCCTAGGTCCAGCTTCAAAGGTATTGTCAACTGGTTCTTCCAATATAGACAGACTCTCTCATGTACTATTAGCACATGAGAACTTCAATTGCTTCATATTTCCATCAATAACCAGTACTGCCTGCCTTTTTGATTTCAAACATTATGGCAGATGTGTAGTGGTATCATATTATGGATTTTAATTTGCATTTTTTATGATGAATGAAGCTCAGTGCCTTTTCATACATTAATTGCACATCTGAGTTTCCTCTTTGGGGAAGTGCCTGTTCATTTTGCTCATTTTTCTATTAGATTGGCTTCCTTTTCTTACAGATTTATACAAGTCTTTACATATTTCTCTGCCAATGTTTAAAACAAAGGAATGTGGATCCCTGAGACAAGTGACTCTCAAGCTTTGTATATTCAGTCCAGCAACAGCAGGGACCCACTTCTCAAATCTAGTTGGACCTTCTGGGTGGGAGGTGCTTACTGCCCACTTCTCTGGTCTTACTTAGAATCAAAGAATATTAAGCTAGAAAAGACCTTAGTAAACTTTCAAATCCAAGCACCCACATCCCCACTTCACTGAGGAAACTCAGGTCCAGAAGGGCTAAATGACTGCCTGCCAGTAAAACAGCCAGTCAGTCATGAAAAAAGGTCAAGGACCTAAGTCCCTGAGACACTCACCCTTTCTCCTATGTCTTATTTTTCTTCCTCTTTCAACTCTCTACTTCTCTGTAATTAGTCTGTTTAAACTTCTCTCTCTTACCTTTAGTCTTTCAGATTCATTTGAGAGGAATGCTTCCTGGTCAACCTCACAGACCCCAGGAGATTCTACAGATAGTTCCCCTTACCAGAGAGTGCTTTGCAAATAAGTCAAGGAAAAGCATAGAGACACAAAAATCTGTCCTCAAAGCAACTCATAAGAGTAACTTAATTCTTAAGCACCATAAGCTGTTGTCGTGGGCCAAATTTATTATTACTATTTTCCAGATTGGAGAGATATCCAGAGACTTATGAAATCATAGAAGGTAAGTGATTTCATTCACTTTAGACAACAAGTGATAAGAGAAACCCATGAAGAAACCATGCTCAGGGCTCCAAGGTCTGCCTCTCTTCCCACCTAGGAAACCCACCAAGAGATCAAATCTCTGTGGGAACTGCCTTGAGATCATCTTTCACAGCAGTTCATCAGAAAGAAAATAAAGATTGCATTTACAAGTTCTGGCTGATGTAAGTAAAATAGTTATTAAACATTCTCCACCTTCTCTTTCAGGAAGAAGGAAGTATTTTCCGGAGATACACAGGAGGAACAATGAATAGAGAATCAAGATTTTGGTCTTAAGTTTGCCACTGAACAAAATGGAGCACATTATAATGCTCAGAAAAGCTGGGGTAGATGCAACAGCCCAGAAAGGCAAGGCAGAGGCTGCCCGGGGGTCTGAAGCCCCATGGGCTTTATACCAGGTATTGTAAAATGACTGAAACCCTTTGAAGGGAAGTCGGATCTGCATAATGAGCCTACCTCTCTCTACCAGTCTGGCTAGATGCTTCACTGCACAAGATGATGTTTCATTTGCCGACCAAGAAGGGGGAGACAGTTTGGATGGCCGAGCAATTCTGGCCGAGTTGAACGTACACTAGTGTTCTGATGGAACGGTGAGCTAATGGACTGCTCAAAGGGCAAGAAGCTTCCTGCAATTTCAAACTTAAACAAAGAAAGCTCATGGGGGGAGCCACAAGCATGCATTCTTTCATTATTCACTCATTCTCAAGCTCAAAAGAAAAAGCACACACTGAAAAACATACAGTGAGGTATGTAGAGCTGTCTTCCTTATTTTTCATTCCTCAATTACAGGAGGAAAAGAACACTTCTTGAGTGCCAGGCATTCAAGGACCATGCTGCAGATTTTCCACCTGCTCACTCCCAGCTCCACTCTTTGCCTCTGTCTACTTTACTCTGTGCCCTGGGAAACTAATCTCTGGAGAATGAATCAACTGGGATGCCTGGTGATTTGGATTAGAAGCATCAGTAACAGATTCCAGTGTGGGAGGAAAGAGAGTCAGGGCATTCCTTCCCTGCACCCTCTCTATTTTGGGCAGTCATCCTCCATTGCTCTAGTTCCTCCAGGTTTCTGGCAGCATTAACTCTTTTCTTTGCATCTTTTGGCCTAGAGGCAGTTCCCAGCTTCCACTCGTCTCCGGGTGCCTCTACATCCCTCACTGATAGCCTCAATCCTGTCCATTTACCCATGAAAGCCTGTATGGAAGTATTCTGAACCATCTGGATGCATCTGTGTCTTGCTG
The DNA here is from genome assembly GCF_023851605.1 of Tamandua tetradactyla. NCBI lineage: Eukaryota > Metazoa > Chordata > Mammalia > Pilosa > Myrmecophagidae > Tamandua > Tamandua tetradactyla. Next base: position 25,588,366 of record NC_135333.1, read on the forward strand.
GGATCCTGATGGTTACATGAATGTTATTTAGTCTCCCCCAAAATCCTCATGAAATTGTGATATTCTTATTTTACAAATAAGGAAAGTGAGGTTCAGAGAGGTTAAGTAATGAGCTCAAGGTTCCTACAGCCAGTAAGTAGCAGAGTTGGGATATGAATCCAGGCCCACCTGATTCCAAAGACCTGTGCTAGGGACTGGTTCATCTATAGCATCCTGAGTGAAAGATACACATCACAGAATCACAAAGGCCCATGGAGTGGGAAGGAACCTTGCACATTATGTAAGGCAATCTCTTTATTTTATAGAGGAGAAAATTGTGACTCAAAGAAGTGAGTGGAACAGGTAAGATCAGGAAGCTGATGTACTGGCAGAATTAGGACTGAAATACAAGACTCTTTTCTTTTTTTACATGGACATGCACTGGGGAATTGAACCCGGGTCCTCTGGCATGGCAGGTGAGCATTCTTGCCTGCTGAGCCACCGTGGCCCGCCCTAAATACAAGACTCTTGACTGCAGTTTTGGTCTTTTTGTACAATCCTGGTTGTCTCTCTGATTGCCTTGAGAATGATGTCGAGAATATAGTCACTTCTCAAGTACCTACACTTGGATTATGTAGAACAATGCAGCATAAAGATTTAGAGGAAATATTCTAGCATCAATTCATATGTCAGCGCCACGCTTACGAGTTGCCTGACATTGGGCAAGTTACTTATAACTGCTCTGTGCTTCAGTGTACATTTTTGTAAAGTGGATAGTAACAATAACTCACAGGGCTATCTATTGCAAGGGTTGAAAAAAGAGAATAAAATAAAATACTCAGCACAGTGACTAACACTTAATTTTGTTCTATCTAAATACAAAGTATTGTTATTATCTGAAACAGATTTTTAAACCCAACTGGGTTCTTCCTAGTGATCTGTAGGCCCTGAATTCACCACTCTTGCTACTCAGAAGCTGCACAATAAAAATAAATGATAACAGCAAGTATGGCAACAACTCACACCAGGCACCTACCAGGTCCCAGGCACTGTGCTAGGCATGCCCCTTCCAACATCCAGAAAGAGTGAGGAGATAACTAACAAGATAATAAGTAAGAGCCCAGATTCAAACCCAGTTTCATCTGGCTCCAAAGACCATGCATTTTCCAATATTATCGTTTATGAGATGCAGTAGAACATAACAAGTACAAGAAATTGGCTGCAAAAAACACCATACAATCCAATCTATAGGCAAACACCTGTGACTTTCAGATTTACAGACACTGACAGATCCCTCATGCCACCAAACTGTGAGCTCCTGGAGAGCAGCTGTGTATCTCACTGACTCTGTATCCACAGCTTCTAATGTGGTATGTGGCACATGGGAGGTCTGCCTAATGTAAGTATAATGACCTGCAGTGAATGTCTGGAGAACTGAACGTGAAAATAACATATATTCAAAAAAAGCAATAAATTTCCAACAACATTTTAACAAGTAGTTATAAAACAGATTTTAAAGTTTGGCATGGGTTATAATTTCATGATTTTTTATTTTTTTCTTCTATCTACTCCAAGATACTGGAGACCAAAAGAAATATCAATATAATGATTCAGCAGTCATACTCATTTGTTAAATCCTATTTTTTCTGTTATACTTTGTTCTTTTTTTTCTTTTTTGTGAAAAATAACATGTATATAAAAAAAGCGATACAATTTCAAAGTACATTGCAACAATTACTTATAGAACCGAACCTCTGTAAAACTTCTCTCTCCTAGTCCCTAAAATGGTTAGGATTCTGTTATATTCATCTTTTCATTCAACCAGTATCTGTTGAGAATCTTCAATGTCCCAAGACCCATTCTGAAAATAGACAGAAATCCTTGTCCTCATGGAGCCTACATGCTCTAAGGAAAGATAATGAATAAAATAAGTAACTATAACATATAGGATGTTAGCCAATAACAATGAAGCAGGAAAGGGAGACAGGGAGTGTTCAGATAGAGGATGAGTGACATTTTAAATACAATGGTCAGCAAAGCCTTCTCTAGAAAGGTGATGTTTGAGCAAACACCTGCAGAAGGTAAAGGAGCAGGCCACGCTGATAGGGTGGAAGAATGGTGCAGTGGAAGCACCCACAGGTGCAAAGACCCTGAGCAAGATGATATGCTGAAGGACAGCCAGTCGTGTTGCTCTCCAGGAGTGCTGGGAAAGTTAAACAAGACAATAATCCATTTGAAATACACATTCAGAACAAGTGCTCAATAAATGTCAGCCAGGACTATTACCAGAATTCCCACAGGCACCGAAAGACTCCTCTCTACTGCAGAGTGAATCCAGCAGGCATAAGGCTATGATAACCCTTTGAGGTCTGAACGTGCACTAAATGAATGAGACTATCTGCTCTTTGCCAGCCTTATTTGGGCAGAGCCACAGGCTGTCCTGCTCATGGGAGAGGATTTCCTATAAATTGGATTAGCAGGGAGTACATTTAGTGCTGGAGAGAAAGAAAGGGAAACTAAATCCAGCTTTGTCGTGGTGTCAATCATTTTAAATGATTGTGTAAAATTACCCTGATTCAAGCTTTCAGGCAAGAGTGGTAAATGTCCTTCCCTTGATAACTTTTCCAGCATTCAATAACAGAGAAGTAAGGGTAGAGGTGGAGCGAAATTGCATTATTCTTTTAAGACTATGTTTAGTGCAGGGTGAAATTTCTCCCCAGGAACTAATTTCTGCTTCTGTTAAGTGGAGGAGGGAAATGTGGTAAAAGCTGTACATGCACACAATTATCCAGGGTGACTCTTAGGAAGAATGATGACCAAAGAGGTTCAGAGCTGGATGCATTGCATTGGGTGGGTGAGGAGAAGAAAACAAAAGGATTTGCCATCCTCCTCTGGTTGGCATTTCAGAGTACGTGGTCATCCTAAGCTATACTTCCTTTATTATTATTTTTTTCCTTGTAACTGGAACCTTCAGAACCAATCATGTGTCTCTTTAAAATCACAGAATTATAAGCACTAATTTATTTAACTATAATTTTACACTTCTTCAGCATTTGCATCTGCTTTTTTGCCCTCACCCTTCATTTACCCTCTACTTTTCATCTTCTCCTCTTCTGAAGTCTTCCTGGACCAGGCCCCCAGAGGTAGCAGCCTACTTTTATGCCTCCTCTTCACTCGGAAGCCATTGGGTTATAAAATCTATCTCATTCTTGGCACCCATTCATTTACAAGTGTCTGCTGAGTTCTCTGGCTCTGGGAGGGGCTCATCTCTATACATCAGTGCTTATCACTGGCACAGCACACAAATTCAGAGCAAGTTTATGAATCAACTGATGACTAAATGAATGAGTTCAAAAATAAGACAGAGGTCCTGCCCTCTGTTATTTAACAGAGGTCCAATTAACATTTGCCAAATGATGAATTGTAAAAAGTGCTGTGATACGCACAGACATGCTGGCTACAAAGATATCAGCAACTCTTGAGAAGGCAGTTTCTTTGTCCTGGATAAATGGGGGTGGGGTGGGGGATGTCTATTTAGTTCTGAAAAACTGAGCTAACTACCCATTTCCCATGGCAAAAGACTTTAGAATTTTGCTATCAGTTACTTTCCTGTGGTCTAAAGCCTTAATTCATCTGCTAACTTTGGGACAAAGCAGAGGGTGTTGAAAAGATGAGAGCTTGGAATCAGGGAACGGAGTCTGAATCTGGTCTCTAATTTTTCCCGGCTGAGTGGGGCAGTCATTTAACTTCTCTGCATGCAGGTTCTCAGAGCAATGAGGCGCCAGTAAGGTCCTCGCTCCCCAGAATACTCCTCAGAGAATATTCTACTCTGGGCAGAATTACTTGTGTGGATCTTTTCCTCAAATATAAGAGTTTTCTTAAGGCAGACAAGGATGTTGAGTGTACCTGTTGGTGATAATTCCAAAAGCGAGGAAGGAGGGAGCGCATGAGTAGTGAGGTGAAGCAGCCGGCAGTGCTGGAGAAGCCACTTGAGAGACTTCTGCACTATTTCATCCTATGTGCTAGGTGAGGGTTATGAGGAACCAGGGTGAGGGGTAGCAAGATGAGCCCAATTACTTCTCTGAGAAATACTAGGTAGCAAATAATGGACACTGAGAGTCCCACTCATCCCAATCATCTAAGTCATACATAAAATTAGGAATGCCTAACTTGGTAGTCCTGCAATCAAATGAACATTTAGATGGAAGAGAAGACACCATCTAAATGTGTGGGGAGAGGTGGGGGGCTGTTAGTATGCCTATCAAGCAATGTGAAATGATATATAGATCACTGAAATACAAGGGAGAGATATGCAAAGTTCCTATTGGATAAGAGACAATAAATAGAAATTAATTGTACAATCTTTATTATTACTAATTTATGATTTGCAAAATATCATTGGTATTCTTTTTATGCCAGGTGCTGTTCTTTACCCCCGTGTAACAGAACAGAATCCAAATTCCACATCATGGCCCACAGTTCTTCTCTAGCGCCCCAGTTTTATCTTAGGCTCCTTCCTCCTGTCAGTTCCAGAAGAGGCCAAGCTGGTACTCACATCGGGACCGTCGTGTTACTTTCCCCTGGCTAGGTGCATGGCTGGTTCCACTTCACCTTTCCGGTCTTGGCCTAAATGTCACCCTCTCAGAGAGTTCTTCCCCTTGTGTCCTCAACCACAGAATCCTGCTTAATTACTTTAGGGAGTAATTCCATCTTTCTTTCCTTCCCTCCCTCTCTCCTTTGTAGGCAGGAGTGAAGAGTTCAACAAATCATATATATACATGAAGTACTACAGGGAAAGCAGCCTTTTGTTTTCAATACAGAAAAACTCTGTTGCAATCTTGGCTTTGCTACTACCCATGAGACTGAATAAAAAGATTAACCCTTCTTACAAAGGATATAGGGAGAATTAAATGAGATAAAGCATGAAAAGCACTTAGTATAGTGCTTGGCACAGAGTAAATGCTCCATGAATGCTAGCTGCTGATATTAACATAATACTGGACCCTTAATCCATGTAAATTCCTTCCCTTGCCCTCTGGGAATGGATGGCTCCACTTTACCTATCCGTGGGTGTGTTAACCCATCAGACTAAAAAAAGACTACTGACATTCACAGTGTAAAGAATCTTTGGAAAGATGAATTCTGGCAATGAGAATGAACTGCCATTACCCTTACACATATATTTCTTTTGCCTCATTATACAGGCACTGTAAAATAAGGCCAAAGAACTTTGAAGCCAGGCTGCAGAAATATGTGTCTGTATAAACAGATATGGATGTCATTACTGGAGAGTATAATGATACCTTCTCAGCTTCCAAATGTACTCTCCATTGCATTGTCTGGCTTGTCTACCCTGCAACTGCAGAAAGTTCTCCCAAATTCTCTTTGACAGTCCATAACTTCACTTTCTAAAGATTCATAAAGCTGCCACTCAAATTCTGACTCCTGTCAGTAGGCCAAATAATCATTTAGGAATTTCCTGCTTACTATCATGCCAACAAGACAAGATCTCAAAGAAGCCTGTGCTTCAAAACATCAGTGTTCTGACTTGGAAAACACATACTCTTACGTCCTTCTTTCCTCAGTGCCACAGGAGCATCTGGCACACCTTTTATCTCATCAGTCTTCACAACAATCCTATGAGAAATACTTATCTTCATTTTCATTTGAGGACAAAGGTATGGGGAAATTGGCATGCCCAAGGTTACATGTGGTGCATGGAGAAGCGGAATTTGTAACTTATGTTTGCCTGATCCTTAAGCTAAATACTTGAGAATGCTTCTTATTATTGGGAAAAATGAATATAAAAATTCATCCTTTCAACAATATTTACTGCTCTGTATGATATGCCAGGGATGACTCTAATGTTGGGAAGTAAAGGCTGAAAAATGGTGAGAAGACCCTGTACTTACAAACATAAAGTGCCTAGTATGGGGTGCCTAATACATACATAAAATAAAATGTATCCAATAAATATATCACTTCCATGTCCCCCCTTTCATCTTTTGTGCACATCTCTTTCCAGCTTGACAGCAGATCTGAGTCTCATGCAATTTGTCCATCTTTCAGCTCCTATATAGGAATGATATTTGTATATAACTAAGGCAAGTGAGGGATGCTAGTGTTTCTTGAGCATCTATGTTAGTTCTCAATCATTGGGATATATGTAACAGTTACAGTAGCCTATTTAATCTTCACAACAGCCTGATAAGATTTGTTATTATTCCTATTTACCAGATGTGGAAAGCTAAGTGGCATAGGCAGGATTCCAATCCACATCTGCTTGACTCCCCAAACCATGCCCTTTCTGCTATGCTATCAATGGGGATCATAAACTTTTCCTTAAAGGTCCAGGCAGTAAAACTTTTTGGCTTTGTGAGCCAGTATCTACTGGAACTACTCAGCTTCTGCCATTATAGCCCAAAGGCTGCCATAGACAAAAATGAATGGTATGGCTATATGCCAACCTACTTTTCTTAACATACACTGAAATTTGATTTTCATATAATTTTCACATGCCACAAAATATAATCACATTTTGATTTTTTCCTTAACCATTTAAAAACATTAAAAAAATTGGTAGCTTGGGCCGTATGAAAATGGGCAGTGGTCAGATTTGAGAGACATACTGACTCCTGCTATAAATAGCAACAAACATTCATTAGGAAGATACAAGATAAATTTTAAATAAGAACAAAAAACAAAATAAATGCTTCCTCAGCATATTTCACCTGGCCCCTCCAACTGAACCACTGAGCCAGACTAAAGGTTAGCCTGTTTGTGCTGAGCTGGGCATGCAGCCTATATTTAATGAATGTGGGTCCCCAATAAGCAAATCTTGCCTAAGAAGAAGAGGGATGCAGGCTGAGATGGGCTATTTCTCTTGTATGATTGTCTGAGCTGAGATTCCCTCCCTTGCAGCAGTCCCCCTGAGCTCTGCTAACCAATTCAGGATCCCCTGTACCATTCTGATTCAAATTCATCTGATGTGCCAATAGTGAATGTCAAATATGCTCCTAAAGGAGATAAAGCAATTGAGTGCTCAGGAGGAGAAGGGGGTATTGTTTAAGCATAATGGTGGATGACAGAGGACAGCACACAAGGAGATGGAAAGAGTAGGATGCTGATCTCTCTGTGATGTCACTGGCAACTTATGCTGGGTTATGGCAGCCCCAGTGAAGGTAAAGGATAATGGGCCAGAGTCCAGGCAATAGCAGGGATGCAAACAGACCAGAGGAAATACATCCTTGGACATCCTCTCTTCCCTATAGAACAAGTTGTTTTTTGTTTATTTGTTTATTTTTCAATCAGGTTACTTGTTACTGTTGCAGTACAATGGCATGTAATTAATTGTCTGTAGGCCTTTTCTGACAGTTAGCAATCTGAGGTCAGGGTTCTTGTATCACTCAGCCATCCCCACAGCCCAGCACCAGGCCTATTATACACAACTGATACTCAAAAAAAACCCAACTTTGCTCAATGTACATAAATTCAAGCAGCTATGGAGTCTCAAAATTTACTGATGATTAGGAAAATAGCATTCAGGAAATGGAGAAGAGGGAAAGAAGGCAAAGAGGGGCTGAAGTATAAGTGGGTATCTTTACAATGCAGTACTTAGAAAGGTAAGGAAGCATTCCTTTCAGTAGATAGGATTCACTTACTTGGTTTTAGACAATACTGAGAGCAGGGTTCCACTCCAGAGGTTTTGATTTATTGGTTTGGGGGAAGGACTGGATATGGGGAATTTTTATATCTATCCAGGTAATTCCAATATGTAGCCTTGATAATGAACTACTGTTCTCAATTTAGTGGACTTCCACAATGTTATTAAGATGGCCCATGGCTCTTTCACTCTTTGTATCAGAAAACGGACCAGACAAATCCCCATGGGCAGAGCTAAGTAATTGCTCTACCAATCTTGGGCACTAAAGTCCCCAGCCCCAGAAAAGAGTGGAAGGTAGGCTTAAGCACTGGGCTCTGCCATTTACTGCCTTTGCTAATGAATGAAATCAGTTAACTACTATAAGCATCCACAGACTTCTCTGTACATCGGGGATAAAATGTGCTAATGCACAAGAAAGCATGAGCCAAAGCTAAGAGTTTAGTATTGTGAATTTTGAGACCCCAAAGAAACCAAATGCTTCTTCCCAATACAAAGATGTCTTTAAGGAAACCATGCATTGAATGAATACAAGATTGTTTTCTTTATGGGAGAAAGACTTAGAACCATATCCTTCCTTTTTTCCCTTCCACTTCAAACTGAACAACACAAGTGTCTGGTTAGCTGAGTCTTAGCTCCTGTCTGTTCTTGCTGTGCTGAAAGACCTGAGTTAGTGACACAGAAACCATTGTCCTTGCATGAGTCAACAGAGTGGGGGCAGAAACATTTTAAGGAAATGATTCTTCCTTGTGTCCACTAATAAGCTAGGCCATTCACTTGGTCCCAGTGCTAGAATGTCAGAGCCAGGTAGGGTTACCCATAGCAAGGAAATGGTTCTGCTTAGACTGGCCAATGGGCCATGATCTATGGCTTCAAAGATCAGGAACTTTTAGTCAGAGACCCTGGGTTTAAACTCAAAGGGCTGAAATTGGGGACTTATTGAATAGCTACTCTGCAAAACACTGATTCTTATGCAATATACAGACTACCTGCTCAGTACAGAAGCATACACACACATCTGTTTAGTTTCAAGATTGTTTACTTCAAAAATTATCCCTAATTACTCAACTGTCTGACCCCTGACACATGTGGCATTTTTTAATCTATCAAAATTTAAATATCCATGTTTGACAGAGCAGTTCTATTTCTTAGAATTCACTGTGCATAAATACTTGTATAAGCAAACAAACATGAATATGCAAGGATGTTTATGCTCTGGTATTTTTTATAACTGGGGGTAGGGGAGATAAGGGACTACCAAAATGCCTATAAATAGGAAATTGAGATAAATAAATTATGGTACATCCATCAAATGGAAAAACTATGCAGTTGTTAAGAAGAAGAAAATATACCTGTATGTACAAAAGTAGAAAGACATCCAATATTTTATTTTTTAAGTAAACAGAACATGTAATAATTCAAAAGAAGATGCATATAGATAGATAGTGGGAAGAGAAAAGTCAAGGAAATACTGCAAAGTGTGGATGTGCTTAACTTTGGGGAATGTGATGGGGAAAGGGGATTTCATATAATACTATATTTCAATGGTGTGATGATAAGTGTTTAACAATTGGCTCTCCAGACGCGGTGGGAAAACCTTGATTTGTAGTGTCTGCAGTTTTCTATGGTGTAACTATTCCTATTATAGCAGAATTCAACTTACCAATGTGATGCCATTGAATAGAGTTGGGAGGAGATGTGCAGTAACACCACTATACAGTATTTCCATCACAAAGAGCAGATATAAAATACTCTAAAGGCACAGGTAATAGTAAGATGATCAGTAAGTAATGAGCTTTGAGTATTTATGACCTTTCGCTTTAAAAAAACATTTTATTTATTTCTAAGTTTGTACAACTTGATTTTTAGTAATGGCTCTGTTTAACGAATGGATCCTGAAAAATACAACAATTGGCTCTCAGTAGCTGGTGCAAGCCAGTTTCAGCACACCATGGCACTGTTATACCACTTGTCCTTTACAACAAATGTGAATTTGACTGTTGCTGCAATTAAAAAAAAATACTCTAAAATTTAAAGATACATCCTGTTCTTTGGAAGTGCTCTTACACTCATACTACCTAGAAAATTCTACTATGGAATATTAAATTCCCTTTCTGGAGGGCAGGTTATATACCAGGTGCTGTAAATAGCTTCAGTGAGCCAGCATATTAACTTTTTAATGTTTATACATTATACATATACCTTATAATACCCTGAAACACTTTGTAGGTTTCATGACATCAGGTATAGAGAGATCCTGTCGATGAAGGGTGCATGTCATATTCTTTGGGAGAAAAATGTTTGAAGGCTTCTGGCTAGTATATTGAGGAAAGGCCGAAGATGAATTAAAAATGCTTGTGGGAGCAGACTGGGAAGTGGGTAACGCATACTTAACAAGGGAGGCGACTAGGATTGATAACTCCTGTGTTCAGAGGCTAAGAAAATGTTGCTGCTGCTGCTAGCATCCCATAGCTCTATTATCTGTGATCTTTTATATTCTCAGCAATGCTTGGCATTTCAGAGAAGGCAGTGATGTGCACAATTCACAGGTGAGGACACTGAGGCTTGGAGAGGATGCTTGGAGAGGATGCTTGGAGAGCATGTGTGACTACCTCAGGCTCAGGCTGCACAAGCAGTAAGTGACAAAGTCAGGAGGATTATCCAGGGCTCCAGCATTCCAGTTTGGCAATGTGTGGCCCTTCCAGATCATCTGACAGCTGCAGGTAAGGCAAGGCTCAGTGGTCGGCTGCTGTTTTGGTTTGATTTTCCTTCTATTCAGCATACAAGAGCCCATCATTTATTTAGCAAAGAGATGAAAACCATGAGACTGCTGCCAGAGCTATGCAGGAAGTAGAAAGAATCATTTATAAGGAAAATAGGCCAGGAGAGAAGGTCTCTTACAGTGACAGGAGAAGTTGGGAAGCAGTCTTTTTCCACTTAGGGTCAGATTCTGGAAGTTAAGTTAAATACACATTCTCTCCTATGAGACTAGTGCCCAGAGAGGGCGCAAGCCATGGGAGAGTAACTCTTCTAGATCAGTAACTTTTGCTCAGGACAGGAAATCTCACCATCTCTTCAGGATGCAGCTAGGAAAATTCCTTAGTAGCTCAGTTTAATGAGAAGCCCCCTCATCAGGTCTGTGAGAGTGAGGGAGAAGGGTGGTTCTTGCTTGGCTGCTTTGCAAGGGTACTTCAGAGACCCTAGTATCCCTGAAGACAAATGTGGAGGGTTAAGCACCCTGGGCTTGCTTCTGCATAGCATTTAACAGCCTGCAGGCACAGCCCTGGAGCTGAAAACTCAGTTCAGGGACAAGATATAAAATGGAAGCAATATCAAGGGAAGAGGATGTGAGTGCAGGGGTCTCCTAGGGCCAAGAATGAAACTGTATTATTTCAAAATCTCCCAGCCTGCTGGATAAAGCTGAACTGCCTCTTTAGCCTACAGGCCTTAGACCTACCTAGCTCCCAGGCTTCACTGCCCACCCTGCACATACCTTCAACTCCACACATGCCTCCAGTTCCATTCTCTATGCCTTGTCTACCATTTACTGAGTGCTCACTATTTGTCAGACATTTTCCATTCACTTAGTCCTCACAGCCATTCTGAGTTTGTATTCACACTCCCATTTTACAGGCTAGCAAACTCAGGGAAAGAAAGAAGAAAGATTTTCCAAAAGTCACAAAGCTAGTAAGGGAAGGCGCTAGAGCTTGTGCTCTTAACTGCTCCCCATATACTAAGCATATGCTCTACAAGTTGCAGCTTTGATTAGAATAAAAAAAAAACAATTTTTGGATTTCCTGACCATGCCCAATCTTTTCACATCTCCCAGCCCAGGTCTGGAATGTCCACCCTTTCCTCCCACCTCCAATCCTCCTTGCCCTGAAGCCTTTCTCAATTCACCCAAGCAGGCTTGCACCTTAAAGTCTGATACTGTGTACAAACCCTCGCATTATGGAATCAACTACACTACATGGAATTGTCTTTAAATTCCTGATGTATTTCTTATCTTTAATTTCTACTCTAAGTTAAGAACACAATGCCAGGAACCCAGTATCTGTGGCATTCATGCTTATTGACTGGATAAACTGAAAGGCCGGGGAATATAGAATGTTTTCCACCCGTAGTTTTTCAAGTTCTCATCCTATTTCCAATCACCAGCGCATCCCTTCAACTCTGTAGAGAAAGGCAAGAGTGAGGGATGCAGGATTGGGAGCTTTCCAGGTCCACGATGCCATTCTTGGGGCTGCAGACACAAAAGCAAAAAAACAAGACCCTTGCCCTCATGGAAGAGTTTGCATTCTAGTGGGAAAGACAGGTATCATTGTTTTCTATTGCTGTACTAACATAATGCCACCAACTCTGCAGCTTAGAACGTCCAAATTTATCATTTCACTATTCTGTAGGTCAGAAGTCCAGAGGGCTGGCGGGGGACTCTGCTTAGAGTTTCACAGGCTGAAATCAGCCAGATGGGCTCTCATCAGGAGTCTATAAGTAAGCGATGCACAGGAAATACTGGAGGAACTAGGGATGATAAGACCACAGAAGACAGGACTGGGATTCAGTGTCCACTTTCCTTCACTTAGATATCCATGGGGTTATCAGGTGGGAAAGGGAGCAGACTCCTGTGTGAACCCAGCAGGCAGAAGTTGATACAAAGAAAATTCTGGTTCAGTATATGAAGCAAGCAAGCTCTAGGTAATGTTATTGACTGTTGGATAAAGGTTAAACGGAGTGGAGTGACAGGATGGCAGTACTGATAAATAGATAGCCAGCTGGCTGTACATTTCTTGTGAGCAGGGTATGTTATCTTATCCATTGAGATCAACCTCGAAGCATATCTTGGACATATCAAGGCTTTGCATTTGAGTAAACCTGCTCAACATCTGTGATGCCTTGTCCTTATAACTCTTCAGGTGGGCAGTATTGCTGTGATGCCTTGTTCCTGTAACTCTTCAAGCGGGCAGTATTGCTTCCTGAGCAAAATAAAGAATGTTCTCACGTCCCAAAATTGGTCCAACCGTATATGACTCCTATAAGTATCTGAGCCTAAAATGAACTGGTGTTACTTACAGAAAAACACAAAGCACTTTTTTTTTTTTTGCATGGTTTTAATATAAACTGAACTTGGAGTAAAAATCAAGGAAAGATGGCACTTTCTATTGTTTGATACTTTACCAAGAATCATTCATTATTTTGGGAAAATGTACTACAGATGGCAAACACCACCTCTGGAATGTAAATTGCCAATACCACATGAGAACCATTCTGCATTGGCAGCTGTCATGCTGAATGCAGTTCTATTCTGAACATAGGAGTAAATGCATCTATTTGATTAGGTCTTCTATTTTAGTCATGCCTGATCAATGGTACATTGAAGTAAACATTATTTTATAATATGTTAATTTCCTTTTATTTCTTTCTTATATCACAGCCAGGGTACAATATTGATTTTTTTAAAAAATTATGTTTGTAGGCAGTATAATGTAGGTAACCCTTGAGTTTTACTATAGGATTGTAAAAGAGGCATTAAAAATATTTCTTACAACAATGGGGCAAGACCACAGCCTGAATGAACAGAGGACATTCTCATAATTTTTGTAGATGACCCAAAGTTGAAAACTAAAATGAAGTCTAATAAAATGACTCAAAGATTGGTCAGATAAAAAAAAATCAGACAAAACTCCCCAGAAATGAATACAAAATCCATGCTTTAGGCTCAATAAATCTATTTCACTTCTGTAATAGAGACCTCTGGCTCTGTAAGTCATACTCACGAAAGTTTCCAGTTGAATCCAAGTTGAATTTGAGCTTGCTGTGCAGCATGGCAATAAAAGCCTAACAAGAGGGCTGGGTATTGGTTCTCAAATGTTAGCAAACATCAGAATCATGTATGGAGCTTGTTTAAAATAACAGTTTCTTGGCCTCAACTCTAGATATTCAGATTCAGGATCTCTAGGGTAAGGCCCGAGGACTGACATTTTTAACAGACTTTTTAAATGACTCAGAATCAGTGTGTTGAAGTGCTCAGGTGGAGGGAAAAAACAAATAAACAAAACTCCATGAACCTCTGTTGGTTAGACAATGTCCAGAGCATATCATCCAGGATGGGTCTCACCCCCATAAGAAAGAAACTGGGGCTGCCTGGAGATGTTCAACAAATCAGGATGGTGAAGAGTCTGTAGGAGCCACCTTATGCAGAATTCCTATATATGGAGAGAAGGCTCTGGAGGGGAGTTGGCTGGAGACTAGCTTTAGACATTCAATGATGCACAGGATGTCGATTAAGAAAGTGCAATGTTATGCTGTCTACCTCTTTACAGGAGAAGGGTGAATGAGAACCAGCAGTACAGAGGGAGTAGACATTTCTATTTAGTGTGGTGTCAGATGGACCTTTCCTAGAATGGCAAGCATTGCTCAAGGGGATTATTCTGCAAACACCTCAGTGCTAAAAGTTCGGAATACAGAGCTAGACAGAGAGAGAGAGAGAGAGAGATGATCTCTGTCACCAGAGTTAGTCTAGGGGCAGATTTTTTCCAAATCTGTTCCCATAGATTTGTGGCAACAATGGTTTCTTTTAAACCCTATCCAGCACTGTATGCTGGAAACCTGATTAGATCATTTCCATGGAGATGTGACACATCCAGTTGTGGGTATTAACTTTTGATTAGATGAAGATGTGACTCCACCCATTCCAGGTCTTGATTAGTTTGCTGGAATCTTTTAAAAGGAAGAAGCATTTTTCAAAGAGCCAATAAGCAGAGTGCCCAAGCCCCCAGAGACCTTTGGAGATAAAAAAGGAATACATCCCCAGGGGAGCTTCAAGAAACAAGAGGCCTGGAGAGAAAGCTAGCAGACATCACCATTTTCACCATGTGCCTTTCCAACTGAGAGAGAAACCCTGAACTTCATCGGCCTCTCTTGAGTGAGGATAACCTCTTGTTGGGGTCTTAATTTGATCATTATTATAGACTTGCTTTAATTGGGACATTTTCATGGTCTTAGAATTATAAACTAGCAGCTTAATAAATTTCCCTATTTAAAAGCCATTCTGATTCTAGTATATTGCATTTCTAGCAGCTAGCAAATTTACAAATACCCATATTACTCTCTCTTGCAATTCTACTGTCTAGAAACTGCTGGCTCAGGGTTACTGTAGGACTGAGGTTCTTCTCAATATCAATTATGCTGGAGGCTAAAATCATACTAAATTTATTTGTGGCTGTGCCAACCTGCCCTTACTAGACTATAAACCTCCTGAAGGAAGGTTCTTGGTATCACTCATGTTTTAAAATCTTTTTCCACCACTCCAATCTTGCCAGAATAAAAGGCATTCAATAGCATGTGCTCAATGAATGAATGAGCAAATTTCTCTGGATGCAATTATTACAGAAAGAAATCATCCAATCACAATATTCTTTCCCAGCATCAAGAGATCTTAGTTGTTGACAAAAGACAAAACAAAGGCTTAAGGACATGAAGGACCTGCCTAGGGTTGCAGAAAGATGGATATGCAAAGCAGAGTCAGTGTCAGCTTACCTTCCATATTTCCACTCATTGCACCAAAGCAATGTTTGCTAAACAGTTCTTTGGCAATCTGTCAAGCATTTTCTCCTTTTGAATACCTGCCATGGAATTCACTATGGTGTCTGACTTTACCACCCTCATCACCTTCCACTCTTCACAGCCCAGAGTTTACTCCAGCTCAGAGGTGAGTCAGTCCTTGAACGTCCCAATTTTGTTGTTAGGCAGATAAGAATTCCTAGAGAAATTCTTCCTCCTTCCCTGGAGAGCCAGGTCTCCATCTGCCTGTATCTGTCCTAATTTGGGCACTACAAGGAACAGAATACATTTTATTTTTAAATTATTTTTTAAAGAGCATCCTCCAGTTAATACTATGCCCTTCATCTCTGGGAAGATATACCTTCTCCTTTAGAAACCTTTCTCTAAGTAGGAACTCTCTACATAAACTTGGGATCTTCTTTCCACTGGCCTATTCTGCCTCATCTTATTGTCCAATCACCTACTTTTAGCCTTTCTCCATCTTCTTTGCTGTTGTATGTTTTGAAGATTTTCACCCATCAGCATACGAATGAAAGTGAAGTGAATCTTAATAAGCCTGTCAAAATGCTGTTTTAATTTTTTTTAAACCCTGCTGACAGCTGAATGCTGGATGAATGACAGTGCTTCCTGTACCCAGAAGATAATGAATGGACACAGAAATGGCTGAGAATTAACCCCTCTCTGTGTGATGATATAGGGATTCCACCTGAACACTTATGAGCAGGAGTTCTGTACAAGAATTTGCCTGGTCATTTGCAGCTGTTCAGTAGCTCCTTAAGATGGAATTAAGTTGTAAATGGTTTCAGTAAGAACGGAAGGGGGGGTGTGGGGGAGAAATGGGAGATGGTGGGCAGATCTCATCTAATCTTTTGGGGCCCTCCTGGGCTTTTTGAAAGCAGACCAGAAAAGAAAATTAAAAAGAGGAGGGGGCACCTGACTGGCTCTTTTAAGGACAATGTCTACCTTACAAGATAATTCTAGGAATTAACAAAGATAATGCAAGCCTGGTGCACAGCAGATGCTTTGTGAACACAGCTGAAATAGAATTACTTGTAAACAGTCACTCAGCTGGGCTGTTGTCTGGAGGAGAAATAAAAACTACCACCAACTTCCTTAAGGATTTTGGTTTACCAGGCACATGGAGTGTTCCTATCAGGATGGACCTTCAAGAGGGCTTTGAGGTAGGATTTATCATTCTTAGTTTACAGACAGGAAACTAAGGCTCAGAGAGATTGTGTGGCTTGTCAAAAGGTATGGAGTTTAAAAGCTGCAAAGTCAGGTGCTAAAGGCAGATCTTCCAACTCAAATATCTTATGCTTTTTCTGGGGATTTTCAAAGTAAAGGACTGAGGAAGCTGGTATATGAATGAGACTAGCCATTTTTCTGAAATAAAATGAAAAGAATAATCTTTTCCAGGTAGTAGAGGTAGTAGAGAGATATGAGAAAAACTGCTAGGTGCCTGTATTACATTTGGGAAAAAGCAAAAAATGTACTGGGTCTTTCTGATTTGAGGGCTTGGGAGACCTTTGAGAACCCTGCTCAATCATATGACCATCATTTGTAAAGTGGTTGGGTCCCATTCCCTGACAGAAAAAGGGACGGAAAAAGGCAAGAGAACAAACCCTAAGATTCAATGAACATTTGTTTTGTGTGAGACACTAGGTTAGGCTCATTAAACAAGCTATCTCATTAACCCTCTCACACAGGGTTCTGCTATTATTCCATTTTGTAAGCAAGAGAACCGAGTTCAAGGAGGTGAAGCAATTTGGTTAGCTCATCCCAACACTAAAAGGCCAAGTTGTGATTCTATCCCAGATAAGTCTGAGTCTTCTGACAACAAATGGAAGGCTCTGTCTTTGTTGAAGTTAGCCTTGCTGGAGGCTTGAGATCAACTGTAATTTAGAATTGTGAGTTCTGTCCAGTGGATTCTGCAGTTTCCATGAGAATGTGTCTGGATGACTCAATCACTGATGTGTGGCACAATCCTTAGTTTTAAAAGAACAAATTCCTATCATGAAAACCAATGCATTTTGATGTTGCATAAATCCTTTTGTAACGATAACTTAGTGTCACTGGCTTATTAAATGGACATATCACTTTTAATGGGCCTGTTTTCACCATCCACCTTGCCCTTTTATTACCAGCAATAAGGGCAGTAACTCACTGCCTGGGTATATCAAGTAGGAGCTGCAGGTGGTTTAGATACTTGTGCCTCCTGATTCCACATTCTGTACCAAATTGGGTGATGCGAGGGTGGGAACATGTCATTTTTGTCACAATAAATTCTCCTGTGTGCTACATTTTTCTTCTCCTTGTATGTTCAGATTTATGTTGAGTGGTTTTTGTTTTACACGGATAACTGTGATCCCCATGCTGTATCCTCGAGGCCCAGCAGTACATCTCTACCTGACATTTTCTATGGCTGTATGTTGTGGAAGACAGAAACTAAAAGAAGCAAAGTCAGGTTTTACAGGCAGAAGAGTTCATTTGAGATTTCCCTTCTCCCACCCAACAAAACTGGGTGTCCCCAGCTTTAAGAAAGTCCAAGTGAAAGCATCTGGAAATCTAGACACAAAAGATCCATGTAGAATGATTTGCTTACCAAATGGACACACAATGTGGGTTCATAAAGAGTCCAACCTCAAAGGCACAGAGAGAACAGCTCATGGGAAAGCTTGCTGAGAGGGGAAACGGAATGCCATGTTGTATCAAAGTGTGCCCATTGACCCTCTGCTCCAGAAAAACCTGGGAGGCTTCCTAAAGGGTACAATTCTGGGCCCTGTCTTAAGCCCACTCAATCAGAATCCTCAAGGGTAGAGTCCAAGATGCTACATAAAAAAAAAGTGTTCTTGATCTTGATGCCATAAAGGTGGAGCTAGGAAGAGGAGCAGTTAGCACCAGAGGCAGTGCAGCGGTGCAGCTTAAACTCCCTAAGCTTCAGGATCCTCATGGGGTTAAGCATCGGCCTTATGGGGTTAATGTGAGGTTCAAATGAGATAACACCTATAAAACATCTAGCATAGGGTTTGGTCAATCTTAAGCTGGTATGCAGAGGTACTGCCTTACCTATTATTAAAATACTGAAATACTTCCCTACCAGCTAATAAAGAGCACTTGCTCTGAGGCCCCTGAGCTCCTGTACCCCTGGCCTGATCCTTCCCAGTGACTCTTCAGATTTCTCCATGATCCAGCAACTAAATGGTTAATATATGGCACAGCTGGTGAGCCACCATGATGCAGCTCTGGATCTGTAAAGGGCTACCCACACAGTAAGGCCTAGTAGGTATAACAGGAAAAAGTTACTTATACTGAAGCATGACTAGATGCTTCTGGCAAATGTCAACTAAGGAAAAGTCTCAAAGGATGGCCTATAAGTACAGATACCTCTGGCTCCTCAGGGCATCGGCCCTCAACCTTTCCTTCCGTGTTCTCCTCTAGCTATGATCCCATTCTGGCCCCATCCCTAAACTCTGACCTCCAACAGCTTGATTCTAAGCCTTTTTCCTTTGGCCTCTGGGATCAGTGCTTGCACTTGACCTTTCTGGCTTCTGATTCTCAGCTCTCAGTCTCGACACACTGGTGCATCCCATTACAGGTTGGACACCCCCTTCTCTGCCCTTCAGAGCTCCAGAACAGGGATTCCCCTATTACCTTGAAGCACCCAGACACCTTCCCTAGATACCTGCTCCAACCTAGCCCCGCTGGCCTCTCTGGCGGATTCCAGCCCTCCTTGCTCCAACACATCCCACGGCTTCATGTTCTAGTACTGACAAAGGTCAGGACTCTGCATGCTTTGAGAAGAGGCTACCAAAGCAGTGGCAAAGAAGATCGGACAGACAGAAGGATCCAGAGGGACTTCAAAGATAGAAATTGGAAGGAAGGGAGCCTAAGAAGAAGGAGGCTTGCTCTAGTTTCATTTCTCATATATTCCATGAGGACATGGGCTGGGTTTGGGGCTGAATTTCAGCACCTGCCACAGGACCTAGTACACGGTAAGCACTCAATAAACATTTGCTGAAAAATGACTGAATGAATGATTCTGTTAACAGAGATAGAAACAAAGGGGAGAAGAAAGTTTGGGGATAGGAACAAGGCAGAATAATGGATCTGATTTTAGACACATGTTATTTGAGAGCTATGGCTAGTCTTAAGAGCTGATCACCAATTATTTCTGCCTTTTCACCTTCTGGGTACATGTTTAGACTGCACTTGCCCATATATCTTGCAGGTAGGTATGATAGCATGACTTGCTTCAACCAATGAAATATGAGTAGAAATTAAGTGTGCCATTTCTAAGTGGAAACTTCTGCCTGTAGCTGCTGCACTAGGCAAAAACTGGAAGGTCGACCTCCTGTGTGCTGCTCAATGCCAAATTCAGGCAACCAGGGGGCTGCTCATGTGCTCTGGCCTGCCTCCTCTCCCGGAGGAAGTAGCAGTGAGCCCTTATATCACTCTTTGGGACCTCCTCCCCACCAGCACCCCTGTGATTTACCTGTATTATAGCCCCTTCCAAGGGCAGGCCAAGGGCGGTGATTTTTCCACAGGTTTCCCAGGTACCAGTCACTTTGGTTCTCTACCAAGCCCAGAACCTGCTGACCTGTAAAGCACAGAGAATGCAAATATCTTAAACAGAGAAGTCCTGTTGATCAGCAAGTGTCAAACTGAAGATACAGTAATGGCAAACAATCCTAACAATAGCCTACATATATTGGGAGTTTTTATTCAGTGTCAGGCCCTCATTTAAGTGCTTAACTTGTACTAACACATTATTATCACAATTACACAGCCATTTTTTTATCCCCATTTTATAGAGAAGAAATGGAGGTCTAGAGTAGTTAATTAGCTTGTCTAAGGTCACACAGCTTTTAGACAAGGATTTAACTGGTAATTAAAATTATCAATTTAATCCATGGTAAAGACAGAATCCAAACCCATTTTTTTCATTCATTCATTCAGTCACTAACTCATCCAAAACATCTATTGACTCTTCAAATACTCCTGTTCTAATATTATTTTCCCCTTGTATATTTATCTACTGCATTTCTGAGCAGATAATTTTCTCGTATCAGAGAGGAAGAACTGACCCTTGTTTGAGGAGAGGAGAGAGTACCAAAAGAGCCACCCTTTGACCTCCTTCTCACATTTGGCATGAGAGCCAAATGGCCACCACTAGACAGTACCATCATGCCACTTGTAGAAGGAATTCCCTGTTGAAAAGGATCCTTTCTGAAGGACTGCTATCTAGAGAACAATTGTGTCTCTGTCCATAGAGCTCAGCTTCTGATTTGATGTTGACCTCAGTCTCTTGTGCACCTGAGTGTCTTTAGGTGAATCCGTCTCTTGGTCAATCTCTTTGTGTATTGATGACATTGGGACTGAGTCTCTGGGCCTTCCAAGTAGGGCATGAGAGCCAAATGGTCATCACTAGACAATACCATCATGGTACTTGCAGAAGGCATTCCCTGGGAATTATTTATCATCAATGCCATTTCAGATTAGGAAACTGAGGCTTGCACAGGATCAGAGATTTGCATAGCTAATGATGGAGCCAAGGTCTGAGTCTACATTTGACACCCAGATTTTTTCTACTGTCTCAGGACATTATTACTTACAGTGAGTCTCACTTTTACAACAAATGTTTGAGGCAGGAATTATGGATCTACATTTTACAGAAAAGGAAACAATATAAGTAACTTGCTGAAGGTCATACAACTAAGAATCACTGTCTTCCACAGCTAACTGATGGCTCCTGGAACTAAAATCCTTATATTGTTGGCCAATCTCAGAAATAAAGACCCTTCTGACCAGATGCAAGCCCAGCAGCACGTTAAGAAAACATAGCAGTTTTCCCAGAATATTATGCTGGGTGATATAGAACCTCCTTGGTGGTATGACAGTCCCCTGAAATGATGTTATGTGGATTTGGTGTAATTTATTTGATCAATTTATCGAACTCCTATCTAAATCATCACCCAGCACAAATACATAAATCAGAGGCATGGAAAAAAATACTACCATCTACTTTGTCATTGTATATGATTGCATCCAAATGCAGTATCAGAAAAATATATCACCAATTCAGGGAATGCAAGAGCCAATTAATTCCACAGGCAACAAGCTTGGCTTGGGATGTCCATGCAAAACATTCAGATATGAAAGGCATGATGTCCTTAACTGAGAATGCTACATGCCTCATCCTGATCTTACGATCCCTGCAAGAGAGCTCATTTAATGACCTCACACCATGGGATGGAAAGGGGAAGTGTGGTCCTTGGGACAGCTGGCTCATAATTAATCATCCCAGGCTGGTTCCCCAATGTGTTGTGGTAAGAGGAAGGGTGTCATACTGACAACAGGGGAATATGCTTTTATTTAGAATGGCCATCTGAATTACAGGTAAGATAATCTGAAGATTTTAAAAATTTCATTAGCTATTTTATTTATTTATTATTTTTAAACATTTTTATTGGAAACATAGATACAAAAAAGCAAAAAATTTCAAAGCACATTGTGACAAGTAATTATAGAACAGATTTCAGAATTTGGTATGGGTTACAGTTCCACAATTTTAGATTTTCCTCAAAGACAACAGAGACTAAAAGAAATGTCAACATAATGATTCAATAGTAATACTCATTTGTTAAATCCTAACTTCTCTATTATAACTCCTCCTTCTCTTTTGATCCTTCTCCCAATCTTTACGAGTACTTGGGTTATGATCATTCTAACTTTTTCATGTTGAAAAGGGTTTGTTGACAATGTGGGACAGGGGGAAGGAACTAGTTGATGTTCTTGGAGAGGCTGGCCCCATTGGGTTTTAGGACTAATCTGGCCTAGGAACCCATTTGAAGGTTATAGGTCTCTCGAAAATAATCTTAGTGTGTAAAACTTGTGTAAAATCTCAGAGCACTAGGTGTTCTTTGGGTTAATAGGAATGTTGTTGGTTGGGGTTTGGCGAACTGTGGTAATTAGCAATATCTAGTTGAAGCTTGAGTTTAAGAGTAACCTCCAGAATAGCCTGTCGACTCTGTGAAATCTCTTAGCCACTGATACCTTATTTTATTACATTTCTTTTTCCCTTTTTGGTCAGGAAGGTGTTGTTGATTCCATGGTGCCAGGGCGAGGCTTATCCCTGGGAGTCATGTCCCACAGAGCAGAAGGGTAATGATTTTACTTCCAGAGTTGGGCTTAGAGAAAGTCACATCTGAGTTGCAAAACAGGTTTTCTGGAAGTAACTCTTAGGCATAACTACAGGTAGGCTGAGTTTCTCCACTACAGAAATAAGCTTCACAAGAGCAAGCCTCAAGATCAAGGGCTTCGCCTATTGACCTGAGAGTCCTGAATATCTGAGACAGTATTAGGGGTTTCCTTGGTGGTCAAGCTTAATCAGTCCATATTTTTTCTTCCATCCTTCAGGGGACTTTGCCAAACGTATTGACGTTTTAATTATCTGTTCGACATACTCTGGGATGTATTTAGATATTACTTTAAGCTACACAGAATTACAAACCCTCATTCCCATTCTGGGCTCCATATTTAAATGAGCTATCCATACAGATTGAGTTAGATTATGTGCCCCAACAAATTTAGGTTTTGGACAAAATAAATCTCTCTTCCTTTGCTCTCATACAGTAGGTGAATTTCTGAAATTCAGACAATATCATCTTTACCCCCGTATTCTGATTTACCTTAGTCCTGACCCAGTTGGCTTCGTTCTTATCTCTAATTGAAGCCTGATCTCTTTTTCAATTTCTTTAACAGTTGCTGTATGCAGCAATGCTGACTTTCAGAGCTACACTCCAACTCTGAGCCTTGGGTATCACACACTGATAGTCAAAGTTCCAGGGAGATACCAGGTGTTTTAGTCTGCCAAAGCTGCCAGAATGCAACACACCATGATGGACTGGCATTTAATAAAAGGGAATTTATTTAGCTAAAAATTTATAGTTCTTCAGAGGAGGGCAGTGCGACGGTGGCTCAGTGGCAGAGTTTCCGCCTGCTATGCGGGAAACCCGGGTTCGATTCCCAGTGCCTACCCAGGCAAAAACAAACAAACAAAAAACACTGTAGTTCTTTAAAGGAAAGGCAGCTAACTTTCATCTGAGGTTCTTTCTTACACGAGAAGGTTAGAAGGTGCAGGGCGATGTCTGCTGGCCTTCTCTCCTGGCTTCTGGGTTTCAACAACTTTCCCTGGGGCAATACTTTTCTGCATCTTCAAACTTCTGGGCTGAGCTGTGATTGCTGAGATGAGGTATGCCAAGCTATTTGGGCTGTGCTGCATTGAACTCTCTTCTGACCTCTCTTAAGCCTCCAGCTAATTAAACTAAACATCATTCATTGTGGAAGGCACTCCCTTTAGTAGACTGCAGATGTAATCAGCCATAGATGAGTTTCACATGCTAATGATTTCAAGTCCACAGCCACAGAACCTGGCCAAGCTGATACCTGAACCTAATTACCATACTGTATACTAGCACAGCATCTTAAAATCTAGAAATAACATTTAGAGCTCCAGACTAAATGTGACTGCTATAAGAGCTTACAATCTAGTCCTCAATTTTCTTATAAGTATTTTCTAAAAGAGATCATACATATTTGTTCTTTTGTTTTTGGCTTGTTTTGCACCACATATTGTTTCCAAGGTTAATTCACCTACTTGCATGCCTCACAACTTGGTTCCTTTCTGTAGCCATGCAATATTCCATCATATGTATGTATCACAGTTACTTCTCAATGTATCCATCCACAGGGCATCACGTATAATGTCCATAGTCAACAATCCATGTCTCACAACATTATCCTCAGTTAGTTGTGCAATCAGATAATCTGAAGATATTTAAAAGTCTAAATTCTGTATTATGGTATTCCATGTTTTATTTTGGCTTGATACACAACTTCAGGCTAACCCGCTATTAACTACCCTTCATTCCTGCTACACAGAAGCGCTTGTTGTTTCACTCTTGCTTCTCACCTCTTATAAAGACCATCCTTGGAGGGAATTGCCCTTACCCCTTGCCAATCTTTGCCCATTTTCCTTTCTGGCCCATCTCATGCATGAAGCCTTCCATGAATATTCCCAATCTTGCATTTTCATTTCACTCCCACATTAGATGGAAGACATCTCTAGCACATCCTACTGGTATTTTTGCCATGAGCTGACTTACATCCTTTAAAGAACAAGTGGGTGTATTCAGGCATACCCACACCCTCTTTCGAAATATCTACCTCCTCCATTAGTTCAAGGTCAAGGATTAAGTAGTATCTGACATAGTGTAGGAGTTCTGTAAATGTCTGCTAAATGCATGACATCTGTGGGTAAATTTCTTCTAACAGGTTGGCCCAGGAATCTTAGTGCATTCATGTCCCCACAGTTTTGAAGCTTCAAAATATTTTACACCCTTCCCATTCACCACCATTAGTGCATTCTTCCACTCAGCTCTGGGAACTCAAGTGCTTCATCTGCATGGGAAACTGTGCAGATGGGGTGGCAGAATATAAGAGCATCCTTTACATCTATTGCTCTACTGATTTCCAAGTCCTGATTTCCAAGAAGGAATACTTTGATGGTTACCCTTAAGTCATGTTATCCTAAAGAATAATATCCAAGTTCCCCTCTTCTAAATTTGCATCTGGAAGCATATCTTCTGATGGTAGCATACAACCCTTTCATGTACACTAATCCTCTTTAAGGTTAAAAAAAAATTTTCCAATTAGCAATATAATAGTTATGACTTTAAAAAAAATTTAATGCAGTTTTATTGAGATACATTCACACACCATACAATCCATCCTAATCCAACCATCAATGGCTTCCAGTATCATCACATAAATTGTGCCATTACCACCACAATTAATTTTAGAACATTTTCATTACTCCAATAATAAGAAGAAAAAATAACAGTATGAAAGAAAGCCCAGAATATCTCATACCCTTCCCCCCCGCTATTGTTACTCCTTGTATTGATGTGGTACATTTGTTACCGTTGAGGAGAGAATATTATATTACTGTTAACTATAGTCCATAGTTTGCAACAGGTATATTTTTTCCAAAATACCTCCCCTATTATTAACTCTTCGTAACAGTGCTGTACATCTGTCCTAGTTTCTATGAAAGCTTTTAAATATTTGTACTATTAACCACAGTCATCATCCACCAGCACTCAGGGGACAGGAAATCATGCGAAGCAGCACCCCTGGGGGTTCAGCATGGAGACTGCCTGGATCCATTTTCTGAACCAGTCCCTTTCTAACTGCGTAAGCTTGAGAAAATTACTTAACCTCTCTCCGCCTCAGTATCTGGCTATTATGGCTGTGGTAAGGTATAAATGCTTTCAGATGGGTAATGGTCCTGAATAGGGGCCAGAACGTATTAGGCACTACGTAAGTGAAAGCTTTTATGATTGTCATCCAGCCTGACTTGTAAGCTTCTGAAAGGGAACAGGTCCATCTGCATAGTGCTCTTTGGAAGTCACATAGCACCACAAGGAGGCCACTGTAGAACTTTGTTTTTCAAGTTATGACCTGAAGCTCATCTACATTAGAAACCTCTGAGGTTCTTATTAAAAGTGCAGATTCCTACGTCTCAACCTGGAAGTTACCTATAGGTTAGGGACTACTCCTCTCCTACTTCTTTGGTTTCTCGAAGGATGGATTTCCTGCATTCAGGCTTCTTAGTCCAGCCCTTTCTCTCCATAATATGGAAGTGAGCTACCTGACTGGTGAGTTTGAGAGAACTGGGTTTCTACTGCACAGCTCTTTCCTCCACTCCTCCTCCTGGGAGCTGGCATGCTGACAGGGAGTTCACATTCAGTCTGTTTGCTCTTTCATACTGTGAATTTTATAGGGCAGGTCCCCTGCTCAGGCGGTCGCAGTTGCCTGGCACTTTTGTGACAGGGTGGACAATTCCAACTCTGGTATCTGGTACTAGGAATATCCGTTTAGATGACATATGTCATGTCCTCCAATTTAACCTTTCTTAGTAAAGTGAGGTGATATTTAGTTCTCACACTTTTATCTTATCTGTAAATTGGTTCAGAATCTGGGGAAAAAGGAAGTAATATCATGTATTTGTTCCCTCATACTGCAACACTTCTGAATAAGAATTCTGGTCATGGGGGTCTAGTAACCTGCATTTTTTTTAAAAAAAACAGACTTCCCAGGTATATTCAGATGTATATTAACATTTGAGAAATATCTAGTGGTGTCTGGAAGTTCTGCCCATACTTCATTCAGAGGAAAGCTCACATGCAAGTGCCCTGGGATAAAATAAAATCATATGGCATCTAAATCTAGCTCACAAAGCTCAGAGTTCAGCAGTGGTCTCCAGTGCTATGCTTCTTGAGTACAGTAAAGTGGTGAAGAGTAGAGAATGAATGTCAGAGTCATACTGCCCCGGTTCATATTCTAGTTCCCCCACTTCCTAGCTTTGTGACTTTGGGCAATTTACTTAACCTCTCTGTGCCTGACTGATTCCTCATTGGTCAAATAGTGTTAAAAAAAAGATGCCTACTTCTGAATTAAACACCTATTTCCCCCCTCAAGGCACAAGTTAACTGTGAAAATGAAGTCGTGTTCTTTGCTTATTCAAACATAATCACTAACAATGTCTAGAAAATAGTTGTGTGTTTGGTAGGTATTTGCTATTATCATTACACACAGGATCCCTCTGGCCCATCTCCCTGGACCTCCATCTCAGCCATCTCCTCTCTTCCTTAGCTGGTATGACTCTCAGGTTGCCTAGACTTTTATTCCATTTAATACTGACTGAAGGTTTACTTTGTATCAGACACCACACAAAATATGAATGGATCAAAGACAAATAAAACATATTGCCCTAGAGGCAGCTGGAAGGGAGACAGATAAACAATTATGAAGCGGCGTGACAGAAACACCAATAACTCAGAGGGATGGAGAGCAGGGAATGATTGATTCTGTGGGGGAAGGTGGGTGATGCCTGCTGGGCATCTTCTCCCGTCATCTGCAAGGTCCCTTCCTACTCTGTGGACCGCCCTTACCCCTTCAAAACATATTTCCACACTTCCAAGCAGTGTGCTGCCTCCCCAGAGCTTTTCTGATGAAGGAGCTGCCCTGTGATACCCTTCTAGGCAGAGAGGTCCCGTCTGTCCCCTGGCGATAGTACGTCAGAGACAAGACATCTTTCAGAGCTCTGCCAATCCCAGCGCATCAGCCAGGTAGCATCTAAATCCCGGTCAAAAGGGGTCTAGTCTAAAGCCTTAAGCTTGATTATGCAAACACCTCCTCGGCCCTGCCATCCCATTAAAAGGTAAAGTACCCAGGAGATCCTCTGACATGGGTTGCCGCAATGTGCTGCCTTCCTCAACATTCTGCACCACCTGCCTTGCCTTCTTAGGAGTTATTACAATGAAACGCCGTGACTAACGGCAAAGGCTTTGTCATTGTTTTCCGAGCTGGCCCTGTGGTTGTGATTAAGTGTGCTGTTCTCCATCTTCCTTACTCTAGGCACAAGTTAACTTATGAAAATGAAGCTGTCTTCTTTGCTTATTCATACATCACCACTAACAGCCAGACAAGAGCGAACAAGCTTGCTATTCTGCTGGGGCCCTGGTGTGGGTGTCACCAGCCAGCAGACAGATGGCTCCAGGCTGGGAACTCCCTTCCCTCTCTCCTTCCTCCAGCTTTTGGCTCAAGGCAGGGCTCCTGCTGTTCTGGGAGGTGGGGAATAAGGAGCATGGAATGATGATGTGGCCGCATGACACGCCTCTGTGGAAATGTCGGGCAGGGCATTTGTCCACCAGGTTTGTGGAAAATGGTATGATAAGGTAGAAAGACATACAGTTTTTAAACTAGGCAAAACAGGGATCTAGTTCCAGTTCTGGCACTTTCTATATGGCTTGGCCAAATTACAACTTCTCCGAGCCTTCATTTTCTTACTGTAAACTGTGCATAAAAATGATGCACAGATTAAATAAGATAATACACTTAACATGTCTTGCTCATAGTAAATGCTCATCCCTTTTGTGACAGCTGTTGCTCATAATGTCTAGGTTTTCACTCTCAAGTGCTGACACTAGTTATATGGACCAAACGCTACAATATGTGGCCTCGCTGCTCCCAGCATCCCGCTCTTTTGAAGACTGGCATCCGTGACACTGTTTGTGCATGTTTTCTTCCCTCTGAACAGTCCTTCCCTGCCTCCTCCATGGAGCACCTTTCTCTATGTTTCCCTTTAAATGCTAGTGCCCCCAGACCCGGGTCTTTGGCCCTGTTTTCTTATTACTCAACATTTTATACCTGGATAATGGAATCTACTCCAATTGCATCAACTACTATCAACAGGAAGAGAATCACCAATCTCTACCCGGAGTTAAGACTTCTTTCCAGAGCCTCTGCTCTTAAATTCAACTATCTACTCACCCTCTTATTTTCCTGTTCCACAGTGACCTTCAACTCAATGTGGCTAGAGCCAAATTCATAATCTTCTCCCCTAAAATAATAGGCTGACCACTGCATTTTCTGTTAGTTGAAAGCATCAACATCTAAGTTGTCACTGAAAATAGATGCTCTTGAAATCAACCTTGTCACCTTCTTCTCCCTCATTCCTCACCATTAGCTGAAGCCTACAGATTTTACCTCTTAAGTATTTTAAAAATTCTTCCCTTGCTAGACCATGCTCACACCATACCTCTTTCCCAGGTTACCCTAGCAGATTGCTATCTGGCCAACCCTTTCCCCAGGTTAGACACTCCATTCCATTTTGCATACCTAGCCATAGAAATAAATATATATACATTTTGCATGGGCAGGCACCAGGAATCGAACTCGGGTCTCCGGCATGGCAGGCGAGAATTATGCCTGCTGAGACACTGTAGCAGTGCCCTAGAAATATTTTGAAAATGCAAATCTGATGACCTTGCTTCCTTGATCAAATGGGCTAAATGCTCCTGGGGTCCAGCAGAGAGTTTATGGAAGAGTTAATGATTGAATAAATGACTGAATGAAAAAAATCTTAACCCATCATCTTAGCCCTTCTGAAAACAGTGATTTCTAGCTGCATGGGGGTGGGGATAGGGTGGGTACTAGTTACCATCTTGAGGTAATCACCAGGAGCAGGTGGCTCTAGTTCTGATCTGCATTATTCTTTCAGTGCTGTCTCCTCTTTCCCACCCCCAGGAAAACTCCTGGTTGCACAGAGGGAGCCTGCCAATCAGTGCTGCATATCAAACCAGCTGTACTTATTCCAGTAGATGAATATTAAATGTTATAACCAGAGGCTATCCTGAGTATCAGCAGAGAAAGCAACAATGCCCTTCAAGTCTCATAGTTATTCTAATAAGCTATTTTAAAATAGAAAAGCCTTTAATAATACCATTCAACTTATGTCTGAGTGCAGGATCGCTATAATAATGGAAACATATAGTATCACATTACCGTTTCCTAAACATCCTGAAAGAACCGTGACAAGGCTCTAGGTGCCACTGGCTAGTGGGTGTAGAGTAATAAAACATCTCCTGAGATGATACAACACAAAAGGGTATTTCAACAACGCTAAAGAGGTTGAAAAGGAATGCTTGCTTACTTGCATGTATCACAGCTCCTACTTCTGCAGCTCAGCCCTAGCTAAATGCACCCTGGAATCACAGCAGTTTATATGAGCTGAAGATCTTAGTAATTGCTTTGGAACCACCTACTTTTACAGACGAAGCCTGGAGAAGGGGGACAGGGAATGTTTGTCACCTTGAGTAAACTCGTAGTTCTTCAGTTTCCTTATCTGTAAAATGGCATCCACTCTATGGAGTGGATGTGAGGATTAAATGAGATAATCCATGCACAGTGCTAAACAGCATGCTTGGCATATTGTAGGTACTCACATGTCAGCTAGAGTAATCATAATGCCGATTGTTATACCACATAATATGAGACACCGGAATGTTTGCCAGCATGTATTATTGGGCTTGGTGGAGTTTATTCTGCAGAAAATGTTATTTCCCTCTAAGATGTGAGCTGCTATTTAAGGCAGGTGGAGAGTGAATCCTTGGTTATGGCATTTGGATCCAAACATTTCATTTTCCCTGGTGGGGTTAACTAAGCTGTAAGATTTGGAATACGATTCATCAATTAATCCATTATATTTTTAAAGCAAAAATCCACTGACCATCAATGTTGCTTAGTCTAACCATGCTTCTATTCTTATGGTGTGAAGCTTTTTTTTTTTTAACTTTTCAGGGACTTGTTCAAAAAACCAGGACTACTAACCAGGCTTATATCACACTTCCTTGAGATGGGAGCCATATGCTCGAATTGAAAAGGCAGTTTGGTTAATCCCTGCATGTTGTCTGGTTTCAGGATGAAACACCCCCACCCCAGGTTATTCATCATTCAGCCCTGGTTTCACTTGGAGAAATATACCCATGTCTGCCTACTGACTTTTACAGCTGAGGGATGACCATTATCTATGTAGAACCCTTGCTAAGAGGAATTGGAATCTGTGTCACTCTAAAGGCAGAATTAGGGTTAACAAGTGAATATTAAAAGAAGACCGATTTTACTTATTATAAGCATGACCATTAGAGTCCACCAAAGTGGAAGTGAGCTTCTGGGGAGGAGCTTCTAAGGGTTGGAATGTTTGCAAAGGGGCTGCACGATGTGGCCTTCATCCTCAGGCATTTACCAAGTCCCTAATGTGTGTCAGGCTTTGTGCTGACTGCTGGAAGCAACAGTGAAGAAACAAGGCATAGTCCTGAGTCCTGTCTTTGTGAAAAGAGCTTCTCAAATGGCTTGGCTGTACTTTAAAGGACCAACCCCAAACTTCACTGAATTGGATTCTCCTAGGGTGAGTTCTGGGACTCTCTTTTTAAACCAAGGTCCCATTAATCTAATGTACTGCAGATCTGGGGATCTTTGGGGGTGGCTGGTCACTACCAGGCATGATGTAGGTAAGGGAAAGCACTGAGCAAAGGACTGGATTTAATGATCTCAAAAGTGCCCTTCCAACCTCAGCTTGGGAGTTTTCTCAATACGTTCTTCACCCTGGACAGTCCACATCCATTTTTTTTCCTTCCACTTGTGCTGTATGTGTGTGAGAACAGTGCCCACTAAGGGGAGTCTGTTTTGCTCTGGGCAGCCACTGCTTTGTGGGATAGAGACTTTCCATGCATCATCTCAGATACCTTACAATAACCCCAGAGGTGGGCACCATGATTCTGTCTGTGTTTCAGCAGGGAGACTGCAGTGCAGAGGGGAAAAGCCACTTGCCCAAGCTCACATTGCTAGGAAACACAGATCTGGGGCATGCAAAAGCTCATGTTTTGTTGCCTACACCCACTGTTAGAGTGCAACAATCTGGGGAGCATTTCTCTCCCCAGGACAAGGGCAGTGGCTGGCACCACTAGTGGACAAGGCTCCAGAGGAAGTAGAGGATGGATGGAACTGGAAGAAAGGCTGGCCAAGGCATATATGACCAGCCCACTGGTCTTTGTTCCCCCTGCCACCAAGGGCTGCAGGTAGGAGTCCCAGACACACCACAGAGGTCCTCTGCCTGCTCACTGGAGATGCTCTGAATTTAATATCCTTCAGCATTAATTCCAGGGCACTGAGTGGAGTGCATATCCTAACCAAGAACACACATGGGGAACAGAAAAGGAAAACCCTAGACTCAGAAAATAATCTACACTCCAAAAAAGGTGCAGATAATGATTCCATTTGCCAAGATATATGAACAAGAACAAGTACCCACCCTCACCCCACCCCCCAAGTCAGCCCCAAGCAGACCCACATTAACTTAATTTAGGGTCTAAAAAATCCTGCTCAATCTCAAATAATGATTTCTCTCTTTCTCCTTCCGTGATCCTTGGTCTCTAGAAATGAGAAAAACTAAAAAGGAATGCAAAGCTGCTGGGCTCTCTTCCAAGGCTTCTTTTATCACACTGACTCCCAGGACGCAGGACTGCTGTCACCTCCTAGACAGGGGCTCTATTAGGAAGTAGATCTGGCCTGGGTCCAGCTAAGATTTGTATCCATGGACGTCTTAGACTTGTCTCTTTTTTGGGGGGGTGCATGGTATGGGAAGACTTGTCTCTTTTTAAAAACACAATTTGCTGGCATCTTTCTGATATTTCACTCATGGACACCTCTTTCCTCACTATTATTAATGCCTAAGACCTACTGTCTGCTTTTCCTACTGGGGTTGCAGAAAAAGCACTTGTTTCTAGGATTATGAGGACAGCATTTGAGATCTGGCTTTTCCAATCTGAACCAAAACATTTGATCCTTTGAGCCTTCTTCTTTAGCCCTTGTATTTTTCAATTAATTTTTTTTATTAGAGAAGTTCTGGGCTTACAGAACAATCATGCATAAAATGTAGGATTTCCATACATCTCCCCACCATCAACACTTGCATTGGTGAACAAAATTTGTTACAACTGATGATAGTACTTTCTTTGTAATTCTATTTTTTAACAGTAATTGCATTTGTTACAATTTATGAAAGATTATTAAAGTAGTACCATTAGCTATTCCATGGTTTATGTAAGGGTAGTTTTCCCCCATATTCCCAACCTAATATCATTATTTTTTTTTCATGCATGTCTTTATTACTCATCCACCCATACACTGGACAAAGGGAGTCTCAGTCCCAAGGATTCTACAGTCATACAGACTGAATGAAAGCTATACAATCATTATCAAAGATCACAATACTAGATTACAATGTAACAATTTCAGGTATTTCCTTCCGGCTATCCTAATACACTAGAAACTAAAAAGAATTATGTATATAATGAGCCAGTGGTCACAATCATTTGTTAATTTCTAACTTCTCAGTTACAGCTTTGCCCTCTCATTTGATCATTTTCTCAATCTTCAGGGATATCTGGGCAATGACAATTCTAACTTTTTCATCTGAAAAGGGGTATTGACCTTATGGGGTAGAGGAATGAAACCAGTTGATATTCCTGGAGGGACTGGTATCTCTGGGTTTCAGGGCTTATCTGGCATAGGGGCCATCTGGAGACTTTAAGTTTCTGTAAAAGTAAACTTAATAGGTAAATCTTTTATAGAGTCTCAGATAGAAGCAAAGATATTCTTCAGGGTTTTCAGGAATACTGTTGGTTGGTGCTTGGCATACTGTTGAGCCTTACTTTTTGCTTCTTTAAAATGGCTGATAAAATTCACTCTATTTCCATCACAAGGTGACAAAAGGAGTAATGTGAAATGTTGGAAACGTAAAATACTTCTCAACCTTAATTAATTTTAACCATTATTACCAAATCTGAGTTTAACATATCTATTACTTAACTTTTTTCCCTATAGCATTTCTGTGATTACAACATTATTATTCATTGATATTTTACTTATCCAGAGGCTAGATATTGAGCAAATTCTATTCTCTGAAACACGGCCTGGAATATAGAAGTTAAAAACAAAGGCTGAAAAACAGCCAGGAAGCTTAAGCCCCAAATATCTTTACATTCCTAAGTCTGGTCCTTTGGCAGATTATAGAAATCTAGTAATACTCGCTGAATGAGGAAGGATGCTGGGTAGATTGAAAACAGAGATACTAAAAGAATAAAGGTACATCGATCTACTCAGTATAGAATTAATGAACCATCCATATTTTGAAGATCATAGTGAGACAAATCATTCATCCAGTCAACAAATATTTACTGGGCATACATTTGTGTCAATCACCATGCTGGGCTGTGGGAATGCAGCACTCACTGAACCCTACAGCCCGGGAGGGAGAAGTCACTAAACCATCACAAATACATGCAGAACTGAGCCTGTGCAAAAGGGCTGCAAGTGCAACACAGGTCCATAAGGTGGAAGTCAGCCAAGAAGACTGTCTGAGGAAATAGGGATTAAATCAGGATCCGAAGGAAGATGGGAAGTGTCAAGGCAAGGGAGTTTGTGTGTGTCAAGACCTTGTAAGTAGGCGGCTTGACAAGGACGAGGGATGAAAGGCCACAGTGCTGAGACACAGGGCCCACGGCCATGCTGGGGGTGGAGATGAGACTGGAGCTAAGAGGGGCCCTATGTTTGGGGTCTCATCGGCCAAGGGCCAGAGTAGTGGGTTTTCTCCACGTAGGACACATAGAACCACTGCTAGATGGGCTTAGGGAGGCAAGACCATCCTGCTGCACAACACCAGAGGCACCACTGGCAAAGCAGGCTTGGTGAATGGTGCCCCCTGGAGTTGTGCTGTTTGATAGAAATATGAGTAGGGAGCCAAAGTGACTAGATTTCTGTTTTGAAAAGAACATTCAGGCTGCTGTGTGGAGAATGGGTCCATGGGGATATGGATATCAAGTGTTATCTTTTTCTTTTTTTTGTTTTAGTGATATCACATTAGTTTCCTTTTTCTTTCTTTCTTTTTTTTTTTTGTTTTAGCGATATCACAATAGATGCCATAGGACGATGACATCTATTAGATATTCACAAGAGATGCATAAGCTTAGACATGAGGAAACAGGCAACAGCTAGAAATGGCCCACAGATATTTTCTGAGGGTTTGTGCGCAGGTGCCACACTTGGGCGGCAGGTCACACCAGGAGGCAGAAGCGAGAGTGCTCACCTCCCTTACATTCTCATGAGGCAATGGGCCATGTGGGAAAAGGGTGTAGACTCTGTCACCCTTGGAACCCATGCATCTTCCAGGGCCTAGCACAGGTGGAGGGAGGGCAGCTATGTGTTCACTCATTGTTCCCTAAAAATTACTGTTGAAATGGCGACAATTTAGCCTTTCTTGGAGCCAATTAGGCTCCAGGCAAAAGGTGGCAAAAGCAACTTCAAGAAATCATTACTGTCTGTGTCCTCGGGGTGCAGAAGAGGTGCTGCTGCGGGGGGCGGAGGGGGCGGGGAGTAGGTCTTTAGGGAGGGGGGGCGATGGACAGCTAAAGCAAAGAGCAGGGACAACTCAAATCAGTGCAGTGGAGGAGGACGAGGGGCAGGGTGGGCAGAGCGGATGAAAGGAGGAATGTTCTCAGGCAGGAATGCTCTGGGGTAGGTGTAGGGAAAGGCAGGAATAATATAAAATATAATGATATGAGTGGAAGCAATACTAGCACGGAGGCGATACTAGTATATGCCAATGCAATTCTTACACAGTTTATCCCAGGTAACTTTCATCGTAAATACTGGAGTGTCCCAGGCCTCAAGCCTCAGGGTGCGCCTCTGTCCAACTCTGGGTGCCCTTTGTGATGTTCAGGCCACTGCTTTAAATGACACCTATATGTTGACAACTCCAAATTTATATCTCCAGTGTGGCCTCTATGCTCAGTGCCAAAATCATAAATCCAACTGCCCACCGACACCTCTATTTTGGACATCTAACAGGCATCTGAAACTTAACATGTTCCAAATCAAACTCTCGACTTTTTTCTCTCTGTATCTGCTCTTCCTCCAGTGTCCCTGTGTCAGTAAATAGCAACTCCATCTCTTCACCTTTCCAGTTACCTAGACCAATCACTGTACAGTCATTCTTTATTTACCCCCAGCTTTGCCAAGGTACAATACAATTCAATAAATTCACCTATTTTAAGTGTACTCTGACAAATTTTGGTAACCATATGTAACCACTACCATCACAATCAAGATAGAGAACTGTGTTCCAACACCCTAAAGTTTTTTTGTACCTTTTTATAGTCAATCCCCTTCCTGGAAAGAGAGTGATTTTCCTTCTGTCACTGCAGTTAGACTTTTCTATAATTGCACATAAATGGAATCATAATCATAGGGGATGTAATGTTTGTATGTGTCTGACTACTTGTATTTAGCATAATGTTTCTGAAATTTAACCAAAGTGCTATCTGTATTAATATTTCATTTCTTTTTATTGCTGAGTAGTATTCCGAAAGCATAGGCACACCATGATTTGTTTATGCATTCACCAGATGAATGACATTTGGGATGATTTCAGCTTTTGGCTCTTATGAGTAATGCCATTATGAACATTTGTGTTTAAGACTCTGAGTGGACATATATTTTCATTTATTTTGGGTAAATACCTACATAAGGAATTGCTGAGTTGTACAATAAGTATACGCTTCATTTTATGAGCTATGACATGTTTTGCAGATTGGCTGTACCGTTTTGTATGAGAGTTTCAGTTACTCCCCATCCTCATCAACACTGTGCTCTCAACTTTTTAATTTTAGCAACTCTGGTGGGTGGTTAGTGATATCTCATTTGGTTTGTAATTTCCATTTCCCTGATGACTTACTAGAAATGGCAAGCATCTTTTCATATGCTTATTGGCCATTCATATGTATTTTTGGCTCAAGTGTCTGTTCAATGTTTTTTTTTTTTTGGGCTATTTTTGTTTGATTGGGTAGTTTATCTTATTATTGAGTTGCAAGTTCTTTATAAATTCTGGTTACAAGCCATTTGTGAGATATTTATTTGGCAAATATATTTTTCTAGTCTGCAGCTTGCCTTTTGTTTTTGAAGAGAAATGCTTTGAGCTTTTATTTAGCCCATTTTATCAATTCTTTTGTATAGTTTGCATTTTTTCCTGTTCTTTGAAACCTTTGCCTAATTCTATGTCAGAAAGTTTTTTTCCTACTTTTCCTTCTAAAAATTCTATTGTGTTGGTTCTTATTCTCCATTGAGCTAACTTCTGTGTATGTAAAGTTTGAGATTTCTTTTTGTTTCCTATTCTAACATTGTTAGTTGTAGCTTCTTTTCCTCGCAATGAATTGCATTGTCCCCTTTGTTGAAAAACATTTATATAAGAGGATCAATTTCTGGACTTCTTATTCTTCCACTGATAAATATGTCCCTCATTATGGCAATACCGCACTATTTTAGTAATGAAGACTTCATAATAAGTCTTGAAATTGGGTAGTATAAGTCCTTCAACTTCATTTTTATCTTTCAAAATTGTTTTGATTATTCTAGGTCCTTTACATTTTTATATGAATTTTAGGATAGTCTTATGCATTACTTCAAAAAAGACTGTTAGGATTTTGACTGAGATTACAACAAATTTATATATAAATATGGAGAGAATTTTATAAACCACATTGAGTCTTCTAACCCATGAACATATTTCTCTTCACTCATTAGTCTTCTTTAATTCCCCATCATAATGTTTTGTAGTTTTCAGTGCACAGTTCTGACATATCCTTCTTTAAATTTTTTTCTAAGTAGTTTATTTATATGCTGCTTTTTAAAATGCAGTTTCTAAAACTTCATTTTTGAAATACTCATTGCTAGTATATAGAAATACAATTGATATCTGAATATTGAACTTGTATCTTGTGACCTTGCTAAATTAGCTATAGTAGCTTTCTGTAGCTACCTTAAGATTTTCCTACTTACATGATCAAGTGCTTTGCAAGTAAAGACAGTTATACTTCTTCTAATGCAGTCATTTCAAGTTCTTTCTTTCATTTTCTACATCTAATTTCTGCAGAAATGTTCTTCAAAATATATCAAGAATCCAACCATTCTCCCTACCTCTATCATTTTTACCCAGATTTAAGCCACCATCATGTCTTCATTTGGATGGCCCTACTGTTCCCTAATGGGTTTCCAGCTTCAGCTCCTGCTTTCCTACAGTCTATTTTCCACAAAGTAGCTAGAGGTTCCTTTATTGGTAAATTTAAGCGTGTTATCCCTCTACTCAAAAAGCCTCCCATGGCTTCTCATTTCTCTTAAAATAAAACCTAAAGACTTTACCCTAGGTTATACCAGCCTGCAGCATGTCGCCTCCACCAAACTCTCTGACTTTACCTCCTCTTACTCTCCTTTACTCATTCTAGTCCAGCCACAGTGGATTCACTTTACCATTCCTCAAACTCGGTAAGCAGACTCTTTCCTCTATACCTATATGCTCACTCTTCCCTCTGCTTAGAATCCTCTTTCCCCAGAAACTGCAGAGCTTGATACATCCCTTCATTTGGATAACAGAAATATAATCTTCTCAAAGAGTCGTTCCTTGAACCCCACACCCACTTCTAATGCAGTATCCATCTCCCTTTGCCATCCTTTATAGTCCCATTCCCGCATAATTTTTCTTCACTACCAAAATTTTTATCATATTGTTATGCGATTTCATTATATTGTTATTTGTTTGTGTTTCTTATCACTGTCTGTCTCTTATCATTAGAAAGGACCCTGAGAACAAGGCCTTTGTCTTTTATTCACTGTAATAACCTCAGTGTCTAGTCGAGTTTCAGGGACATGATTGTTACTCAATAAAATTAGTTGAATAAATGATTGAATGAATGCATGAACAACCCTGTATGTACTGCACTTAGTCTCAATTTTTAAATGATGAATGAAGGATGAAAAATACAGTGGTAATAAGTGGTAAGGATAATAGAAACTTGGCTTTATATACCATGTGCCAAGTACTGTTCAAGAGATTTATATATATTTATTAATTTCATCCTCACAGCAATCTTGTGGGTTAGGTATTATCATCCCTAGTTTACAGATGAGGAAATGGAAGCACAAATAGGACAAGTAATTTTCCCCAAGATATATGGCTCGCAGGAGAAAGAGCCAGGATTTGTATCAAGCAGCCTGGCTCTAGAGCCCGTGTTCCTAACTGCTATGCTGCATTGGATTGTGCTTGACCTAGAGCAGTCCAATTCCACAGTCTCTATATTTAGCCACGAATGCAAGGGGTTCCAGACTGCCAACCATTAGATCTTTCTGGATGTAATCTTTGCAATTAGGCAGTCTGACTCCAAAGCCCATATATACTGCCACTTAATTACAGATGCCACCACTTTTCATTTACAAGATGCTCTATCTATGGTGAGATTCATAATCAGCTTCCTTCATTAGCATCCTGAATACAATACTGAAAATCAGGTTTTAGTATTGCTCTCACCAACTTTGGAATGAAATGCCTGGTATACATGTTGTTGATGCACATCCTTAGTCAATTACCAGACTTTTCCCATGAAACAATTTGCTAAACAAGTCAGCCCCACTCCTGAAGGAAAGTAGAGCTCCAGACCACATCCCTCTTTCACCTGTACCTCATGGCAACTGCTCATGCACCAGGTCTGTCTTGGTCACATTTAGACTGGGCTACTAGGACAAAGGCCCTTCTGAGTCTAGGAAAACTCCTGCACTGGGAGTGAGGGTTTTGTATATAAGGACAGTATCCCAACCAACGCAGGATATCAAACCTGCAAGGGCTCAAGTATACTTTGGACCCTCAGACTTCTCATTTGAAAGATCAGAAAATAGAAGCAGGGAAAGGATTTGTGACTTAGCTGGGCCATGTACTACAGATCCTCCCTTTTTCCCTAATGTCTTCCTCTCATCAAGTAACATGAATTGGGAGACAGTTCTTTTTTCGAACACTATGGTAAGAAAGGAGGAAACACTTTAGCAGTCCCCACGATGTTGGCTGACTTTTAGTTTTTGTCTGTTTCACAGAAGCGAACACAGACATTCTGAGATAATTAATAACAAGTATCATATGTACCGGGGCAAAAGTGCAATCACCAATGGTTGTCTGGGAAAGTTCTGAGGGAAAGAACTTGAATAGAGCCCTGGAGGGAACAATTAACATTCCTTTAGTCCTATTAGGAACTGCCCTAGAAGCTTCATATTTTTTCATTATTATTATTATTTTTATTAGTGATGCTGTAGGTTACAGAAAAGTCATACATAAAATACAGAATTCCCATATACCACCTTATTACTAAAATCTTGCTTTATGTGTTATGTTTGTTACAATTCATGAAAGATCCTTTTTTATGACTGTACTATTGATTATAAGTGTATGATTAACTATAGTCCATCATTTGTAATACAGTTTACTATTTGTGTTCTATAGTCCTATGCTGTTGTTTAAAAATTTTTTTATTCCAGTAACATATCTACAACTTACAATTTCCCCTTTTATCTACAGTCACATATATAATTCAGTGCTGTTATTACCTGCACGATATTGTGCTGTCATCACCACCATTCATAATCAAAACTTTACAATTAATCCGCATAGAAAATTTGTATAATTCAAGTAGCCATGTTGTAGATTTTTCAGAATTTTCTATATATAGGATTATGTCACCTGCAAAGAGTGAAAATTTTACTTCTTCCTTTCCAATATGAAAGCCTTTTATTTCTTTTTCTTGTCCAACTGCTCTAGCTAGAACTTTCAGAACACTGTTGAATAACAATGGTGACAGTGGGCATTCTTGTTTTATTCCAGATGTTAAAGGGGAAGCCTTCAGTCTTTTGCCATTGAGTATGATGTTAGCAGTGGGTTTTTCACATATATGTCCTTTAGCATGTTGAGGAAATTTCCTTCTATTGCTATTTTTCTAAGTGTTTTTACCAAGAAATGATGCTGGATTTAGTTTAATGCCTTTTTGGCATCAATTGAGATGATCGTGTATTTTTTCTCCTTCATTCTGTTAATGTGGTACACTACATTAATTGATTTTCTTATGTTGAACCACCCTGGCATACCAGGGACTAATCCCACTTGATCATGGTATATACTTTAATGTGCTGTTGAATTTGATTTGCTAGTATTTTGCTTAGTAGTCTTGTATCTGTACGAGATACAAGGTTTGTAATTTTCTTGTAATGTTTGGTATCTAGTTTCAGTATTAGGATGATGTTGGCTTCACAGAATGAGTTAGGTAGTGTTCCCTCCGCTTCAGTTTTTTTGAAGAATCTGAGCAGGATTGGTAATAATTCTTCTAGGAATGTGTGATAAAATTCACCCATGAAGCTGCTGGGCCCTGGACTTTCTTTGTTGGGAAGTTTTTTATGAGTGATTCAAGTCCTTCGCTTGTAAAGTGGTCTGTTGAGATCTGTTACTTCTAGAGTCAGAATAGATTGTTTGTGTTTTCAGGAATTTGTCCATTTCATCTAGGTTGTCTAATTTGTTGGATACAGTTGTTATGGTCCTTTTTATTTCTGTGGGGTCAGCAGTAATATTATATGACCCCCTCCCATTTCTGAATTTATCTGCATCCTCTTTTTTTATTGGTTAGTTACTTAAGAGTTCTATCCATTTTATTAATCTCAACAAAGAATGAACTTTTGGTTTTTGTTAATGTTCTCTATTGTTTCTTATTCTCTATTTCATTTATTTCTGCTATAATCTTTTTTATTTTTTTCCTCTTGCTTGCTTTGGGATTACTTTCTCCTAGTTCTTTGAGGTGTTCAATTAGGTCTTTCATTTTAGCTCTTTCTTCTTTTATAACATAGGAATTTAGGGCTATAAATTTTCTTTTTAGCATTGACTTGATTGCATACCATAAGTTTTTATTTGTTGTGTTCTCATTTTCACTCATCTCAAGATATTTACTTATTTCCCTTGTGATTTCCTTTTGACCTATCCATTGTTCAAGAGTGTATTATTTAACTTCTATATATTTGTGGGTTTTCTAGTTTTCTGCCAGTTATTGATTTCTAGCTTTATTCTTTTGTAGTCAGAGAAGATGCTTTGCATAATTTCAATCTTTTAAAACTGAGACTTGTTTTGTGACCCAACATGTGGTCTATCTGGGAGAACAATCCATGTGCACTTGAGAAGAATGTCTATCCTGCTGTTTTTGGTGCAATGTTCTGTATATGTCTGCTAGGGTCTAGTTCATTTATTATGTTATTCAAATTCTCTTTTTGCTTATTGATCTTCTGTATAGATGCTGTATCTATTAATGAAAATTATATATAAAAGTCTACAACTATTATTTTAGAAAGGTTCATTTCTCCCTTCAGTTTTCCCAGTGTTTGCCTCATGTATTTTGGAGTACTGAAGTTAAGTGCATAAATATTTATGATTTTTATTTCTTCTTGGTGGATTGGCCCTTTTTAAAATATATGGTGTCCTTCTGTCTCTTGTAAGTTTTTCACTGAAAGTCAATTTTGTCTGATATTTGTATAGATATACCCACTCTCTTTTGGTTATTATTTGGATTATTATCTTTTTCTGTCCTTTCACTTTCAACCTTTCGTGTTTTTGTTTTTCTAAGGTGAGTCCCTTGTAAACAACATATAATTGGATCATGCTTGTTTTGAAATCCATTCTGATAATCACTGTCTTTTAATTGGGGAGTTTATCCATTAACATTCAGTGTTATGTAAAGGCAGTACTTAATTCAGCCATTTTCTCCTTTGGTTTTTATGTCATATATATAAATATATATTATTTTTTTGTGTGTGTGTGGGGGTGGCACATGGTTCAGAAATCAAACCTGGGTCTCCCACATGGAAGGTGAGCATTCTACCACTGAACCACCCTTGTATGCATATATGTAATTTTTAGTCTCTTTTTTCCTTTATTGCAACATCCTTTGCTGTATAATTAATCTTTTGTGATCTAAGTGATTCCTTTCTCATTTTCATTTCTTTCTATATTTAACATACTATTTTTGTGGTTACCCTGGGGTTGGTATTATACAACCTATGTCTATAACCTACTAAGTTGTAAAGATACCAACATAACTTTAACAGTATACATGTTGTCTGCTCCCATATATATGCCTCTGTTTTCTCTTCTTCATGTTTTTATCCCACATTACCTCATTATATTTCCTGTGTTTTTATTTTATTCTTTATTCAATTTTATTCCAACTTTTATAGGAATTAAAGAGGAGAGTTGTATATTGAGGATTCATACTATTGGGCTTTTGCATTTACCCATTTAGTTACCTTTATGAAGATCTTCAAATCTTCACACTGCTCCAAGCCACTCTCTCCTGTCTTTTTCTTTCAGTCTCCAGGAATCCCTTGATCAATTCTTATATTGCAGGTCTTTTGTTGAAGAATTCTCTGTTTCACTTTAGCTATAAATGTTTTAATTACTCTCATATTTTTGAAGGATGTTTTTGCCAGATAAAGACTTTTTGGCTGACAGTTTTTCTCTTTCAGTACCTTAAACATATCATACCACCACCTTTTCACCTCCAGGTTTCTAATAACTTAATCTTATTGAAGGTCCCTGATTGGGTGACAAAGTGCTTTTCTCTTGCTGCTTTCAGAATTCCCTTCTTATCTCTGGCATTTGATAACCTGATTATTATGTACCTTGAAGTAGGTCTAGTAGAGTTTATCCTGTTTGTAGTATGCTGTACTTCTTGGGCATGTTTATTTATGCCTTTCGTAAGAGTTGGGAATTTTTCAGCCATTATTTCCTCAAATATTCTTTCTATCCCTTTCTCTTCTTGTTCTAATTTGCTAGCTACTGGAATGCAACACTCCACAGATGGATTGGCTTTTAATAAAAGGGGGATTTATTTAGTTAAAAATGTATAGTTCTTCAGAAGAAAGGCAGCTAACTTTCAACTGAGGTTCTTTCTTACACGGGAAGGCACAGGGTGATCTCCGCTGGTCTCCTTTTCAGGACTCTGGGTCCAGCAACTTTCCCTGGGCTCATGCCTTTCTGCATCTCCGAAGGCCTGGGCTGAGCTGCGAGTGCTGAGATGAGGTATGCTGAGCTGCTTGGGCTGTGCTACATTGAGCTGTTTCATTTAAGCTTCCAGCCAGTTAAATCAAACATCATTCATTGCAGCAGGCATACCTCCTAGTTGACTGCAGATACAGTCAGCAACAGATAAGCTTCACATGCCATTGGCTCATATCCACAGCAACAAAACTAGGCACCTTCACCTGACCAAGTTGACATCTGAACCTAAATATCACACTTCTCCTTCTGGGATTTCTGTTAATATGTATGTTGGTATGCTTCATGTCACTCAAGTTTCTTAGACACTGCTCTATGTTTTTTTTATTCTTTTCTCTATCTGTTCTTCTGAATGTATGATTGTGATTGTCCTGTTTTCTAGTTCATCAATTCTTTCTTCTGTCTGTTAAAATCTGCTAGGGCATGCCTCTAGTGTATATTTAACCTCCATCATTATCCTTTTCTTCCCCATAATTTCTGTTATATTTCTTTTTAAACTTCCAAATTCTCCTTTATAGTTACACATTGTCTTCTTAATATTCTTTAATTCTATATTCACCATTATTTTATTTCTATCCATATTTTCCTTCATCTCTTTGAACTGATTTAGAGTGTTTGTTTGAACTTCTTAAATTAGTTGTTCCATAGTTTGTGTCTTCTCTGAACTTTCAATTTGTTCTCTTGACTGAGTCAAATCTTCCTGCTTCTTAGTCTGGCTTTTAATTTTTTGCCATCTAGGCATTTGATTATTTTGATGTGTTAACTCTGAAGGTCAATTTCTTCCTCTTGCCTAGAGTT
Source organism: Tamandua tetradactyla (assembly GCF_023851605.1). Lineage (NCBI taxonomy): Eukaryota > Metazoa > Chordata > Mammalia > Pilosa > Myrmecophagidae > Tamandua > Tamandua tetradactyla. The sequence continues at coordinate 25,632,726 of NC_135333.1, forward strand.
TTATTGTTGATTGGCTTTGTGTTAAGACTCTTCTTTGATGCTTTCTCCAACTTATACTGGAACTTTAGAGTGGCCCATGCTTAACCGTTCAGATTTTCATCTGCCCTGACTCTTGCCTGGAAAGTGGCACAACTTTCAAGATTTCTGTTTTATGTGTAATTATTGTTTCACCTCCAGGAGAAAGCTTCCTTTCCTTTGTTCCTTCTCTGGTAATCCTGATGTGTTCTGTTTGTTTCTGTCCAGAATTTTCTCCCCAGATTCTATGATTTATATAGCTTCTCTCCTTCACTCTGCATCCCCCACTTTTTTAATTACACTTTGCAGTTCTGGGAGCCATCTTAACTTACAACAGTTCAGTCCCACCCCACCCCCCTTTGTTTCCCTAGAGGCTTTTGTACCTCTGTTACTTCCTTAGGGTACCCTGCCCTGGGGAGCCAAACAGTGTCAAGCCAAAAAGGTCTACTTTTGTTCAGGTGACTGAGACATCTGAGACTGGGCTGAGTGTGTGCACATCTGGCCAGTAGTTCTGCTCTGGTCTCTTATTTCTTGGGGGCTTTTTACTATGTCCGTGCTGGTCAAGCATATTAGTTCCATCCTGGGTCTTTGTAGACTTAGGTCTCTGTGCCTGGATATGTGTGGGGTTCTAACCTGCTGTTGTGAGTGGTTCAATGGTCTGCATCTGTGGCAGGACAGATTCGGGTTGGGCTGCTTCTGTGTGACTCTTCAACTGCAGAGAGTTGAGTGAGGGGGGAGGGGTCCAGACTGGCGGGTCAGGGCTGTGGATAGTGTATCATTTGTCATGTTTTTTTCTCCTTCTTCGATTCAGTGTGTGTGTAGGTCTTCCTTAGTCTCTATTGTCCTCCAGAGTTCCAAGCTATTGTGTTTGTTATTTTATTAGTTGTTGCTGAGAGGATGTCTTACGTCCCCATGATGATGATGCCACAGAAAGATAGTTTCTTAAAACCAAGATGCCTTGAAAAGGAGATTCAAAGTACTTCCTTGGTCAACTGGATGGAAATTTTGCCTTCCTGTCCTTACTTAATCCTTTCACCAACGCTGAAGGTTAATATGATTATTCCCATTGATGAGTAACACGAGGCTTAGACATGGAATATAAGTAGCCCAGTTTCACACAGCTATAGCAGGAAATGATGGGCTGGGAGCCAAGGGTGACTCTAAAGCCTGTGTGTTGTTTTTCTGGGATGAAGATAAGAGGACAAGGAAGACAAAAGGATAAAACAAGAGGGGATTAAAAGAAGCTTTGTCTATCTAAAAGGTGTTAGAGATGGCATGCCTACATTGATCCATTGCTGAGAAGTTATGCATGGGTGATTTATGAATTTTGTAAAACTTACCTGTCTTTTGGGGCATTCTGCTACATATTTATCAACATAATCAACAGGTAGGAAAATGAATGTAAAAGCACCGGTCATTGAAAATATCAGTACTGGGTACTGTGCTGGACTCTGGCAGACAAGTCCAAGAGTAAGGCAGGGTCTTTGCCATCATGAGGGTTGCAGTTTTATCAGGGAGAAAGAAAGAAGACAACCAAATAGGGAGATTGAAATGCTTTATAATAAAGGTGTGTTAAGAAACTGCTGTCATAAAAAAGGACATTGGTGCACCATATAAACTGAAGGTCCTATTATGGCTAAAAATAGTATAGCTGGGGGAAAAAAAGGGAGTCATCACCAGTCCAATCATTTTATCACATTATGATGAAAACTGCAGTGAAAGAAAGTAATATTCTCACAATAACACAACTGAGTAGAGGCTAGAATCGTTGTTTCTTTAAAACAAAATATACTATTCGCCACTAAATATCAATTAGGAAATGAAGGCTGCTGAGGTTAATAGCAAGAATGGAGTGTATGGTGGGCCCTTGTGTCTATTCCGTGATACAAGACTTTCCTCATCCAACATCTCCAAATGCTAGACAGTAAGCATGGCACAAATGCTACTGGGTAAAAGGAAAGAGGTTCTGTTAGCAAAGATATTTCTGATGAGCCCACCACACTCACTGTATGCCTTTCTCCTTGGAAGAGAGTCCTTCCCTGGCAGCCAAGGACAACAAACCTATAGAGCCAGCTAATGGTCTTCTCCTGGCACAGTATTAAATCACCAACAGTTAACAATTACAAGACCTTGTCTTTTAATTGTTTGATATCCTTTCTGATGGAGACTAAATGGAGGCTTTCAAGTTCAGAGTGAAAAGCAATTTTGTCTGACAAAGTCACAGAGGTGTGGGTGTGCAGTGTTGGGAGAAAGCAAGAGATGGAACGCATGCACATGTGTGTACCCATGACTGTGCTGGTTTGAAGGATTATATGCCCTGGAAAAGCCATGTTTTAATCCTGACCCATCTTATTGGAGACAGTCACTTCTTTTAATTCCTATTCAGTACTAGAGTTTGGGAACCTGATTACATTATCTCCATGGAGATATGACTCCACCCATTCCAGGTGGGTCTTGATTAGCTTACTGGAATCTTTTAAAAGAGGAAATATTTTGGAGAGAGCCATGACAGAGCCACGAGAACCATGAGCGCCCATGCAGCCAGAGGCTACTGGAGATGAAGGAAAATGCCCCTGGGGGAGTTTCATGAAACAAGAAGCCGGGAGAGAAAGCTAGCAGATGTTACCATGTGTGTCATGTGCCTTTCCAGTTGGGAGAGAAACCCTGAACTTCATCAGCCTTTCTTGAGTGAAGGTAACTTCTTTTTGGTGCCATAGATTGGATATTTTTATAGACTTGCTTTAATTCAGACATTTTCATTGGCTTAGAACTGTAAACTTGCAACTTAATAACTTCCCCCTTTTAAAAGCCATTGTGTTTTTGGTATATCGCATTCCAGCAGTTAGCAAACCAGAACAATGACAATTAAGCAAAGAATGCTTGACCAGGAACAATTCTTAACCAGGAGTCAGATACAGCATTCCAATCTGAATGTGGTTCTTTCATTCCCTTATTCATTCATTCATTCATCCAAGTTATTTACTGACTGATAATTATGTGCCAGCCACTGTTCCAGGCTCTGAGTTTTAACAAACAATAGTCCTTGATTTGTCAGAATTTTCATTCTAGTGGCGGGGCTAGATCATGAAAAAAAATAAATACAATACGAAGTGGTGATAAGAGAAAGTCAAGCAGATGAAAGTACAGAGAATGAAGGAGCAGGCTTAGGAGGTTGTCATGGTCAGATTCATGTGTCAACTTGGCCAAGTGGTACCTGTTTGTCTGGTTGGGCAAGTGCTGGCCTGTCTGTTGCAATGAGGACATTTCATAAAATTAAATCACGATCACGTCAGCTGCATCCACAGCTGATTCCATTTGTAATCAGCCAAAGGGAATGTCATCTGCAATGAGTGATGCTTAATCTAATCACTGGAAGCCTTTTAAGGAGGATTCAGAAGAGATAGGCTGCTCTTCCTGCTTCAGCCGGCAAGTCTCTCCTGTGGAGTTTGTCCAGACCCTCCATTGGAATTGTCAGCTTCACAGCCTGCCCTGCGGATTTTGCACTCTGCATTTCCATGGTTATGGGAGATACTTTTATAATATTTTATATTTGCGAGTGTTTCCTGTTGATTCTGTTTCTCTAGAGAAACCTAACTAATTCAGCTTGGTACCAGACATGGTTCTTAAGAAACAGAATCTTAAAAATGGGTTTTTATGATGGCTTTCTTCTCTGATTGGACTCAAAGGCCCTAAGGACTCTGATTCCCATAATCAGAATGACACTCCCAATCCATGGAGTGAGTTGGCAAAAGAGATAGTCAAAATATCACCATTTGATTCTCCTAATGCTTCGCTTGTACGAAGCCAGACTCTGGGGGATAATGTTTTTGACACCTTTACAGAGTTTTGTGGAAATAAGAGGTATAGAGGTGTTGGCTGGTTGTTGTTAGATACACTGGCTACATTAAGGAGTGAAAGGGATGGGCTTAAGACTTCAAACGAGAAGCTTAAGTGCCGTCTGACAGATATAGATGTTTCTATGAGTATCCCCAAGGAAAATCTTATTTGCTATAGCCATAGACTTGAGATCTCTAAAAATTAAACTCAGAATCTTATTGTTAGAGTAGCAACTTTACAACGTAAACTGAAATCTCAATCTTCCATGGTGTCTGCCGTTAAAGTGAGGGCAGTGATTGGAAAGGAGTGGGATCCTGAAAAACAGGATGGTGACATATGGATTAATAATGATGTCGGGAGTGAGGCTGAAACCCTAGGTCATGATGAGTCTTCTCTAGATAATCCTGTAATAGTCTGCCCTGAGGACATAGCCACCCCATCTCCAGCCTGCTTTGAGGAGTTGGCAACCCAACCTCCTCCTGAAAGGATTAGCCCTAGAGTGATTAATCCTGTTTCACCAGATGAAACTGCAAATGAATGCCCTGAAGCAAATGGCGTAAGAAGATATATCTATTTCTCTTTATGACCCACCCCCATTACCCCTCATTTCTTCCAGACCTATAACTAGACTAAAGTCCCAACAGGCCCCTAAAGGTGAGGTACAAAGTATCACATATGAGGAGGTACATTATACTTCAAAAGAACTGTGTGAGTTTTCCAATTTATATAGACAGAAATCAGGGGAATATGTGTGGCAATGGATTTTAAGGGTGTGGGATAATGGTGGGAGGAATATAAGGCTGGATCAGGCTGAATTTATTGATATAGGCCCACTAAGCAGAGATTCTGCATTCAATGTTATAGCTTGAGGGGTTAGAAAAGGTATTAACAGTTTGTTTGGATGGTTCATTGAAACTTGGATCAAAAGATGGCCAACATTACCTGAGGTTGAAATGCCAGAACTGCCCTGGTGTAATGCAGATGAGGGGATACAGAGGCTTAGAGAGATTGGAATATTAGAGTGGATTTATCATGCTAAGCCTGCTCTTACACCCCAGGAATGTCCAGAGGATGCACCTTTTACCAGAACAGTGAGAAATAAATTTGTGAGACTAGCACTATCATCTCTGAAGAGTTCTATAGTTGCACTTCTCTGTAGGTCAGATATTACTGTAAGAACTGCTGTCACTGAGCTGGAATCCTTAAACACAGTGGGGATGACTGGATCCTGAGTTGGCAGAAGCCAGGTGGCAGCACTTAATTGCCAAAGACAGGGTGGATGTGGCTATCATAATAGCAAACTCAAAGCAGGAGTCAAAATTATATGACTTGCAGAGATTTGAGGCATTGGCTAGTAAATCATGGGGTTCCTAGAAATGCAATAGAAGGGCAGTCTACTAAATTCTTGTTTGAGCTGTATAAACAAAAGAGTTCTAGGTCAAGTGAACAGAAGTCTAACCTGAATTACAAAAACACAGAGTCACGGCCCCTTACTAAATTTCCAGACTTGAGACCGTTTACAGACCCAGAGCCCCTTGAATGAAGGGGAGGCCAGGTCCCTTTGGGGGAGGACCCTGTTACACTACCAGAAATTCATACTGTTAATTTTCCTCCAAGCCTTCCCTGAGGAGACTGATGGCCTTTTACCAGACTGCATTGAGGAAAAGAAAATGATCAGATATTTTGGGGATTATTAGACACTGGTTCAGAAGTGACATTAATTCCAGGGGACCCAACATGCCACTCTGGTCCACCAGTCAGAGTGGGGGCTTATGGAGGCCAGGTGATCAATGCAATTTTAGCTCAGGTCCATCTCACAGTGGGTCCAGTGGGCCCCTGGACCCATTCTGTAGTTATTTCCCCATTTCCAGAATGTATAATTGGAATAGACATACTGAGCAACTGGCAGAATCCCCACGATGGCTCTCTAACTCATGTAGTGAGGGCTATTATGGTGGGAAAGGCCAGGTGGAAGCCACTAGAATGGACCCTACCGAGTAAAATAGTAAATCAGAAGCAATACCAGATTCCTGGAAGGACTGCAGAGATTACTGCCACTCTTAAGGGCTTGAAGGATGCAGGGGTGGTGATTTCCACCACATCCCCATTCAACTCTCCTATTTGGCCTGTGCAGAAAACAAATGGGTCTTGGAGGATGACAGTGGATTACTGTAAGCTCAACCAGGTGGTAACTCCAATTGCAGCTGCTGTTCCAGATGTGGTATCATTGCTTGACCAAATCAGTACATCCTGGTATGCAGCTATTGATCTGACAAATGCTTTTTTCTCAATAGCTATTAGTAAGGACCACCAGAAACAGTTTGCTTTCAGCTGGCAAGGTCAGCAATATACTTTCACTGTCCTATTTCAGGGGTATATCAACTCTTCAACCCTACGTCATAACTTTGTCTACACCGACCTTGATCGCTTCCCCCTCCCACAAGATATCACACTGGTCCATTATATTGATGATATCATGTTGATTGGACCTAATGAGCAAGAAGTAGCAACTACTCTAGACTTATTGCTAAGGCATTTATGTGTCAGAGGATGGGAGATAAATCCAACAAAAATACAGGGGTCTTCCACTTCAGTGAAATTTCTAGGTGTCCAGTGGTGTGGGGTATGTTGAGATATCCCTTCTAAAGTGAAGGATCAGGTACTGCATCTGGCCCCTCCTATGACCAAAAAAGAGGCACAATGCCTTGCTGGTCTCTGGATTTTGGCGACAACATAATCCTCATTTGGGTGTGCTACTCTGGTCCATTTATCAAGTGACCAGAAAAGCTGCTAATTTTGAATGGGGAACTGAACAAGAGGAGGCTCTGCGACAGGTCCAGGCTGCTGTACAAGCTGCTCTGTCACTTGGGCCGTATGATTCAGCAGATCCAATGGCGCTGGAAGTGTCAGCAAATAGAGATGTTGTCTGGAGCCTTTGGAAGGCCCCTATAGGAGAATCACAATACAGACACTTAGGATTTTGGAGCAAAGCCTTACTATCTGCTGCAGATAACTACTATCCTTCTGAGAAATAGCTTTTGGTCTGCCACTGGGCCTTAGTACAGACTGAACACTTAACCATGGGCCACCAAGTTACCATGAGACCTGAGTTGGCTATCATGAACTGGGTATTATCTGACCCACCAAGCCATTAAGTTGGGCATGTGCAGCACTGCTCTATTGTAGAATGGAAATGGTATATACAAAATAGGATCAGAGCAGGTCCTTGAGGCACAAGTATATTACATGAAGAAGTGGCCCAAATGCCCATGGTCTCCACTCCTGTCACATTACCTTCTCTTTCCCAGACCAGAGCTGTGGCCTCTTGGGGACTTCCTTACAGTGAATTGACTGAGGAAGAGAAAGCTCGGGCCTGGTTTACAGATGGTTCAGCATGATATACAGGTACCATCTGAAAGTGGACAGCTACAGCACTACAACCCCTCTGGGGTGTCCTTGAAGGACAGTGGTGAGGGGTAATCCTCCCAGTGGGCAGAACTTTGAGCAGTGTGCCTGGTTGTTCATTTTTCTTGTAAGGAGTACCGGCCAGAAGTGCGTTTGTATACTGACTCATGGGCTATTAACGATGGTTTGGCTGGATGGTCAGGGATTTGGAAAGTCCATAATTGGAAAATTGGTGACAGAGAGGTCTGGGGAAGAAGTATCAGATAGACCTTTCTGAGTGGGCTAAAAACATGAACATATTTGTTTCCCATGTGAATGTGCATCAGAGGGTGACTTCAGCAGAGGAAGATTTTAATAATCAAGTGGATAAGATGACCCATTCTATGGATACCATTTAGCCTCTTTCCCCAGCAACTCCTGTCATTTCCCAATGGGCTCATGAACAAAATGGTTATGGTGGTAGGCATGGAGGTTATGCATAGGCTCAGCAACATGGACTTCCACTCACCAAGGCTGACTTGGCTACAGCCACTGCTGAGTATCCAATCTGTCAGCAGCAGAGACCTACACTCAGCCCCCAATATGGCACCATTCCCCGAGGTGACCAGCCAGCTACATGGTGGCAGGTTGATTACATTGGACCACTCTCTTAATGGAAGGGGCAGTGATTTGTTCTAACTGGAATAGACAAATATTCAATATGGGTTTGCTTTCCCTGCATGCAATGCTTCTGCCAAAACTACCATCCATGGGCTTACAAAATGCCTTATCCATTGTCATGGTGTTCCACATAGCATTGCTTTTGATCAAGGAACACACTTCACAGCAAATGAAGTACAGGAATGAGCACATGCTCATGGAATTCTCTGGTCTTACCATATTCCCCATCATCCAGAAGCAGCTGGATTGATAGAATGGTGGAATGGCCTTTTGAAAACTCAATTACGGTGTCAACTAGGTGGCAATACCTTGAAGGGCTGGGGTGATGTTCTCTAGGAAACTGTATATGCTCTGAATCAGTGTCCACTGTATGTTTCTCCCATAGCCAGGGTCCATGGGTCCAAGAACCAAGGGGTGAAAATGGGAATGATACCACTCACTATTACCCCTAGTGATCCACTAGGAAAATTTCTGCTTCCTGCCCCTGCGACCCTGAGCTCTGCTGGTCTATAGGTTTTAGTTCCAAAAGGGGGAGTGCTTCCACCAGGAGAAACAAGAATGATTCCACTGAACTGGAATCTAAGGCTACCAGTTGGTCACTTTGGGCTACTTATGCCCTGACTATCAAGGGGACATAGGACTGCAACTACACAATGAAGGTAAGGAAGAGTTTTCTTGGAATATAAGAGATCCCCTTGGGCGTCTTTTAGTACTACCATGCCCTGTGATTAAAAGCAATGGAAAACTGCAACAACCCAATCCAGGCAGGACTATGAATGGCTCTGAAACTTCAGGGATGAAGGTTTGGATCACCCCACCAGGCAAAGAACCACCGCCAGCTAAAGTGCTTGCTGAGGGTAAAGGGAACATGGAATGAGGAGTGGAAGAAGGTAGTGATAAATATGAACTTCGACCATGTGATCAGTTACAGAAATGAGGACTGTAATGCTGTTTTATTCATGTTATACTATTTAAGTTGTAAGATATCAAGTTTAAAAATGAATATTACACAAAGATTTGCACCCTACTCTGGAGAGACTGAATGTATTTCCAGTTATATGCAGGACAGTCGAGTATTGTTAGGTGAAAGAAAAAAATGTGGGTTTTATTGTTTTCTATTTAGAAATTAGGTATGGTTTAAAACGGTGATATGTATAGCTGCCAAGTTGACAAGGGGTGAAGTGTCATGGTCAGGTCCATGTGTGAACTTGGCCAAGTGGTGATACCTCTTTGGCTGGGCAAGTGCTGGCCTGTCTGTTGCAATGAGGACATGTCATAGAATTAAATCATGATCATTTCAGCTGCATCCACAGCTGATTCCATTTGTAATCAGCCAAGGGGAATGTCATCTGCAATGGGTGATGCTTAATCTAATCACTGGAAGCCTTTTAAGGAGGATTCAGAAGAAACAGGCTCTCTTTGGGCTTTGGCTGGCAAGCCTCTCCTGTGGAGTTCGTCCAGACCCTCCATCGGAATCGTCAGCTTCACAGTCTGCTCTGCGGATTTAGGATTCTGCACTCCCATGATTACATGAGACACTTTTATAAATTTTATATTTATGATTGTTCCTTTTTGATTCTGTTTCTCTAGAGAATCCTAACTAATACAGAGGTCTATCATTCAAGATGGAGTGGTTGGGAAGGAACAACGAAAGTGACAGTTGAGGTGAAAGGAAATGTTCTCTTGCTCAGAAGAACGTCAGTGAAACAAGAAAGAGTGAATGATGAATGGAAAGGCCATGGCACCTAGTCTTCCAGGCAGACTCAGAACGCATGTTGAAGGTGAGCTGGTTGCATAAAAAAGCTGCTGTTGCCGGCGGGATGTGGAAAAGGTCACTGTTTAGCAGCGAATGATGGGTGAAAGTTGGCCTGGGATGACATCTGCTCCTTATTTAGGGCTCAGTACCACTTGAGACTGAATGGGTATCTGGCCAAGGGGTGGATGTGCTGGAATAACGCTCCAGAGCCATCAAAGGAAGGGAAGAAGTCCCCTGTTGGTAGAGAAAGGGAACTGCATAAAAATGACATATTTCCTCAGTATAGAAGTTTAGAAATATAAGTGGAACCCTTAAGGATGATTGTCACCTTCTCATCCTCTCTTCTTAGTCAAAATTATTACCCTTTCAATTATTTTATACTATATATCTTTCAAAATGCAAATCCCGTTTGCTGCAAAAAAATTAAACCTACCAGTCTGCTAGTTATGTCTTACTGAAGGCTCAGTATGGAGAAGTCATATTGATGGAGGATTGATTGAAGACTCTGGGGGAATCACAGACTCCTGTGTGCTTAAGCCATCCAGCCTGGGCCTGGGGACAAGTCCTGTAACTGGTCTTCACTTTTCCCCGAAAGACAAGGAATAGAAAAGCTTTATAGAACCCTTTTCAAGGGATGTTGCTGCAGTACCCAGTCAACGTCCTCATAGGAAGTCCAGGGATAGTAATTCTTTTCAAAACTTAACAATAGGACAGATTCGATCCCATTGGAGAACTGACATATTTTCTTTTGGAGCAAAAATTCTCTAATTGACCAGGTAGATATCTACTTTGGCTATCAGAAAACTTAGAGTGCAACTTTAAAAATAGTGTAGGGCACAAGAATCTTTATACCTAAATTAAGCTGACTAAAACCCTTTGTAGGATAAAGTTGGCTGTGAGCAATAAATAAAATAGAGTGTTTATACAAACAACATCATGTTAGGTTCTGCTTTGTTTATACTTCTTGCATGGTCTCTTAGATTTGCTCTACATGGGCTTTTGAAAATTTTTACCCATTTACCAGGTCTCTAGCAGTGGGCCATGGACAAGATAACATCATTGCCACCCTTTAAAGATTTGGAACTCTTCCTTATGACTAGAAGCTTGAGATGTTGCCTTTATAGTAAACCCCGAGACAGCTAGTCACGCCTCACAGAGAACAATCAAAATTATCCCACCATGGGTGTTGAGAATTTATGAAGCTACAACCAATGTATAGAAAGCCAATTATGACTGGGGACTGTAAATGGCTCACCCATAGCACTAAGGAGTCAGGTCCTAAATGCTAACCTTAATTGGGAACACACTACCCAGCAGGGTAAGGTCAGTTCATCCTTATGCTGTATCTGGCTCTCTCCTGGCTCCTAGATTTTACTCTTGGTTCTGACTAAATTCACAGGGGAGTAGTTTTGGCTCTGACCAACAGTTGCTATTACCATTTCACTTCCTGTGGCATCCACTAAAATCCTGGGTTCTCTCACTGAAAGTTTTCTCAGAAACTAGATCCATTAGGAATTCCTTCTGAGAAACAGAATAAAAACCACTATTTTATCTTTTCTCCCACTACACTTTGGATGTACTGCAGAAACTCTCTTAATTGAACTACATTTAATCAATGCACTGGATCAAGTAACTGAGAAAACATAACGAATGAGACTGTTAAATCAGACTCCCAAGGACTGAAGATCCTATCCAGTGTCAAGCTCTACGTGTAGAATTTCAAGGATACATGTAATCATGAGGCTCAACAGAGGCAAAAAGAATTCTCAGTAGATGCAGAGAAAATTCTTGTGACATGAAATTTCTGGCCCAGCATCAATATACCAGGTCTCTAAGTTATGAATGATGTCTTCCTTACACTAAAGGGAGCTATGTTAGTCATGAAACATCTCCATGTATGCTCTGACATTTACATGGTTTACAAGCCATTTTCCAGGGAACCATGTGCCATAAACATTGATTCTAGATCCATTTATCATAGCAATCCTAGACAGACCAGGTACCTTCTGCTAAAAGCAATCCACAAATAAGAGTATTCTTAAGTGCATTTGATAGAAGGTCTGCCATTAACATGCTTATAACACTTGACCAGATCACCTTTCTTACTGGCTCTCTGAAGGGAGGGAATGAATTGCGATGAATTGCAGGTCTGCTGCTAATCCTTCCTTTCCTTTGACGGATATTTTCATGTTGACAGATGCACAAGGCATGCAACAAAGCTCACTAGGAGTAGGCTGTTCTCTGGTACATTTACATATTCCTTTTCCCACCAGCTGGGCTGTGTAGCCACCAAGAATGAGTTGTGGTTGTTCCAAACCTGTTTATGCTAGGTCTTGTTATAATTAAATACTCTAAGTAAATATTAAGTCAATTTAATATGAATGTGAAAAGAGTTCTTTCCCTGAAAACTAAATTGAATTCTTTAGAAAGTTTTGATAATGGTGAGCTGAAAAATTACTGGAGTACACAACATGGAAAGATAGTAAGAACCTACATGGCATCTGCACTCCTGTGTAAGAAGAATGTCTTTAAATACTAACTCTTCTTAAATAACTAAAGTTGGAAATTGCAATATGGTTGTAGACTACACAAGAAAGATGGCCCGTAACTCTAATCAGCAGACTCTAACTCAAAGAAAAGGCTGGGGTTCTTAAGTACCTCCATTTATAGCAATTATCCTATCACATGGTAATGACTTGTTCACACATTTTCACCCTATACTGTGGCCAGCTTCATGACAGATGAGCAATTACTAAAGACAGCTTTAAAAACAAGCAACAAGAGACCCAAGTTCTTGGCTAGACTCAATTGTTTTTAGACTTGCATCTCCGCTTTTGTGAAATAAGGTGTTTTCACACAGTAATCTCAGAGGCCCCTTTAAGTACTGACAGTCTAGGAGTCTACAGCTGTCAATTATGTCTTAGCTGTTTAAGACCTAGACACAATCACCAATCCATCTGTACCAAAAATCTCCTACATGAACTAAGAACTCTTACCTATCTGACTTGCTAAGTCAAGATTCCTCACTTTTGGCATTTTTGATCCTTCTTAGAGACAGGCAGATTTTGGACATATCATCAACTTAAATAGTTTTGAAACCAGAAAGTTTTTGGTTTGCTTGGGCTCTCTAAATCTTTGCCTGATCAAAGTATGGAATGATATGAAACATCTTATAAAGTCCTTTTTGCTTTGGGAGTGCCTTTGTACTTGATCTTTTCCATTTCAATTAACTTACTACTGAAGTGCCATTGGATGAAAGACATCACAGAAATGGCAGAACCTGCTATAAATGCAACCTTTTAGACCCTGAGAGATTGTAATTTCATTCCACTTATGCAATCGTTGACGGATGGTGACCCAGTAACTTAGGTGTAACGCTCCTCATGATGAATCATTTTAAAGAGTGTCTTCATGCTTGAGCTGATAGAACTCAACATGCTGTCCAAATCACCTTTTGTACATTTGGAATATTTTGCCAGATGTAAATGAAGAAACTGAATTTGAAGGGGGCCCACAGAAGAAGACCTAGATTGGGATCAAGTCAAATAAACTTCCTCAACTTATAGAACACAAAGCTCCTTTATTGGAACACTTGCAATCTGGGAACTTTCATAGCAACTAACAAAGCTAGGCAATAGGGTTAACTTTGTCTTCCGTTAACAACTAGCAGTCACTTATATAGCAAAATCAGATTTAAGGGCAGACAAACCTAAGTAAGTACTAATAAGTTTCTGAACACAATTTTTATTCTTTAATTCCACAAATGTTTAATGAGCATCTATTAAGTAAGATGTTTCTTGTTAAACAAAAAAATGAATTAATATCTAACTGCCCACCCCAAATACACTGCAAATACATACAGGAGGCATTTATATGCATGGGCCACAAGACACTATCAAACAAAATAATGTAAAAAATAAAGTGTAAGTAAGTGCCAGAGGAATGACCCCAAATACACTGCAAATAAATACAGGAGGTATTTATATGCATGAGCCACAAGACACTATCAAACGTAACAATGCCAAAAATGAAGCATAAGTAAATGCCAGAGGAATGATACAAGAAAGTGATTTTTGGCACATAGGGGAGTCAGAAGAAGCCCTCACAAGGGAGGTGGCATTTGTGTTGGGTCTTGAAGGCTGAGTAAGATTTCAACTGGCAAAACAGGAGGTTAAAAGCCATTTCAGGCTGAAGAAAGACCTTGCACAAAGTAATCATGGTAGAGAAGCACATGGTGAAGGGGATGCTGCATGCATACTGAACTCAGCACAATCCTGGTTTCAAGTCCCAGTGTACCCATTAGTCAGCTGAGTGACTGTGCAGAGTCTTTTACTCTCTGAACTACATACAGCTTGCTCTCTGTCAAATGGTGCCAATAAAATCTACCTTGCAGGTTGTTGTAGGGACTTGAGATGATGTATGTAAAGTACCTATTTAGTGGCTAGCATTTAAGAGTTGCTCAATAAATGTGCTTGTTACTGTTATTATCAGGGACTAAATTACAAAGGTATACTGGAGTTAACCTATGGATGGATACAGGAGTCTGGTTTTGAATGTTGAAGTGAACTGGCATAAAATTTGCTAAGCAGGGAAGATCATGGACATAATCCTTGTCCATTTATCATTTATGATATAAAGAACAACAACAGCATCAATAAAAATAACAATAAGTACCCACTATATATTGTGTACTGGACAGGGCATTTAAAATATTAGTCGTTTAATTCTTTTAATAGTCTTGGAAGATAGGTATGATTACTTTCCATTTAACGGAAAAGCACACCAAGAAAAACTGAAGTCCTTTGCCTATGTTCTTGCTGCTAATAAGCTGTAGAGTGGGGATTCAAATGTAGTCTTTCTGACTGCACTGGTGCATTTTTTAGTATGTCCTTTTAATATAGGATCTAGGGATGGGATCCACTTTGAACATCTTTTCAGGCTATTGAAGTGAAGCAAAGCTCCTTTAACATCTCAGGGTATGGTACAACTCAGAGTCATGCCGGAAATGGGATCCAACCTTCTGAGAGTTCTGGTCCAGAATCCCCCTTGTCCATCCAGCACAGATGGATTTCTCAGGTTTTACACTGTATCTAATAGCTCAGACAGTCCACTCCATACACGTAGAAGCACCAGAGTGCAATGAAGCTGTGTTACCATACTGTAAGGTGGCCCATAGCGGGCTCAGAGCCCCCTGTGATAGGCAGATATGTGGGTGGGAACTAGGTGGGTAATCTTATATCTTAAGTCAGGTGACATCACACAGTCTTGCTATACACAGTGAGAAGATGGCTGTCTGTGTATATTCCACAGGGGACTTCAAATATATGGGGTGATCCTGAAGTTAGGATGCTACAAAGCTGACTGCAGCAGTCAGAGGATGAAAAGGAATGCTTAAAAAGGGGGTAACCCCCCCCACAATTTCTTCCTTTATAAAGTCTTTCCCAACTTCATGGACCAAATTTAGCTCTCTGCTGAACTTCTACTGCTTCTGGACCATGTCGTCATTCTAATAATTACCTCTAAGCTGTAGCAGGCATCAGGATCCTCAGGAGAGATTTTTTTTTTAAAATACATGTACCTGGCCCCCATTTCAGGAGATTCTAGCATCATTTGCTAAGTCTGGGCTGTGCCTGAGAATTTTTGAGAGCTCCCTGACACCATCCATGGGAAATAATAAATTCTGAAATACAAAACAAAACCCGGTACAAAACACCTAAAAACAAAGGATTAAAAAATATGTATATGTGATTGTGTGTGTGTGTGTGTGTGTGTGTGTGTGTGTGTGTGTGTGTGTGTAGAAGAAACAGATGCATAGGCAAGAACATAAGGAAAATCCTCAAAGTCAATAAAGAAAATAGATAAGAAAGAAAAAATCCAGAAAAGCAAGTGCAAAAGTTAGGTTCAGGTGTCAACTTGGCTAGGTGATGATGTCCTGTTGTTCTGCTGCTCTAGACTTAAATCATCAGCATGTGAAATTCATCTATGGCTGATTACATCTGCAGTCAGCTCGGGGAAGTGCCTCCTGAAATGAGTGACCTTTAATTTAATTAGCTGGGGGTGTAAAAGAGAGGTCAGAAGGGAGCTCAGCCCAGCCCAGCCCAAGCAGCTCAACATACCTCATCTCACAGTACTTGCCCTGAGGAAAGTCATCGGAACCCAGAAGCCAGGCGAGAAGGCCAACAGACATTGCCATGTGCCTTCCCATTGACAGAGAAACTCAGATGAACGATAGCTACCATTCCTCTGAAGAACTATACATTTGTAACTAAATAAATCCCCTTATTAAAAGCCAATCCAACTTTGGTGTATTGCAGTCTGGCAGATTTAGCAAACTAAAATAGCAAGTAAGCTGAAACCAATACCTGCTCTGGGGAACCTGGCTATCACTATTGGCCTTGAGCCTTGGGTTTAATGGGCCAAACATAGAAAAGGAGAAAAAGACTAGAGCCACTCAAGACCAAACTGGAGACCGAAGCATAAAGCCAGGATGCCTGCAAAAGTCACGCCCTTGATGGGTGAAGTAGTAAAAAGCCAGCCCTGTGGAAGAAGACAGTGAGGAAACTAGTCATCTTGGCCTTGGTTCTGGATGAAAGATAGTGGTAAGAGGTAACCTCTGAGAATGAATTATAGGTCCATTTTAATGTAGTTCAGCAGTCAGAAAGTAAGTGGTAGTTTAAAAATATGTCGCAGTTCTTTTACTCTCTTCTTTTCAAAAAGTAGAGTCTGACTTCCTGGAAGATGGCGGCTTAGTAAGACGCGCGGATCTTAGTTTCTTCTCCAGGACACCTACTAGGGGAGTAGAAACGATACAGAAAGCGCCCAAAGCCACAACAGAGATAAAAAAGACAGCGTACCCCATCCTGGAATGGCTGGCTGGCTGAGAGAAGCAGCTCGGGTGAGTTCGCCGAGGCGCGCGGGCCTTACCGGGCGGGGTGGCAAGCGGCCGGAGTTACTCCCTTCCCCCTTCCCGGGCCGGCTGGGAGAATTGGAGAGGTGGTCCCCTGAAACCAAGGCGACTGGCACCCACACCACGTGCAGCCCCCGGACCAACTGAGAGAATTGGATCGGAAACCCCCAGGCCGCGGAGAACGGTGACCCCGTGACTCCCGGGGAACGTGCACTCTCTCGGGCGGGCCGCTGCCGCTGGCGCCCTCCCGCCACGCTTGTTGCCCAGGGCCGACTAGGAAATTCGGACGGGCTCTTTCCCTGGCTGTGGCGACCAGCAACCCTCCCTGCGTTCGGACACCCTCCCTGCGTTCGGACCCCGGGCCGGCTCAAGCCGCTTTGGCTAGCGAACCCCCAGGACGGCGAGAGTTTTCCAAAGTTTAAGGTCCCACAGCACCTTTTACTGGTGGGACCCGCAGACAAACGTGTGCCACGAGCACCACCTACTGGGCAGGATAAGAAAAACAGAACCCAGAGATTGCACAGAAAAATATTACAACCTTGCTGGGTCCAACACCAAGAGAAATCTGAATAAATGCCCAGACGCCAGCAGCAGAAGATAACTGTCCACGCTCAAAAGATTGAGAATATGGCTCAGTCAAAGGAACAAACCAATAGCTCAAATGAGACACAAGAGCTGAGACAACTAATGCTGAATATACGAACAGAAATGGAAAACCTCTTCAAAAATGAAATCGATAAATTGAGGGAGGACATGAAGAGGACATGGGCTGAACATAAAGAAGAAATAGAAAAACTGAAAAAACAAATCGCAGAACTTATGGAAGTGAAGGATAAAGTAGCAAACATAGAAAAAATAATGGATAGCTACAATGATAGATTTAAAGAGACAGAAGATAGAATTAGTGATTTGGAGGATGGAACATCTGAATTCCAAAAAGAAACAGAAACTATAGGGAAAAGAATGGAAAAATTTGAACAGGGTATCAGGGAACTCAAGGACAATATGAACCGCACAAATATACGTGTTGTGGGTGTCCCAGAAGGAGAAGAGAAGGGAAAAGGAGGAGAAAAACTAATGGAAGAAATTATCACTGAAAATTTCCCAACTCTTATGAAAGACCTAAAATTACAGATCCAAGAAGTGCAGCGCACCCCAAAGAGATTAGACCCAAATAGGCGTTCTCCAAGACACTTACTAGTTAGAATGTCAGAGGTCAAAGAGAAAGAGAAGATCTTGAAAGCAGCAAGAGAAAAACAATCCATTACATACAAGGGAAACCCAATAAGACTTTGTGTAGATTTCTCAGCAGAAACCATGGAAGCTAGAAGACAGTGGGATGATATATTTAAAATACTAAAAGAGAAAAACTGCCAACCAAGACTCCTATATCCAGCAAAATTATCCTTCAAAAATGAGGGAGAAATTAAAACATTCTCAGACAAAAAGTCACTGAAAGAATTTGTGACCAAGAGACCAGCTCTGCAAGAAATACTAAAGGGAGCACTAGAGTCAGATACAAAAAGACAGAAGAGAGAGGTATGGAGAAGAGTGTAGAAAGAAGGAAAATCAGATATGATATATATAATACAAAAGGCAAAATGTTAGAGGAAAATATTATCCAAACAGTAATAACACTAAATGTCAATGGACTGAATTCCCCAATCAAAAGACATAGATTGGCAGAATGGATTAAAAAACAGGATCCTTCGATATGCTGTCTACAGGAAACACATCTTAGACCCAAAGATAAACATAGGTTGAAAGTGAAAGGTTGGGAAAAGATATTTCATGCAAATAACAACCAGAAAAGAGCAGGAGTGGCTATACTAATATCCAACAAATTAGACTTCAAATGTAAAACAGTTAAAAGAGACAAAGAAGGACACTATATACTAATAAAAGGAACAATTAAACAAGAAGACATAACAATCATAAATATTTACGCACCGAATCAGAATGCCCCAAAATACGTGAGGAATATACTGCAAACACTGAAAAGGGAAATAGACTCATATACCATAATAGTTGGAGACTTCAACTCACCACTCTCATCAAGGGACAGAACATCTAGACAGAGGATCAACAAAGAAATAGAGAATCTGAATATTACTATAAATGAACTAGACTTAATAGACATTTATAGGACATTACATCCCACAACAGCAGGATACACCTTTTTCTCAAGTGCTCATGGATCATTCTCAAAGATAGACCATATGCTGGGTCACAAAGCAAGTCTTAACAAATTTAAAAAGATTGAAATCATACACAACACTTTCTCGGACCATAAAGGAATGATGTTGGAAATCAATAATAGGCAGAGTGCCAGAAAATTCACAAATACGTGGAGGCTCAACAACACACTCCTAAACAACGACTGGGTCAAAGAAGAAATTGCTAGAGAAATTAGCAAATACCTCGAGGCGAATGAAAATGAAAACACAACATATCAAAACTTATGGGACGCAGCAAAGGCAGTGCTAAGAGGGAAATTTATTGCTCTAAATGCCTATATCAGAAAAGAAGAAAAGGCAAAAATTCAGGAATTAACTATCCATTTGGAAGAACTGGAGAAAGAACAGCAAGCTAACCCCAAAGCAAGCAAAAGGAAAGAAATAACAAAGATTAGAGCACAAATAAATGAAATTGAAAACATGAAAACAATAGAGAAAATCAATAAGGCCAGAAGTTGGTTCTATGAGAAAATCAATAAGATTGATGGGCCCTTAGCAAGATTGACAAAAAGAAGAAGAGAGAGGATGCAAATAAATAAGATCAGAAATGGAAGAGGAGACATAACTACTGACCTCACAGAAATAAAGGAGGTAATAACAGGATACTATGAACAACTTTACGCTAATAAATACAACAATTTAGAGGAAATGGACGGGTTCCTGGAAAGACATGAACAACCAACTTTGACTCAAGAAGACATAGATGACCTCAACAAACCAATCACAAGTAAAGAAATTGAATTAGTCATTCAAAAGCTTCCTAAAAAGAAAAGTCCAGGACCAGATGGCTTCACATGTGAATTCTACCAAACGTTCCAGAAAGAATTAGTACCAATTCTCTTCAAACTCTTCAAAAAAATCGAAGTGGAGGGAAAACTACCTAATTCATTCTATGAAGCCAACATCACCCTCATACCAAAACCAGGCAAAGATATTACAAAAAAAGAAAACTACAGACCAATCTCTCTAATGAATACAGATGCAAATATCCTCAATAAAATTTTAGCAAATCGTATCCAACAACACATTAAAAGAATTATACATCATGACCAAGTAGGATTCATCCCAGGTATGCAAGGATGGTTCAACATAAGAAAATCAATTAATGTAATACACCATATCAACAAATCAAAGCAGAAACATCACATGATCATCTCAATTGATGCAGAGAAGGCATTCGACAAGATTCAACATCCTTTCCTGTTGAAAACACTTCAAAAGATAGGAATACAAGGGAACTTCCTTAAAATGATAGAGGGAATATATGAAAAACCCACAGCTAATATCATCCTCAATGGGGAAAAATTGAAAACTTTCCCCCTAAGATCAGGAACAAGACAAGGATGTCCACTATCACCACTATTATTCAACATTGTGTTGGAGGTTCTAGCCAGAGCAATTAGACAAGAAAAAGAAATACAAGGCATCAAAATTGGAAAGGAAGAAGTAAAACTATCACTGTTTGCAGACGATATGATACTATACGTCGAAAACCCGGAAAAATCCACAACAAAACTACTAGAGCTAATAAATGAGTACAGCAAAGTAGCAGGTTACAAGATCAACATTCAAAAATCTGTAGCATTTCTATACACTAGTAATGAACAAGCTGAGGGGGAAATCAAGAAACGAATCCCATTTACAATTGCAACTAAAAGAATAAAATACCTAGGAATAAATTTAACTAAAGAGACAAAAAACCTATATAAAGAAAACTACAAAAAACTGCTAAAAGAAATCACAGAAGACCTAAATAGATGGAAGGGCATACCGTGTTCATGGATTGGAAGACTAAATATAGTTAAGATGTCAATCCTACCTAAATTGATTTACAGATTCAATGCAATACCAATCAAAATCCCAACAACTTATTTTTCAGAAATAGAAAAACCAATAAGCAAATTTATCTGGAAGGGCAGGGTGCCCCGAATTGCTAAAAACATCTTGAGGAAAAAAAACGAAGCTGGAGGTCTCGCGCTGCCTGACTTTAAGGCATATTATGAAGCCACAGTGGTCAAAACAGCATGGTATTGGCATAAAGATAGATATATCGACCAATGGAATCGAATAGAGTGCTCAGATATAGACCCTCTCATCTATGGACATTTGATCTTTGATAAGGCAGTCAAGCCAACTCACCTGGGACAGAGCAGTCTCTTCAATAAATGGTGCCTAGAGAACTGGATATCCATATGCAAAAGAATGAAAGAAGACCCATCTCTCACACCCTATACAAAAGTTAACTCAAAATGGATCAAAGATCTAAACATTAGGTCTAAGACCATAAAACAGTTAGATGAAAATGTTGGGAGATATCTTATGGATCTTACAACTGGAGGCGGTTTTATGGACCTTAAACCTAAAGCAAGAGCACTGAAGAAGGAAATAAATAAATGGGAACTCCTCAAAATTAAACACTTTTGTGCATCAAAGAACTTCATCAAGAAAGTAGAAAGACAGCCTTCACAATGGGAGACAATATTTGGAAATGATATATCAGATAAAGGTCTAGTATCCAGAATTTATAAAGAGATTGTTCATCTCAACAACAAAAAGACAGCCAACCCAATTACAAAATGGGAAAAAGACTTGAACAGACACCTCTCAGAAGAGGAAATACGGATGGCCAAGAGGCACATGAAGAGATGCTCAATGTCCCTGGCCATTAGAGAAATGCAAATCAAAACCACAATGAGATATCATCTCACACCCACCAGAATGGCCATTATCAACAGAACAGAAAATGACAAGTGCTGGAGAGGATGCGGAGAAAGAGGCACACTTATCCACTGTTGGTGGGAATGTCAAAGGGTGCAACCACTGTGGAAGGCAGTTTGGCGGTTCCTCAAAAAGCTGAATATAGAACTGCCATACGACCCAGCAATACCATTGCTAGGTATCTACTCAAAGGACTTAAGGGCAAAGACACAAACGGACACTTGCACACCAATGTTTATAGCAGCATTATTTACAATTGCAAAGAGATGGAAACAGCCAAAATCTCCATCAACAGAAGAGTGGCTAAACAAACTGTGGTATATACATACGATGGAATATTATGCAGCTTTAAGACAAGATAAACTTATGAACCATGTAATAACATGGATGGACCTAGAGAATATTATGCTGAGTGAATCCAGCCAAAAACTAAAGGACAAATACTGTATGGTCCCACTGATGTGAACGGACATTCGAGAATAAACTTGAAATATAAAAAAAAAAAAAAAAAAGTAGAGTCTGATTCTCCTCCTGTTAAATGACTCATTTCAGTGAGTCATTTCTAACGAATAGAATGTGACAGAAGTGATCTTATGTGACTTTTGAAGATAAGTGATAAAAACGATACAGCTTCTGCCTGGCTAGCTCACCCTCTTATTTGCAAAGGTTGGGAGAAGCCAGTCTCCATGTTGTGAAGACACTCAATATACACTGTAGAGGAGCCCACATGAAAGGGAAATGAAATTTCTAGCCTACAGCAAGCTCCAATTTGCAAGCTATGTGAGTAAGCCACCTTAAAAGTCAATTACCCACCTCATGCTGTCAAGATTGCAGTTGCATGAGAGAAATCAAATGAGAATTGTCTGGCTGAGCCCCTTCCAAGTTTCTGTCTTAATAGAAACCATGAAACATAATTGATGACATGTCTTTAAGACAGTAAGTTTTGTTGCAATTTGTTATGCACTGTGGTGGTTTGGAGTTATGTATCCCAGAAAAACATGTTTTTAAACTTAATCCATATCTGTGGGTATGAACTCATTTTAACTACAACCTTTGAAGAAAGTTACTTCAGTTAAGGTATGGCCCAACTCAGTCAGGAGTTACTAGAGTCCTTTATAATAGAATAAAATTCAGAGAGAGAGAGCACCACAGTAAACAAGAAGGAAAAAGTCAACAAAACCCAGATAGAGGGAGAGGCCTGGAGAGGCCACTATGTGCACTGCTAGGTGTCAGAGGAGTTCAGGAACAGAGATTTGCTGGCCAGCATTTCCAGAAAGTACTGACTTGATGAGCCCTGGATTAGGACTTGAATTGGACTTCTCCTAGCCTCAAAATTGTGGGCCAATAAACTACCATTGATTAAGCCAATCCATTACACGGTATTTGCTTGAGCAGCCAAGGGAACTAAAATATGCATGAATAGACAGCAATATAGAGTGTAAAAAGAACGACAAAAGAACAAGAAAGCTGCCAAAAAGGACCAGGCGTATTTGAAAAGGAACAAAGTAAAATGTGGACATGAAAAAATGACTGACAGCTGACTTACCAACAGAAACAATGTAAGCCTTAAGAGAGTAGAATAACATCTTCAATGTGGTGTCACATGGTTAAGTTTCAAGCTAAAATTGTATGTCTGGTGAAAACATCCTTTAGGATAGCAAAACATCCTTTAGAATAGCATTTTTCAGAGAATCAGAAATAGATTTTATGAGTAACAACACATGCTCACTGAAAGAAATTTTAAAAGATGCACTTCAGGAAGAAGGAAATTGATCCCAGAAGGAAAGTTTGAGATGTGAGAAAAAATAGTAAGAAAAGAAAATAGTAAATGTATAGATAATATTTTTAAAATATACTAACTGAAAATCGACAATATTGTCTTATCAGTGGGATTAGAACAAAAACAAATAGAACCAGCATATTTCAAATAATAAGAATACAACTCAAGATGATGTCATTATAACCTCCAATAGAGGGGGAAACTGTAATGAATAATAAAACCCATAACCAATCCAAAGAAGAAAGGAGAAAGGAAGAAACCAAAAAGTGGGGCAAAGAGGAAGCACAAAATCAAAATCATATACCAATCATATTGGTAAAAGGCAATCAAAATACATAGGCTATACTTTCTGAGTGAAAGACAAAGATTATCGCATGGAAATTTAAAAAAATCCAGCTATGTTCCTTAAAAGAAAAAAAAATGTTTTAAAATAAAAGATGGAAAAATATATAATGGCAAATATAAACCAGAGAAAGCTGGTGTATTTATATCAATAATACACAAAAGAGACTTTAAGGTAAAATGCATTATGAAAAGTAGTCTACATTATAAGAAATTCAAGTCTACCATTAATTTACTAGAATTAATAGGAGAGTTTAGCACATTTTTGGCTCTTATATCAAAATACAAAAGTTAATTGCCTTTTTACACATCAGCAACAGGTAAAAAAAGACAATAAAATTGCATTTAAAATGACAACAAAATATATTAGGTACCCGGGAATACCTCTAACAAAAGCTGTGAAAGATTTTATGGATAACGTAAAATGTTATTGCATGACACTAAAGAAGAACATTCTAAATAGAGAGACAAACCATATAGTGGTAGTTATATACCCCAACAAAGACATGTTCTTAATCTTGATCTAAGTTCTTGTAGGTATGAATTTATATGTAAATAGGAACCTTTGATGATGTAGTATTAGCTAAGGAGTGTACTCATTTGTAAATAGGATCGTCTAAGATCCTTTTTAGGTGTGGACAAACTGAATGAGAGTCAGCCCTAATCCTTGTGACTGGAGGCCTTTTTATGAGAGAAAGTTTGGACACAGCCAGAGGAGCCAGAAGCTGGAAACCAGAAAAGACAACAAGGTGAGAGAGATTCCCATGTGATTGGAGGCAGATGCAACCCATGGATCATGGCAAAACTGCAACAAATGCTAAAGAATAGCCAAGTTTGTAACAATTCACTGAGATGTATACTTATGTGTGCTGTATTATGTATAAATTAGGGGACTAACACTACTAGTTATCAACATTAATTACAAAGGCATAATTATATAATGTGGTATTGGCATAAGAGATAAACAAACTGTCAAATGGAAGATATTTATATAAACATAGGAACCTGATATAAGACATAAATAAAGGAAAAGAAATTTGATTAGTTATCTTAGGACAAATAGCTGTCATACATTTATCCATACTTTATAGATCGATCAATCCTACAGGAATGAAGGACTTAAATATGAAAGGCAAAATTTTCAAAACTTTAGAATAAAATATGGAGAATAACTTTATGACCCCAGGTTATGGGCTACTTTCTTAAACATAACACAAAAGCAAGTAAACCATAAAGGAAAAGATTGAAATACTGAGCTACATTACAATTAGGAACTTGAGTATATCAAAAGACACACAAAAAATTGAAAAGACATAAAATAAACTGACAGATGAAATCTGCAGCGTATATACTGGCAACGGCTTAGTATTCAGAACACATGAAGAGTAGCTACAAACCAATAAAAATAAGATGAGCAAGAACAGAAAAATAGGTGAAATATATGGACAAATATTTCCAGAAAAGAATATTCAAGCAGCCAAAAAAATCACATTAAAAATATGCAAACTAAAAAAAAAAAAAAAAAGGCGCAAACTCATTAGAATAGGAAATGCAAATTAATAGTCCAGTGAAATATCATTCTTTGTTCACTAGATTGGCCAAGATTTTTAAAAGTCAGATAATAACAAGTACTGGTGAAAATGGAGAGCAATGGTACTCTTAATCCCCAAGGGTGGGAGTGTAAATTGGACCAAACACTGTAGAAAGCCATTGGCAATCACTAATAAAGTTGGGCATATAAACTCCATAACCCACTTCCCTTGAGTAACCCCTTAGGAAACCTTAGGAGGTAGGTATCTTAGGAAATTAGAAATACTATTCCATAGAAGCATTGCTGGGAATGGTAAAAATTGGTGAGCACCCAAATGTCCTATGACAAAAGCATGGATAATTAAACTGTAGTTATTCATTTATAGCAGTGAAATTAAACAAACTTGATTTGTATACTGCAATACTGATGCATCTCACTTAATATAATTTAAGCAAAAAAAGGAGGTGACAGAAATATATATGTAGAAAAAGTCTATTTACATGAAATTGAAGAGGCAAAATAAATAAAACAAGATTTGGAAACATGGGTGTTAAATGAGAAGAAGAGCACAAAAGTCATAAATCCAAAATCTAGTATAACTGTTATGTCTGGGACGAAAGGCACACAGGGCTTCAGAGGTTAGTGAAGATGTATTTTTTAAGCTGGATAGATGGACATATGGGTATTAGACTTAACATTTTTTAAATGGAATGTGCATATCACATATATTCTTTTCCTGCAGAATATACAATATATTTTAAATAGACAAATAAAAACAAAAGTAACAAAAATTACAACAAACCAAACAAATAAAATGAGGCAGTGGGGACTAGATAACATTCCTGGGGAATTTGGTTGAACACCTTCAGCTGCATACTAGTACCATGACACATTCTATAATTGTTCATTTGCAACCTTATCTTTCTGCTTCAACTGTGAACTCATATTTTTTCTCACTTCTTCTCTTGCTTCTTCTCCATACTTGGTAAGTTCAGTAGAAAAAGTTATGACTTATTGATATTGTACTTCTAGGGTCCAGCACTGCCTGGGATATAATAACTGCTCAATAAATACTGTTTGAAGGAATACAAAAAAGGAAGGTTGAATTAAGACTGAAATTGCTCTTGAGATGAGCAGTGATCCTTAATTGTGACACTGATGTTTTTCTTTTCCTGATCTTGTCACTTAAATCAAGCACTCACCTGTCCTTGCAGCAAAGGCAGCTGGGCAACCAGTCCTTGTCTTGTTCCCCTTTGACTTTTCAGTTTTCCCACTCTGCACACACACATCTTACAAATTAGTTCTTTCATGTTGATCTTACATTTTCATTATTTCTAAAGAAATGTCGTTATTATTCCAACAACCTCTTACATTTTCCAAGAGGCAGGTGTCAACTCCAAGGAAAAGACAGAGGACACCCTTCCTTCCATTAGCTACCCTTCTTTGCTCACCTGTCTTTGGCTGCTCTGCATCTGTACAAATTGGAACATCCAGCTCAATGTGCTCAGTGCAGAGATAATCCTTCCACAAAAGGAAATAACAGAGAAATGGTGTTGGCTGGACAGAGGACCCAAAGATTATTAGCAAAAGTCTTCTGCTCTCATGAGACATGTTCCTAGTTAACTTCCCTTTCACCTTTAACTGTTGCATATTCCAATCTTAATTATAGCCTATTCATAAAAAGGCAGAGTCAAAAGAGAGGGCCTTCTGAGATTTGTTCAAAAGATGCAAATGTAAAAGCAAATAGGTGAAGGATTAACAGAAGGTTCAAGTTTCATTAAGTAGATGTGTTGATGTTACTGAAAAGTACAGAGGGGATGAGCCTTTCCAATCTTTGGAACACGGCATCACCCATAATGAATTCTGCACAGCATTGCTTTCAATCCTGTGATATTTCATTCATTGATTTTATTGTCAAATGAAAAGGCACTGTTCCAAGTGGCATTTAGTGAGACAGACAGGGAGTGACCCAGACTTCATTACTTGGTGTTTGCTCTCTGGATAATTTTAATGTTACATGGACAGAAAGCAAGAGAGAAAGAAGGTACTCCAATTCCAACATCTGGAATCTCCTTGGTCAAGTTCCAAGCCAAAAAAGGCCCCATACTTCAATCCAATCCATCTATGGAAACTGTCTTATCTCAGCCTACCCCGCAGACCAACAAAGTGCCTGGTGCCAGCTTCTCTCCAATCATTATGAGGCTTTGAGGGGTGAGGCACATACACAGCCAGTCTTGCTAACAAAGAGTGGCAGAAGACAAGAAAGCTGAAAGGAGCTCAGACCTTAAAGGTAACATCACAGAAGAGCCCTATTCAAATAGAATTAAATGGGACAATCTGTTTCCTAAACTGGCAATGTCAATGAATACACTAAGCATGAAGAGTCTGGTTTCCATTTTGATTCTGTCACTCTTTCATCAGAAAGTTCATTCCTTGGCCGAGGACTCTCCAAATCAATGTCTTCAATGCATCTGCTCCTATCAGACCTCGTCTGAGTTTCAGTCCCATAGCTCTAATTCTCTCCCAGGCATTTCCACTAGGCTGTCCCTGAAATTCAACATGTTAAACTCTCCAAATCCTAATTCCTTTATTACTGTCATCATCTTTAGGCCACACACTCTGAACACTTGAATTCAATTAATTATCTAATTCTGATCAATACTTCCTTTGGGAAAAAAGCTATGATATTTATTGAATATCTCTGGGGACAGGTGTCTTGCATATATTACCTATTTTTTTCTCATGAGCTTCCTGAGGTGTATATCTTAATTACCATTTTTACCTGTGAGGAAACTGAAGTTGAGAGCTTAAGCTACTTGTCCAAGAGCACACAAAACTAGGAAACAGCAGAATGGGGATTCAAACCCAGGTTTGTCTGACTCCAAGGCCTTAGTCTTTCCATTATGTCAAACTGCCTCATGAAAAGTATCAAGAAATCCTCATCTCTGGCTCCATTCTCCAGTTGACTCAATATGCCCAGATTTCCATCAGCTCCTGCTTCCTAAGAAATCCCTCTCCCTCTCTCCAACTTATACCATCTCTAGGTGGTATACACTAATGGGCTCAAAGAAATCACAATATTATTAAAGGGCTCAAAATATGCAGCCTCTCCCTTGTTGATGGCTTCAAGCTTAAACTCCTTGGCTTGGGTTTAACTTGTTCATACAACCTTCAAGTAAAAATTTTCTAGGTACCTACTCTGTTGAAGGTAACTATCTTACAGGTACTTGCAATATAGTCAGGAATAAGAAAGTCTTTGCGTTTAAAGACCTTAGACTGGTACTTTTGTTCTAAGTTCTTTTCTCTCTCCACACAAAAAGACATACAAGTGCCTGCTGGCCCAATAAGCTTGGTCTCATTATTGAAGTCTCCAAGTCAGGGGAAGCAATGGAAAGACCACCCAAACAATCCACTTACAGTTGAAGCTAAGTAGACAACCCTGATTTAGCGTCATGGGTCATCCTAGAGCTGATTCTTTTGGCTGTTTGACATTTCCAAGCATACTTTAAACTCTTTGGAGACAAAAATGGTATTTATCTGCAGACTTTTCTAAGCATTTTGTAAGATGATGTACAAAGAGAAAATTCCAACAGTTGTAATTGATGATGGAGGACAAAAAAAGAGAGAGCGAGAACAGGGAGAAGAAAAAAGGGGGGCAAAAAGAAGGATCCAGTTGTACTTTATATTTTCTCTAATATTTATTTCTTCTTAAATATCTAGTGTAGCAGTTTCTAATGATAGCATAACTGCCTTCAGAGGGGTGGGGTGTGTGGAGGGATATTATAAATTCGTGCAGGCGTTTTTTGTTATTGCTATGATTGGGGAATACTATTAGCATTTAGAAGGTGGGGTCCAGAGATGATGACTATTCTGCAATGTATGAGGCCACTCCATATCACAAATAATGGCCCCTCACCTTTTATAACTCAAATTTCTTATTAATTATTAATTTAAGTGAAAAAGATGTTACTGGGGATTGAGTCAAGTCCCCCACAAAAGATAATGTTCAAGTCTTAATCTGCATTTCTGCAGTATGAACCATTTGTAAATCTGCATTCCTGCAGATTGTAAAATAGGACCTTTGAAGATGTTATTATTAATTAATCTGCGACCTCATTTGTGAATATAAACTTCAAAGATCCTATATAGATGAGGTCAAATCAGAGTGGGCATTTATCCATGTAACTGGATCCAAAAGAAATCTGGATACATTGAGTCAGTAGAAGCCAGAAGCCTAAAATTAGCATAAAACTGAGGAGCAGACACAAAGAGATGGAGATGGCTGTGTGATGTGATATTGTTGGTATACAACAGATGCCAGGAGAAAGCAAATTCTACCAATACATTTATGTTGGATGTGCCAATCTGAATCCATTGTGTATTCTAGAAAAGCCAAGTTCTTTATTCCTCATTCAGTATTGCTGGGTGGGATCTTTTTTATTGTTCTCATGGAGATATGACTCACCCAATTGTGGGTAGTAACTTTTGATTAGATAGTTTCTATCGAGATGTGTCTCCACCCATTCAGGTGGGGTTGCTTACTGGAGCACTTTAAGAGGGAACCATTTTGGAAAAAATTCTAGAGCCAACAGAACCAAGAGAGCTAAAATAACCAGAGACTGCTGGAGACACATAGAGAAAATGCCCCCAGGGAAGCCATTGAAGGAGTCTGAAGAAAAAGCTAGCAGACCTCACTATGTGCCTTTCCAGCTGAGAGAGAAACCCCAAACGCCATTGACCTTCTGAACCAAGGTATCTTTCCCTGGATGCCTTAGTTTGGACACTTTTATAGTCTTGCCATAATTTGGACATTTTCAGTCTTAAAACTGTAAATGTGTAACTTAATAAATTCCCCCTTTTAAAAGCCATTCTGGTTTCTGGTATATTGCATTCTGGCAGCTTACAAACTAAAACACTGGACTTCTAGCCTTCAAAACCACGAGGCAACAAATTCCTGCTGTTAAGGCAACCCATGCTGCAGTGTTTGTTATAGCAGTTCTGGTAAACTATAATGTCAATAATTTTCTTAATATAAAATCTAAAGCCTTTTTAAATTTGAGGTATTTCTACACATTTTAATAGATACTGAATTTTCTAGTAATGCAACTACCATATAATTGAAGGGAGGACCGTTCTATTTTATTTGGGGATTTTCCAAAAGTTGTTCACCATTTGTAAAAAAAGAGATACCAGTGTCGGTGCTGCTTGGAGTATCTGACTCTCCAATACAAAATACACGTATCCACTTACATGTGTGGTTGTAACATTCACAGGAATTTTACTTATTGATGCCATCACATGATACTTCATCATGTTTTCTTGAATGGTCATGCCTGAGCATTGGGGTGACCAATTGTCCTGGCTTGTCTGGGACTGAGGGGTTTCCTGGACATGGGAATTTTAATACTAACATCAGTAAAGATCCAGGCAAACATGGATGAATTTGTCTTCCTAATGAACATTAACATACTGAAATACATTGTACTTTCTAAATTATACTATGCATTTTTTTTATACGCCCCATTTAAAGATGGTGCCAAGTGGACACAATATTTACTGAATAGAGGAGAATGGCATAAAAATAGAGATGAGGTTATTTTTTAAGAGTTGCAAAAATTAGTTCCATTCCATATTCATGCTCCTTTGCAGAAAACTGTGGTTGATATGAAGGCATACCTTCCTGCCATTTCACTGTTTGAAGATATCTCATATTCTTATAATTTTTTCTGCAAAGTAGTTCCCCAATACATCTTTGGAGGGGAAAGTAGGCTGACTTGGTTTCTACAAAGGAATAACCAACTTTCAAGGGAACTTTAAGGTCACTACATCTGAATAATCTCTCTTGCTCAAAGAATCTCAGACATGTTTTTGGCCATTGTATTTAACCTGTCTTTTAAAAGGCAATATAACTAGACAGTGTCATGCTTGGTTACAATCCAAGATGCTTTGTACCTACTGCCTTACACTTGGAAGGCTTTGCATATTGATACTACCTGCCCTCCACATGCACATATATAATTTTGAGACCTAGCTCAACCAGGAAACAAACCCCCTTGTGGTGGTTTGAAGCTTTATGTACTCCAGAAAGTACTCTTAAATTTAATCCATTCATGCAGGTGTGGACCCATTGTAAGTAAGACCTTCTCAAGAGGCTACTTCAGTTAAGGTGTGATGAGCATCATTCAGGATATGTCTTAATCCTCTTACTGGAGTCCTTTGTAAATGAATGGATAAAGAGAGAGAGAAAGCCAGGGAAGCTAGACGCTGAAAGCAACGACACCCTGAGGAGACGAGAGAATGTAGATGCCTCTATGTGCCTTGCCATATGGCAAAGGAGTCAAGGATTGCTGGCAGCCAGTCTTTGGGAAGAAAGAAGCACCTTGATTTGGACATTTTTGCAGCCTCAAAACTATCAACTAATAAATTCTCATTGCTTAAGCTGAACCATTCCATGGTATTGCTATAAACAGCCTAGGAAACTAAAACAGATTTCAGTTCCAGGAGAGTGGGGTGCTGCCATTGCAAATACCAAAAATGTGGAAGTAGCTTTGGAATTGGGTAATTCCAAATCTCTTGATGCCAGAAGAATTGTGAGTCGCTTGAAAGAAAAGAAAGGGATAAGCTGAAATCTGAATTCCTGGCCACAAAGAAATCAGAAATTGATAGTTTGGAAACTTCTGAGCTTCTCGAAAATGAATCCCTAGAGGACTGTGTCGTATGTGAGGGTTTAGCTTAAAATGGACCCAGTCAGTTCCTTCAGTACAAGTCAGGAAATGCAGTTATCCAGGAAGGATCTGTGGAAAGTCCTACTGTCTGATGATCTGGACACCTGTGTAGTACCAACAAGTTCTTTTTTTTACAACATCTGTATGAACAGAACCACTGCCAGCCTGGACTAAAAGTGACAGACTGAAGGAAAAATCACTTCAAGGGTAGATCCATGGAAGCTGAGGTGTGGACTGAAAACATCTTCTTGGGCCTAGAGACTGATCCCACCCATGTTTGTGGAAAAGGTGCATACGCCCTGGCCATTGGACAGGGTGGCCTTGCACCCTGTTATTCAAGAAGAATGCTACCACCCTAGTTTTCTCAGTTGCTCTGAGGGTTGGAGAGAGTCTGGCTGCCATCCCAGTTTTCTCAGAGGGTGGAATCTGTGCCCCAGAGATTGTGGAGATTCTGGTCATCACCCAGATGCTTGAAGAGACTGGTGCCTTCACCCTGTGTTTGGGGAGAGCATGGCTGCTTGGTAAGCACTTGGAATGGGTGAAGCTGCAGCTCCATCAGGCCCAGAGAACACAACATCTTTCCATAGATGACGTTCAGATCTTGAAATCTAATGGAGTATGCCCTGGAGGGTTTCAGAATTGTTTGGGACTCGTAATCACAGTTTTCCATCCAATTTCTTCCTATGGGAATGGGAATGTTTATCCTATACCTGTCCCTCCTTTCTTTATTGGAAGCAGCAACTTGTTCTTTAGGTTTTACAGGTCCACAGAAGGGAAATTTGTGCCAGGACAGACCATACCTATAACTAATTTTGATGAGACTCTGTACTTAATATTGTTACTGAAATGATTTAAGGTTTTTGGGATACTGTGATGGAATGAACGCATTTGCAAATGTAAAGAACACGTCTTTGGGTGTCCAAAGGATGGAGAGTGGTAGTTTGAACCTGCATATACCTCAGAAAGACGTGTTCTTAAGTTTAATCCGTTCTTGTAGGTGTGGACCTATTGTAAGTAGGACCTTCTGATGAGGCTACTTTAGTTAAAGTGTGACCTACCTCATTTAAGAAAGGTCTTAATCTTCTTACTAAAGTCTGTTATAAACGGAATGAATACAGAGAGAGAGAAAGCCATAGAAGAAGCTGTAAGCAACAAAACATGGAAGAAAAGGGAGACACCAGCAGATGTTGTCATGTGCCTTGCCATAAGACAGGAGGGGAGAATCAGCAGCAGCCAGTATTCAGGAATAAAGCATTGCCTTTACGATGCCTTGTTTTGGACATTTTCCTGGCCTCAAGATTGTCAGCTAATAAACTCTCATTGCTTAAGCCAAACCATTTTGTGGTATTGCTTTCAGCAGTGTAGGAAAGAAAAATACCCCTCTCTATGTATGATAAGTGATCCTGAATCTCACCTTGAACATCTGCTTTGAGATAATGAGTAACTGGAAAACAGTTCTCTGATTAAATTGTGGTCACAAAAGGAAACCAACTGAAGCCTTCAGGAAAATAAGGAGCGCAGAAAAAGAGCAGACACTGTGGGTTAGCTGATGTCCCTAGAGAAAATTCAGTTGTCAGCAAGACGCTAAAGCTTCTGTACTCAAAACACAGCTGCTCATCTGCAATTTTGAAGCAGCTTTGTTCAAGGGAGAACTGGATGAAAAAGAAGGTTGAATGGAACTAAGAAGCTAGGAACTATCTGCTTCTGAAAGTACCAACAGGACGTATTGAGGCCTACCGTTGTTTCACGTCCATTTGCATTCCTCACTACCCTCCCATCCACCTGTGTGGATACACAACCGGTGTGTCCAGGTTGGGGCAGAAGAACTGAATCTGGGGACTGGGAACAGTCTTTGGTGTCCCTAGAGAAAATCAATTCACTGGATCAGGGATATGTGGTTCAACACAGCGAGTTCAGATGTTTTTCTGAAACCTTGCTTAATCCAGTAAGAAAGTGGGTTCTTATGGGACTACCAGGATTTGAATCCCCATTTCACTACTCCTATTTGCTGATCTTACCAGTCCAAGCTGCATAATACCTCTGATTCTTCACCCATATTTGTAATGTAAGGAGGTTAAGAATAGTGTTTACTATTACAGAGACTGTTATGAAGACAAATTGAGGAAGATAATGCAGAGAAAATATTTATCCCAGTTCCTGGCACATACAGAACACTATATATATATATATATTTAACTTTGCATGGGCAGGTACTGGGAATTGAACCTGGGTCTCTGGCATGGAAGGTGAGAATTCTTCCTGCTGAGCCACCGTCACACTGCTCCTATAGAACATTATTTTTATAACAGCTTTACTGAGATACAATTAACATATTATACATTATCCTTTATTTTCAACCACATTTTTGCTGCCCATATAGTATCCAGAGCTCACAGTTTGGGTAGATATGATAAGAGTATGCTGTCCTTTTTAAAAGGTAACATTTCATTTCTATTCTGTTCCCTATCTACAATCTCAGGAAATAACTGGGCCTACCTAGCATGAGCAGAGGGTATAGACAGGATTTTCTTCATCAACAATAACATTAGGCTTTAGAAACATTACTTGGAAATGCATTATGATGTGCTAGTCTGCCCGCCTCCTGAGACACAACAGCTGTTCCTCACTCATTCTATCTATAATATTGGTTTGAAGCTAGGGCAGTGGGGAGGCTAGGGGCTTCCCAGAATACAAAGAAACAATTTCTTGTAAGAGCTGCTTTATGAGCCTATCACAATTTCTCTGTCCTTAGGACATGCGGAAATAACTTTCCTGGAAAAGGTTTCAAAGAGATGAAAATGGAGAGCTAAGAACTGGGCTGTGACTGACAGTTTTCAACGTGCCAATGGTGCCAAGGGAACTCTGCAAGGAATATTCTCAGAAACAGCCTCACCTGGGGTGTGAAACACCCTGATGTTTGCCTGTGTAGGTTCTTCCTTCTTACAGGAATCAGGTGGAGAATGACAGACTGTAGTTAATGGACTTAAGCAAAAGTAAAGCAAAGCCAATGGGTTCTTTCCAAGAAAGAGCTTGCCTGTCAGTTGTAAGGAAAGGGAAATTTTGCATGTCTAAAGAGCTTTTTTTTTTGAAAGTTTCTATTTGATAATTATGTTGTCTAAAGGTTATTTGTCAAAAGTTCCTCTTTGTTTTAGAAATCATACATTTTTGTCTTTTGTGGTCAACAAAAGTTTAGGGAAAATTTTCTCTATCAGTATGCTTAATAAGATAAAAGGAAGATTTTGTTCTCCTGGGATATTGTCCTCATTGTCCAGGAAAAATAGTAAAATGGTTCAGTACAGTTCCCACCCCACAGATGCTTGACCATGATTAAATGCAACTCCCCTTAACTATGAGCACAGACCACCACCACAAAAACTCAGTGAGCTCCTCCAGCCCTGGGACTCAACGGAATAATTCCACCTTCAAGCAACGGGCAAGAAACAGTATAGCTATGACCTAGATAGTCCTAAACATTGCAATTAACAGGAAATAAATGGAGAATTAGGGTCTCTGACCACTATTCATCTTTCCATGTCCTGTAAAGTACCTTTCATTGAAGTAAACATTTCCAAATGCTCAACAAAAAGATCACTAATAGTAGTAAATCAATGACACTCATCTTCTGCCTCAACCAAACCTCTTTTTGCATTTCTCAAATACGCATCATCTCCCTATGTCAGAGACCTTATATATTCTTTCTTTCCCCTATAACCTGCTCAAGGAAATACCATGCAATAGGCTGGCTTAAACACCAGAAACTTAATGGTTCAAGGTTAGTTTTGAGGTTAGGAAAAAGTCTAAATCATGGCATCATCAAGATGATGCTTTCTCCCTGAAGACTGGCATTCTGGGATTGGTTGCTGGTGATCCTTGGTCCTGGATGGCTCTTGCACATGGCGGCCTCTACTGGCCTTTTCCTTCTGGGTTCCACTGACGTTCAGATTCTGGCTGCTCCCTCTGTGGTCTCTCTGTCAGCATCTTATTCTCTTATAAAGAACTTCAGTAATAGTATTAAGACCCGTCCTAAATGAGGTGGACCACACCTTAACTGAAATAACCTCATCAATAAGTCCTACTTACAATGGTTCACATCCACAGGAATGGATTCAGTTTAAGAACATGTTTTTCTGGGGTACCTACAGATCCAAACCACCACAATGGTTATTTCCCCTACCTTATCCAGGGTCAAAACCGAGATTCACTATGCTCACCCACCCAGACACTGATGAAGCTTATGTATGAGAAGTTCAATGGGCACTGGTGACAGAGAGAAGAATAAGGCACAATCTCTGCCCTGAGGTGCTCACATTCCAGTGGCAGGCAAGAACATGGACCACAGGTGCCATTCACAAAGCAGAGGTTCATGAAACGCATGTTGAATGAAAATGCCTTCCTCACTGTCTTCCACGGGACACTAGCACTCTGAGGCACTGTGTTCTTCTATGCCTACTGGATTTTCTTCTTTGAACTTCAGAATCCATAGGAGGATAGGGAAGGCATTAAAAGGATCCATGGAACCCGTTTTTGGCTAGGATACCTATTAACATCTCATATCCTACAAAATGGTTTGGCACACAGTGCTGCATTACACAGCACTGGATGTAATAATTGCCATGAGCCATGAGAAAACTTCAAACAAAATGCCAAGGGTAAACCCTCCTCCATGCTGCTTTCCTGATTGCAGAATGAAGAGGTCAAACAGTTCTATTTGGGAACTTGGTTTTGGAGCTTGCTACCTGTGACCTTGACCAAGCCAATTAACCTCTCTGAGCCACAATTTCTCATCTGTGAAAACATAATCAACTGTTTGGCACAGGATTTCTGTGTAAATTAAATGAGATAGCACATGGAAGCATCTACCTTGATGCCTGGAAGGAATCTAACAGGTGGGTCAGTAAAAGCTAATTTCTCTCCCAACTGATTTCAATGAACTCCTGTAATCAAAACATTCCAAATAACTGACTTGGCACTTAGAGGTGTTAAAGAGTATTGCTAGTTATCTTCTCCATGGGACAATCTGTTTCTAAGAATCTAGACGCTGGGTATTGTGGGACTTAAGTCTACCATTTAATCCCAGAACAGAGCAGGTGACTCCCTATGTGTCTGAAGTCAAGGATTTTACCAGTACAACAGCCATTCCCTCAGGGAACTTTACTGTTTGCATGTGTTTTCCTGGTAGTAAGGTGGTATCTCTTTCACTTTCTTTATGCCTGATTTTTGAGGCCAATTCTCCTGATGAACAGGTAAGCTGTTAAAGTAGAAACTAGATAAAGTGGGAGGTTCTCTTGTGGCCAGAAAACAGGTGCTCTGCAGGAGAGGGGGCCCCTCCCATGTGTCTCCCCTAGGCTCTGGGTTATGCTACACACAGCACTTACCAGAGAGTCCTGACACTGTCTCATTTCTCCACTAGACCCTGCACTTTTTCAGGATAGGAACAGGATCTTCTTTACTGGTATCATTCAATGCCTGGTACAGAGTTTGGCAACTGATGAGCACTCAATAAATAGATGGAAGGAAAAGATAGATGGATGGGTAGATGAATGGATGAAAGGAAGGAAGAAGGGGGGAAGGAAAGAAGAAAGGAGCTAATCTCAATTCCACTGGAATGTAAACTCCATAAAAACTGTACCTTTGTCCTTTGTTAGCCACTACCATGTGATATGGGACTATACAACAGAAACCATTTATTGAATGGACATGTGAATGACTGAATAAGCTAAGGAAAACTACCATTTGAAAAACTGCCTATAAACAATTACTACTCACTGACAAATCAAATTACTCAGATTATATTCAGGTTTGTTTGTTCACCAAAATTATTAGGACATTTTAATATTCATGTAAATCAAAATCAGTGGTGTGGGGGGTGCTAAAAAAAATGAATGCCTCTTATGGGCCATGCAATATATAAAGTTCAGGGAATATAATAAGACACTGTTTCCACCTTCCAGGTGTCACAAGGACCTAAAAGGCAGCCCAAACTGAACAAAGTCGGGTGATTACCAAAGAGAAGAAGTCACGCTCAGGGCTTCACCCAGACCGTGACCGGCTGGACTATGCCAGCCAGGGCATGCTCTGCTAGACAGGCAGCGAGTGGCGGTGTCAGTTAATCCCTTCATGATTCTAATGTCAGAGATGGAAGCCGTTTATGATGCAGTAAAACAATTTTTATGGGTTTTCCCATCCGTCTCGTGTCTTGATGTATTTTTTAATCAAAAAGGATAAGAACAAGAAGTCAAGTGGGTATAAATCTCCTGCTCATTTCTCTGGCTCCCCACCCGCAGGGTTTCTGCAGGGACTCTGCAGCGGTTCCTGCCGACCCAGGGAGCATTTTCTAGAAAGCAGTCTTCCTCCAGCTGTGGAGAGCTGGGCCTTGCTTTAAGCAACAGACAAGTTCTCCAGAGGCTGCATGTAAGTGGAATTTTAGTAAATAAAAGCTAGTGTTTCCAGTAATTTTGGGTGTATTTTATCTTCATTTCTGATGAGGAAACGAGAAAGTGTTCTTTGCATGAAATATGCAAATACACAAAAAATAAAAATTACTTGTCATCATGTAGAAGTATTTTTAGAATACAATACTAAGACTTTTATCCCATGTTTAGATATATTGATATACATTTTGTCACAAGTAAAATAATGCTATTATTATTATGTGACCTACTTTTTTTAGCTTAAGTTTAAATAAATAGTCAACATGTTCTCATATCAATGGTCCTCATTTTATTTACTAGTTCCATGTTATTCTATGGTTTGGATATAACAAATTTAAACAAGGTTTTTGATGGTTGGGCTTGTTTTCAAAATTTCCTTATTATAAATAATGCAAGATCTTCTTATTCTCATCTCTTATAATTTCCTAGAATGATATTGATATTCCAAAATATGTATATTCTTTTTTTTTTTCTTTTAAATTCCCCCTGAGGTGGGGTGCACCGTTCCTGGGGATACTGCAAAACCAGGTCGATGCGTGGAGTGTATGGACCAAGCTCCTATTCCATCTCCTAATTCCAAAAATCCATTTAATATATTGTCCTCGGATAGAGGACGTATCAGATATTAAACTGATAAGAACAGATACTACACTTGATATTAGCCAAAAGGCCGAGAAGTGATAAAAATATATATATTCTTAAACTTTAGATACATTTTGTCAAATTGTCCTGAAAAAATGTTTTTATGATCTACACTTACTCCAGCAAGGACAAGTATGTACATTTTCCTCACATTCACTATGATTTGTGGAGTGCTTTTTTAAAAAAGCACTGTCAGTGTTTCATTTCTGTTTTGATTTTCATTTTATGATTACTTGTGATGTAGAATTTCTTTCATGCGTTAATTGAGCCTATTTGTGTTTCTTCATCACTGAAGACCACATCCATGTGTTCTGACCATTCTTTATTTTCTTCTTACTCATTTGTAGGAGCATTTTACCTATTGAAATACTGGTCTATAATTTTTCATCTGTGAGGTACACTTTCCATACAGAAGTTTGTTTCAATAATTCTTTAAATGGTATTTGTTTCCCCTCTACCCTCCCCCTCCCAAATTTTCACTTGCAGTTTCCCTTGTCTCCTTACTTGTCAAATAGTAACTAACAAAGCAATACCTAGAATACGGCAAAGTCATTCATTCCAGGGATATCACTGATTTATCTACCGGCTGACCTGAGAAATTTTCTTCAAAATTTCTTCAAAACCCTGCCCTTAGAGCAGTCACTAACCTAGGCAGAAGCTAGCAGTTAATTTAGAAGTTGGTCCTGAAAGAGCTTAACAGTTCTCAGCAAAGCCAGGCAGCGGCAATCTCATTTAGTGCAATAAAACGTGACATGGGGGTCATAGATAGAGTGAAGGATTTTTGCAGTTAAGAAACCTAACATTTAAGTTTCTCTACTGCTACCTACTAGCCAACTAGGTCAACTTCTTTGATTCTCACTTTTCTCAGCTGTCAAACATTAATAATAATAATATTCTTCTCTACCAACTAGCTCCTGAATTCATCTGAAAGCACTTCCCAAACAGCTAAATGTTTTAAGAATTTTATTACTAATTCGCATCAAGAATGAGGTGGAATTATTTGGCCTGACACCAACAGTGATGGAAACGTGATGACCTTGCATGACCCCTGAGTGACTCCGTAACTCTTACAATGGGTCCTTGAAGGTTAGGACATTGATGAATCAGGTGGTATTATTCTTGCCTTTCTCCTTCTCTTTCCTTCTTCCTTTTTTTATTCACCCATTTCTCATTTATTTACTGAGACTCAACCATGTGCTGGGCCCTCTCCAGGTGCTGGGGGCTCAAGGGTGAGCAGTACAATACTGATTCTCAAAGGACTCAGTTTCTGGATCTGTAAAGCCATATCCTGGATGCTGAAGGAGGGTCTCACCTCTAGGGGGATGTTCTTTAACGGGCCAGTCTCCAGGAGAAATGCTGTTCATTCAGAAAAGAAAGTGGAGCGAAGGGACCCTTGTTTCTTTTTGGGGGTATAGAAAGAGCTGGTTCCACTGTCCAAATGAGGACTGTGCCAAGAGGTTGAGAACTGGGGCAGCTCCCAGGTGGGTGGGAGTAGGTGTAGTGGCCCCTCTACGGGGTGCTGGGAAACTGGGAAAGCAGGGCTTGTGTGTGGGATTGGAAAGGAGTTGTAAGGCCTTGGAGCAAATCAACCACTACAGCACCAGGAACTTCCATCATTTATCTTCTTCAGATTGTTGTTATGCTTCTTGTATCCTATTTATTAATATTTTTTTAACCCTCCTTTCTAATTGTAAAATTTCAATCATTTTGAAAGTCTTGGCTGGTCACAATGTTGCCCTATTTGGGCCAGAACCTTATGGGTTAAATGGTATCATTTCGGAAGGCAGCAAGTTGGCTGCAGTGAGAATAAAGACAGGTCAAATTCAGAGGACCCAAAATATGGCTCCTGTTCCAGCTCCTCCTCCTTAGAATAGAAAGAGTTTTTATATCCAGAGCTCACCCTGTAGAAGCAAGGTTTTATTTTATTAATGGAAATGCTCTCCCTCACAGCCAGGCATCCAGCAAAGCTAGGGGATATGTTGACACTGGTGGAGAACATGCAAAACTGGTCTCTGGGTTCCCAGGTACAGAGGAGGGAGAGAACTGTGGTGAATCATTTGGGGAGGGAAGGATACAAGGTAAAAGAAAGGGAGAAGTGAATAGGTAGGGTGGAAATTGTGAGACAGAAGCTGTAGGCAGTTAAAGAAAGGACATAGGTGGGAGTGGGGACAGAGGAGTAGCCAACGGGAACTAAAGAGGAGGGGACTGTGCCAAGAGAATGGATGTTTATAATGATCACTGATGCTCTTAATTATAACCACAAGGCACTGAAGATCCTTCCTCATTAAAGGACGATTAAATTATCTCCACCCTGTTAAACTGATGGAGGCAGGAGAGTGGGCCACTGGCTTTTAGAATTATCTTCAGCAACAGAGAATGATACAACAAAGGGTTGGAGGTCTTAAAGGGTCACATACATGGGGAGAAAATCCTATTATTCTGTGCAAGCCATTATTCTGCCATTATTCTGCCCACCACAGCTGGGCAGGTGGTGGGCAGTTATCTGTGATGGTTTTTCATAGAAAAACCCATGACCAAGATGGCTGGAAATTCTCTTTCTGGTCAAGGTGAATATTAAGGTATGCTGGTCATTCTTGCGCCTGTTTGAGGAAATAGTGGCATGTAAATAGTGGGAAGAAGTGAACCGTGTCACTCCTTATACATTCATCTACCTGGGCTGTAAACATAACACCTTTCAATGCCTCTAATCAAATACACAAAGAAATTAGGATGAGGGCTATCTTGGGGAGATTTTTATGTTCCCCATGTTTAAAAAACTTCTTAGTTACATTTCTAATGTTCCTCCCACTTTATCATATACTGTTTTCTAATAAAATCAGTAGATATTTATTGGGCTAGGTTTTGTGGGTGACAGGAAAAAGAACCATCATTGCTAACCTTAAGGAGTTTCAACTTAATGGTTATATGAGAATCTTCCTCTTTAAACACGTCATCATGATTTAAATGCCGCAACAGAACTCACACAATAAATCTTATTGTGAACCATACCTGGAAAGAGAATAATGTTTCTGGAAAACAAATGTTAAAGGATGACAGATTTCTCTTTTCTCATCTTCTCTGAGTCTCTTTATTTTAATGGCTGAGAACAATGTTAAAGGGATGGAGAGTCTCCCAATGTCAGGAGGAAGCAAGGGCATGTAGGAAGGTTTTGGGGTGGTGTGACCCCTTCCTGAGAGCAGAGCTTCAAATTGGAGAACACCCATATAGTCTTCTCCTCCATGATGGAGGGGTCTCCAAAACAGGTGAGGGGACAGGGATTAGTCTCTTGCTGACTTGAAATTAAGAGCCAACCACAATGGTTGTTTTTACTTTACCTCCTCCAAATTCCTTTAGTTTCTATAACTATGTTTCTATAACTATAACTATTAGTTATTCTATAACTAATCCCCTTCAATTTGGCTTGTGGTCACTTCACTACACCAAAAAGACCCCACCTGAAGTAATCAATGTCTTCTTTGTTTTTCTCCACCATAAAATTAATAATTTCAATATTTTTCCTCTGTTACCAAAGTAAAACATGTTCCTTGTAGGAAATTCAGAAAATACAAATATGCAAAATAAAAATAATTGCAATCCCACTAACTAGAGATCATTAACACTGGTAACATGTTAGTGACTAGTCCATGGCTTTCTCTATTGAATTGCTCTTTAAAAAAAAAAATTGCCCATGATTTCCATTCAGGTGTTACTTTCACTTGGTACCTTGTGTGAGACCACCACCCCAATTTAAACATCAGCTCAAATGTCACATTATCATTGAGGCCCACCTGACCCCTAAACCCATTCTTTCATTTAATACACTAATTCCTCCCTCCTGGCACAGCACCCTGGGGACTCTCAATGCCTCTCTTCTGGGCTTTATTTTCCTCCAAGGTATCTGTCACAATCTAACACCCTTATATTTATTTGTTTATGTGTTTCCTATCTAGCTCCCCCAAGGAGCATAGATGTTCA
This sequence comes from Tamandua tetradactyla, assembly GCF_023851605.1. NCBI lineage: Eukaryota > Metazoa > Chordata > Mammalia > Pilosa > Myrmecophagidae > Tamandua > Tamandua tetradactyla. The sequence continues at coordinate 25,675,687 of NC_135333.1, forward strand.
CGCAGACAGGGATTGCTATCTGTTTTGTTTGTTGTTATATCCCAGTGTCCCAGGCTAAAGGAACACTGGAGGAGCAAGTCCTAATTATATCAAGAACAAAGGTTCCTCTTTTCCAATGATAGAGGATGGTTAGAAGGCAGGGCTAGCCCCCCAGACAATGGCCTTTGCAGGTTTGCTCCTAGGCAGTTTCCAGCAAGTGAAAGAAAAAAGAGGGGCTGTACAGTAAAGAGATCATGACACACCTGGCCACCAGTGTTAACTATGCTGCAGATTTTCTGGTTGGTATCGTACAAGTGGCTTGTCTACTCGGAGCTTCAGTTTTTCATTTATATAAACGAGTGGATATACATGATGCCCATGGGTTCTTCCATCTCTTTGTTTCATATTATAAGGACTACTGTATTATAAGTCATATTATAAGGACTACAGAGAAAATAACATTGAGTTTCCGGGTTTTACAAAGACAAAGAAACAGGGTACATGACTAACTACTGTCACTATCGCTTACCTCCTTCAACTGGCACAGTACTTGACAATTTACAAAGTGCCTTCATTTAGATTATCTTATTAATTTTATCTATTGGCCAATCAACCCTGAGAATCTCAAACAGCATCAAAATCAAGCACAGAGTGCACACAAGATGCTGTGACAAGTCAGCAGAACTAAACAAAAGGACAGGGGGAGACAGAAGAACTGAGAAAATCTATCAATGAGATTAAATGCAGCTTCAGAGAGAGGGACAGAAAGAGCATCAAAATGCAGGGAAGTTAATTTTCACATAATTGACCCATTATCTTATTTAAACAGTCCTTAGGCAACTGTTCAATCCCACCAATCCAATGGAAGTGATGCAACTTGGTGCCAATGTAGTTTAGTTATTTATTCTTGGCATTTCCTCCTTCATCCCTGTAATGGAACGAGTGAAAACGAAGACGGTTTTCTCCAGCCCTATACCCTAAACTCGGCTTGAGGGTTGCTGAATCTTCAGAAAGCTGCAGCAGAAACTTCTGCAACTCATTTAGGAGAGTACATCCAGATACCTACTGAATCTGTATACTGGGTTACATAACTCTCTCTTATTGTAATTCTGTGACTTTTATCAAAAGGCTAGATCTGAAATGCAGACAAAAATATTTCTTTTTATATTGCTTCAGGTGAGCAACTGCAGGCTGGGTTTATTCTCCAGTCCTTCAAACCACTGTAAGCTTGCAGGAGCAAACACCTTTTTTTTGGTGGAGGAGGAGTACTTTAGAGAACAATAAATGTATGCTAAAAAATTATTCATTCATGCACCTGCTCACCCATCTGACAGATAATTAGCAAGTGTCTACTATCAATAATGCTGAGACAGGCAATGGAGGCAAAAAATTTTTGATGGGAAGGAGTCTCTGTCCTCAACGGAACCTCAGTCAAACTGAGAAGAAAAAATGCAATTAACTACAATACAGAGAAATGAGGACCAGGTTAATAGCAGGTATGAAGTGAAGTGGAGAATTGAAGAATAAGAGGTTAATTCATACGGGGTAGGGGAAAGCATAGAAACTGCAGAATGGTTCACAGAGGTAGTAACATTTCAGTTGAGTTTTGAAGAGTGAACAGGATTTCCTTAAACAGAGAAGGGGCAAGAGACTAAAAAGGGTTTATACAATTTGAAAGGGTAAAATTGCGGCTCTAAAATACACCAATCAAAAAATTGCCAAAGCAAAGTGCATATAAGCCTCCCCTGTCGTTTTTCCTTCCCCAGTGTAAATTATAATACACAGACTTCAAAAACATAAAAATTTTGAGACTCACTTTGTTCTTTCTCAGTGGACTTAGTGGCATATCTTTTTCTCCTCTCAGCCATGGGCTAGGTGTGCTGAGGATGTCATTTGTAAGGGACAGAGTAGAAGAGCTATTAACCCCACACATGAACAGCTCTCAAAAAATCACTCTCTTGTCAGACTGAGGCTCAGTTTGACTGTGGAATTTCCACCTGGATGTCACACAAATGGTAGCATCAGAAAACTGCTTTGGACAGGGAAACCAAACTGAGGGAGGGAGAAAGGAAGGAAGAGAAAAGGAAGAAAGGACAGTAAGACAAAGGAAAAGTAATTTCCCAGAATTACAGAGATTAGAGAGCTGGGTCTAGAAGTCCAAGGTGATATAGTGAGTTACATCCCAAAGATAACTCTATTTCTATGAACTTGCAACTCAAAAGTAAGAAGGCTTGTTGTATGTGTTTCTTGATTGTCTTTGCAGATGGCAGTGCAGCAGACAAAATCGACATTGCCTACACTGTATTAGACTAATAACAAAACCTACTTAGAATCGGGATTATATAGGTCCATTCCTTAGATGGGTAACCACTCGATACATTAATGAGCCACACTGGGAAGACTTTCAACCAGGAATTACAAATCCGCCTCTATTCCTGATCACTGCCTGCTGAATTCCTTGGTTCCCCTCTCCATGATGGGGACAGAGATCACCAATTCCTCTCACTCTGTTCACATCAGTCTAATGAGTTTCTCTGCAGCAGCCTCAAGTCCTTCTTTTCTCTTTCATGTTCTCTCCCGGTCCCCTCCCCAATATACACCCTTCTCTCTGGCTGCTTTTCTGGCTCAGGCAATACTCAAGTCAGGACCTTTGGAGAGTGCTTTCGTTTTAAAGGCCTTTCCTTCCAGCCACTGCCAAATTGGGTAATAAGAGAAAGAGACTATCTACCTCACAGGGTCAGTACATGTATCAAACGTGGGAGTTTCGAGAACAGACTGCAAAGGTGGCAGTGTCTGCACTGTTGATGTCAAGAGATGACTTCATTTAGTAGAGTGAAGGGATAAAATACACTGAAATCTGGAAAGTAAGCCTGCTTCTTGGCCCAGTGTACTGGAAAGCACAGACAGATTTGGGTAAGGAGTATCTGTTTGGCACTCGATGGTTGCAAAACTACCTTAGGCACTTGATTTAAGACTGTGACTTTCAGTTTTCATATCTGCAAAATGGAGACATTATATGCCCCCTTAGAGTTACGGTGAGGATTAAATGAATGCTACAATTTATTGGGCATTTACTATGGACCAGGCAGTGTGTAGAGCCCTTTTACAAAGAGAATCTTTTCAAATTCAGTCGTGCTACTCATATTAGTCTTAGAGCAAGGTACAAGTGAAGGATTCTGCCATTTCTCTTTCCTAGGAAAAAGGTTTTCTGGGGGCACTGGGACAGTTCTGGGCTCAAACACTCCTGAGATGCATAATGGACTTGCCTCTTTTAGACAGATGGCACCAAATGTCTAGAACTTCTGCCCAATATAGCTGGCCACTAGCTGCATGTGGCTACATACATTTAAATTAATTAAAATTCTGTTAAATTGGGTGGGCTGTGATGGTTCAGCAGGCAGAGTCCTCACCTGCCATGCCAGAGACCGGAGTTTGATTGCCAGAGTCTGCCCGTGCAAAAAAAAAAAAAAAAAAAAAAAAAAAAAAAATTCAGTTAAATTAAAAATTCTGATCCTCAGTTTCACTAGCCACATTTCAAGTGCTCAATGGCCACAGGTGGCTAGTGGCTAGCATATAGAACAGTGTATATAATATTCTGATCAGTGCTGAAAGTTCTATTGGGCAGAGCTGGGAGATAGATAAGAGGCACAGTCAACATGAGGGCACGATGGCCAATTCTCCGGAGGCTTGTGAACTCTGGCATGTTTTCAATAATTGTTCAGGACTAACAGGATGAGGTTGTTTCATTCTTGTGCTGTCTTGACGAAGTGCTTTTGGGGGTATTTGGACAGTTTTATAGGGCAGCTTTAGTAGCTATAGTTACTAACAATTCAGCACCACACAAAGGTATTCCATTTTCAGATCTTTTACTAATTAGCAAAGGTAAAATAAAAACAAAAAAACATACAGAATCCACACCTAAGAGCCAAATGATTCCCCACTATTTGTCCTGACAATGTTAATTCTGATAACCCAGTGCTTTAGAAATAATTTCCCTGAAATAAATCGTGCATGAATCATCATGACCTTGGGAAATGCTCTGTAATATTCTGGGATGCAAAGAGTCCTCAGTCCAGGTATAACCTCTCTGCCTACTCCTGCTTTCATCTCTGCCAACCACTTTCCAGCCACACCAAGTGTGCCTTGTAGGATGCTGATGTGATCATGTCACCATGCTTCAAAACCTTCACAAAGTACTCCATTCCCTAGGGTGCCTTTCAAAAGTCTTTGCTTCTTGAAGCTTACTTTGTAGTAGGAGGAGACAGACAACAAATAAATATTAAGATATACTGGATGCCAAATGGCGGTAAGTGCTACAGTGACCAAAACCATGTGTGTGCGTGTGTGTGGATTCCTTATATTTAGACATATATTGTAATTCTTTGTTTAAATCCTTAAAAACATTGTTTACTCATTCATTCATTGATTTAATCAATGTTTATTGAACACTTACCATGTGTCCCTTGGACACAGTTCTAGGAACTGGGAGTAGAGCAATTAACAAAAGACACAAAAGCGCTGCCCTTAGGGAATTTAAATCCTAGTGTCAGAGGGAGACAACAAAAAGCCAGAAACCCTTGTAGCTCAGACAATACAAGTGCTAAGGAGAATAAAGCATGGATGGGGCTCACGTGGGTGGCCTTTCTGCTCTGGGCAGAAGATTACTGCACCTGGCCATGCAGCAACTTCGTGTGTCTTATTCTGTGCAGAACACGTGCTAACCTCTTCATCCTCCTTTGAGATCTGACTTCAGTGGTACTTTCTTTCTGGAGTTTTAGCTGACCTTGCCAGGTATAAGTACTTGCTGCATTACTGGGTCCTCCCCATACAAGGTAAAAACTTTGATTTATCTAGTTATGGTCTGATGATATATGTGGTAGTTAGATTCAGTTGTCAACTTGGCCAGGTGAAGGCAACTAGTTCTGTTGCTGTGGACATGAGCCAATGGTACATGAACCTTATCTGTTGCTCATTACATCTGCAGTTGGATAGGAGGCGTGCCTGCTGCAATGAATGATGTTTGATTTAATTGGCTGGCAGCTCAGCATACCTCATCTCAGCACTCGGGAACAGAGCCCAGGCCTTTGGAGATGCAGAAAGGAATCACCCCAGGGAAAGTTGTTGGAACTCAGAGGCCTGGAGAGAGGCCAGCAGAGATCACCCTGTGCCTTCCCACAGAAGAAAGAACCTCAGCTGAAAGTTAGCTGCTTTTCCTCTGAAGAACTAAGGAAATAAATCCCCTTTTATTAAAAGCCAATCTATCTCTGGTGCATTGCATTCTGGCAGCTAGCAAACTAGAGCACTATATGTATGTATTTAGGTACTCAATTAGCCTGACTGGGTTCAATTTCCTCAAGGACAGGGACTCTGTCTTACTCATCTTCCTTTATTCATTTGCCATACTTTCATGGAATACTAACTACATACCAGGTACACAAAGAATCTTGTCCAGCTTTTCTATAATAAAGTATAAAAGAGAACCCCTGCCATTTTGTCCAGATTTGAAAAAGATTATCTGTTTTTCTTTCTACATAACTTCTTCATGTCCTCATTCATCTACAACAAAGGATGATGTACCATTTAAATGCAATAAGACATGGTAAGTGTTTAGCAGCAAGAACAAGGAAACTACAAAGTAAGCATTGGTTATTATAACTATTATTACTAATCTAAATCAATTCTTGTATGTCTACTATATTACACCACTTGTTATGCAGTGCATTGTTTTAATGCATCTGATTTTAGTCTCAGACTAGAATAAGATGGAACCTTAGCATGACATCTCTAGTAAACCCAACAGTAGAGGCTTTGGTACCTGGGGCTCTGGTATAGCTTATCTGCTCTTTAAAGTGAGGGTTGAAATTCGAAGGCATTCTGCTGACTTAGAGGTAGCTTAGATGACACATAGATGACACTCTACGACATCTCTAACACTCTCAATACTCAAATGTGGTGGAGCTGCTCTTTGTCTTCAAAGCCCATGTTGCTAAAATTTCAGTGGCTTTTTGTCCCCAACTCTGAGCTGCAAAGTTCTATCTCATGAGTTTCTTCTGCTCTCTTTCTTTTCCATCAGAGGAACCTGCTGTTCACCACTTAATACTGCTGTTGCCAGTTCCCTGGGCACTCTTCCCTCTTATTCCCACGTTTCTCTTTTCTTTTCTTTAAGTTGCCTATAGATTCTCTTAAAGAAAACGGAAAGAACCAATCTCGGTCCCTCCATCAGGCAAAACTGGGCATGAAATCCAAATGTACCACTTAAATGGCTCTGGGATCACACTGGGGAGATAAATTTCTGGGTACTCAGAGTTTTCTATTGTAATATACATACAACACTTCCTTCTATCCATCTATCCATCCAGACATCATCATTATTTGTGGAGTTGCTACTTGAGAATTCACCACTCTCTAAAATTTATTTGTAACCCCCAAATCAATCTTCATGCCATGTTTACAGTCATGTGTAGTCAAGCTCAGAGTAGCAAAAAAAATTGAGTCACTTAACAGGCATATTCCCAGCTGAGGTCAAATAAGGTGACACTGCCTTCTTCTTTTAGCACTCATATAATAAATAAGTGTCATTTTTCAGAGTAAATTTAGTGCCACACTTTTCGAACATCTGTACTTTTTTTGGTGATTTTGCTGATTTAACGGCCCCCAAGCAGAGTGCAGAAGTGCTGTCTAGTGTTCCTAGGTACACGGAGGAGGTGATGTACTTTATGGAGAAAATATGTGTTAGGTAAGCATCATTCAAGGAGTGAGTTACAGCAGTGGTGGTCATGAGTTCAGTGTTAATGAATTAACATTACATATATTAACTAAGGTGTCTTTAAACAGAAACACACATAATACAAGGCCATGTATTGATCAAATGAAGAAATTGTGGCTGGAGGCTCACAGGAACCTGACCTTGTATTTTTCCTAGGAACTATGGTTTAGTATTTGTTAAGTCAGTGTTTGGGGTTAATATAACTACTATGAATAAATCAAATACACTATACACACATGCATATACCTTAATGTGTATATCCCGGTACACATCCTAGTGCACCTAGTACAAGCAATTGCTGTGCTGTTGCTCTCTGTCTACTTCTAGGCTTAGTGACATTCTAGAAGCTTCAGGGCACTAAAATGCTGTTATCTGAATAACGGGCAGTCTAGTATACATAAAATGCAGCTCAAGAGTTATTAATTAGGAAAGGCCAGGAAGCTATGTTTTTATATATAGCTACATGCAGATAGGAAGAGGCTGAGGTTATTATACCTGCATCCATGGAGGACCAGACAGAACCTCTGATAAAGGTAGTTAAGAAGATTAATGCATATTCTTAACTGAGCTGTCCCAGGCAGCCAGGACTCAATAATTTAAAAGACAAGGCTGGACGCTCATTTCAAGGTGAGAGAAAATTCTGAAGATGAAAGAATCTTCTCAAAACTTCCTTTTAATTAAAGTGTTGGTTGGCTGCATTTCCCCTGAGTTTTAGCACTTTGCCTATGAAAGGAGCAATCACAAGGGATTTTGCTTAGACAGTAAGCCACTTAATCTGAAATTGGAATTCAATCACGAGTTTTATAGCCCCATTTGTGCCCAGCACTGGGTAGGTGAGGAAAAAGCTTTTGAATATAATGAATTTATCAGCCCTTTTGGCTAGTGCTGCATTGCTGAAACAAACACACTTTGAAACAGAAGAAAAGAAGAATTCAAGATGTAGCTGAATTACTATGAGATGCAGATAAGGTCAGGGGCAAAAGAAAAACATTCCTGAGCTAGCTGTGTTGTAAAATGTATGCTGAGAAGAAGGCTGGCCCACTGATGGGGCCTGTATGGCTTTATACATCATAAAGGAGTTTCAAGGAGTATTTGAAAACTAGAAAGTACAAAAGTGTCATTGGTAGGGCTCTGCACAGAGTAGGTGCCAGGAAAATGCTGAGTTACTGAATGGGTGATGACAGAAAAGTCAAGAAGCAGGCAGATGAATGGGAAACAACAGGACTGATGGGGACTGGGCAGCCACTGGCAGGTGACAGATGAGCTAATGTATCACAAAGGGAGAGGCGAGACCAAGGCATGGAATTACGCTACGCTATGAGATGAAGCCCCTTTAGCTGTGAGGCACAAAGATTCAGGAGGTGGAGTTGCAGACTCCAAGGTACAGGCGACAGGGGAGACCCACTTTTATTCCCTAATGCCAGGTGAAGCTGGGAGGGCAGGAAATAACGCTGGATACCCATTGCTAGACAATGTGCTCTACGCTTACCTTTGTTATCTCTTTTGATTCTCTCCCAAGTTCCCCTGAAATGGAAACTGATACCTATTTTATAGCAGAGGACATTGAACCTTGGGATAGCATACTCTGGGGTTACATAGCAAGCTGGAAGTAGAGCAGGAACTTATTTCTGGTTTGTCCGAAGGCATGGGTTGTGAGATCCCAGAGCTCCTCAGATTCTTTCACTAATATAATTACTAAGGGCCCTCAAGAATGAATATACACCTCAAATCAGCCTGCTAGAAGCGATTTCTTTGAAGTCTCAATTTTTATTTGACTCATTTGTGCAAGTTCAGTATTTTAGCCTATAATAAACTTCTTTATATTTTAGCCACAAATGTGTTCTACATTACTTATTACATGGGAAGATGTGCCACCTTTGTCTTGGGGTTTTGAATTGTCCCTGACACACTGAAATGTACCCTGGCATGAGGAGAAGAAATAGGGGGGTTCTATACTATATCATTAAAAATAACATATTTCATCATTCTGCCTCCTAGCTTATATCTCATTTTCAGGACAAAATAAGAAATATCAAAGTACCCCACTGTGCTAAATGTGTTAAAATGGCATTAAGTGGGTGGATAAGTGAGGGGAAAATAAGTGCAATGGCAAATATCTTAAGTCTACTCTGCCAAATTGAGAAACAACCTATCTATGGTACCTTTCCATAAAAAAATCTCCATGATCAAAGGGATATTCTCATGGACGTGGAGCTTTGTTTATATGTCCATGGCTATCCATGTCATTTGTGAAGGACACATGATTGCTTGATTGAATGGTGATGGCAGCTATTTCTGAGGGCCGGCATGGGCACTGGCCAGTGTGCTTAATGTGGATTGCTCCCATTAACTCCTCTCAACAACAGGTAATGCTACCATCCCTATTTTGCAGATGAGGAAACAGAGGACAGAGAGGGTAAGCTACCTACCCGAAGTGACCCAGACAAGGTGTTTGGGGGCTGTGATTCATGTCCATGTAATTGGATTCCAGCACCTCCACTTTCAACAATAATCCCAGGCAACCTAATTCTTTGACCCACATAGTGCAAAGTTAATGAATATCAGTGTGCCTGTTATCCTGCTTTAAACAAGAAGTCCTCCTAACCCATTTGTTTCTGATTTGGTAGCAGTCATGAGGTATTTTCTATTTGCAATGTGCTTGATGGTCATTCAATTCCTGCAAAAAGGACCTCATCCAAAAGATGTTACACCGAGCAGGGCAGTGACGGTTTAATACAGGTACAAGGACAAATGCCCAATTGAGATTGGTTTTTTAAACTCTTAAAGTTTGAGCAATAGTCAATTAATAGACACCAGTGATGCTTACTGCTTTAACAAGCTTTACCGAGAGAAGGCAGTGTGAATTGTAGTAAGATGATGAACTTTGAAGCCAGATGGCGAGTTTTTCCCATTTACAGGTGGTAGGCCCTGGGTGCTGAATCTAGCTGCCATGTCTCGGTGTCCCCACCTTTAACATGGACATAACAACACCTGCATCCAAGTGTAGTTGTAAAGATTATCTGACCCAAGCTGCCCTAGGTAACACTATTTGATGATTTGGGTAAATGAGTAAAGTGACTGAGCTGCTACTAAAGTACACTACAGATTAATGTATATAAAAGTGCTCAGCCCACAGTTAGTGTTCAATGGATAGTAGATGATGATGATGATTATATGCTGTGCTGCCATCTTTTTAAAAGGTCAGATATATCATTACATCATATACATTTGTATCTTTTAAATGGCTTCAAACTGCTTTCCATTAATTATTCCAATCGATATTCACAACTCCCCTTGCATGTAGGTAGCTCAATTAATGTGATACCATTTTGCAGATGAGGAATATGAAGTTTGGAGAGATTAAAGGACCACTTAAAGCTGCTAGGTTACTTGGCATTGTTGCTGTACCCAAGACCAGAAATCTGATTCTCCTACTCCTTTGTTGCTGTTGCTTCCACATGCCTGCAGGTTCTGCAAAATCACAGTGAAGAAAGAGCGGTTTTCTCCAGGATCAGAAGCAAGCCCACGAGAGGGCAGGAATCTATCCTCAGGTCTCTGTGCTATCACCTGCTGTCTCTATGGAGATGACCACTCACTAGCTGAGGCGGAGAGCTGAACTCCACTCAGGAATGCTATCCAAACCCAAATGTAGGAACTGTTCCTGATCTCTTCTGTTCACCCATTCCTCTACCTCCAGTTCACCAGAAAGTCCTATGTGGACTAGCCCCTGACCCCATCCCTAATGCCTCACCTCTTCCACTTGCAACACTCCAGGGACACTGACTTCCTTCTTCGTCATTAAACACCACAAACTCTCCCCTGCCTCGGCCTTTGCTCTCTGCTTAGAATGTCTTCCTCAGCTTCTTCCCTTGGCTGAACTTTCTCATCCTCTATGACTGTATAGGAGCATTCACCCCAACCTCACTGGTCTGTGACTTGTTGACCTTCTTAGAGTCTTCATGGCACCTATCACTACTTGAATTATTCTGTTACTTTTATTTATTTGTTTATGTGTTGCATGGGCAGGCACCAGGAATTATCCTGTTATTTATGGTCTGTCTCCTGAACTAGAAATTGGAGCTCCATGAAGTGTCTTGCTTACCACAATGCCTCTTTCTCCTAGTACATGGCATGTGGTGCAAAAATAAAAATCTCTATCTCCAGCTGCATCAGACAAGAAGATATCAAAACTAAAGTCTGTGCTTCAATATCACTGGCTTTAAACAGCAGAAGCTCTGAATGGATGTACCAGTGATCTATTCAACTTGTTTTCAAAAACTTGGTACAAATCTATACACTCATTCTGCCCTCTGCAGAATAGTTTTCAAACCCTACTCCCTCCCCATCTCCCTCCCCCTTCTGCACTTAACAAACTCCTAACTTTTCTCTCTGCAATCTACTCAGTCAATTGTTTCATTGGTTCTATTCCATTCCCTGACATGGAAATAAGTAATAGGGACTTAACTTTTTTTTTTTTTTTGGCTTTTGTTGATGTTTTGATTTTATGTGCATGCATGTATGTTTATTTAACTTTGTTTTTTTGCTCTTGTCTGTGAAAACAGGGCTCCTTTTGAAGTATCCTGAGATGCTTAGAGAGTCAGCATATATAATTACCCAATTCCTGGACTCAGGAGTAGAAGTGCCAAATTCAGATCCTAATTCTGCTATTTTCTTAGGCAAATTAAGTAATCAATCTATGCCTTGGTTTCCTCACTATAAAATAATAAAAATGCCGGTTGCATGGCGACTGGCTGATCGTAAGGGTTCTATAAGTGTCGACTATCATCATTACGCTGCACATCTTTGATGTGCCTGAAAAAAGCCTCATATTCAATAGTTAGATGTATATAGTTAGGGCTATATTGGTGTCAATTTTTCACTGTGATAGAGCACACAAAGTATCCAGTTTGTGTTCAATAAATGAGAGAAACTCTTCATCTAGAGCCAGGCTTGAATATCAATGTAATCTATTAACTTCCACCTTTTTACTAATGCTTTGCTAAATAACTCAGGTCAATATATGTAACTAACGCTAACGAGAGCCATCTTAGTACTATCTTAGTATTTTGGAAGCACTTACAGTTCTTGATCTCAGCTGATCTATGCTGTCCCAAAGCAAGGCTTATGGGGTGCTCATTTTATAGATGGGAAAACCTAGGGTCAGAAGTGTAATGGTAGCTTGTCACTGGCCCCAGACACGGGGGATCAAATTTAACTTATTCTCTCATTTCCTTATATCCCAATAAGGTTAATAGTCTTCCAAGTAGACTGCTCTCTTAAGATAATGTCTCTAGATTGCCTTAGAATGATTTGGTAGGAAAAAAAAAAGCTATGATTAGGATATTTTCTCCTTCAGAATAGTCACCTGGCAGGCGGGATATGTATATTAATGATATCACTGTTGCCAAAATGACTGTTGCAACCAAGTGTCTTGGAACTGCCCTCAGATGCTAAAACATACTCTTCTGAACAGCTAAGGGTTGGCATATCTTTGTCTTTGAGCATTGATTTAATTTTCAGAAAAAGAAAGGATCCTATACATCTCCAATTCTTGTGAATAAGATGGATGCAAAGGTAGGGTGATGAGGGTTTGTTTGGTTACAGTCAAACTAACAATAAAGTAGTAACTTGTATGTCTTTAAAGGCAATTCTGCACACAGCTTTTGGGGTGATGTACATTTAGAGTAGCTGCTTTGCTATGACATTTTGCCTACTGTTTTCTCTGGATTGGGCTAGCTGTCCCAACAGAGCTGCGGTGGCCTCCTTCTATTTCCTTTTCTCTACTTTTGTTTTGTGGTAGCCACGAGGTTTAAGTGGGACTACCCCTTCCCCACTTTCCGGCTCTAAAATGGACCCCATCTGGTTTAAGGCAATCAGCATTACCCACCTACCTGGCCATAATGATTTGTTCTGGGGTGGCCACGTGACTGAAGATGGGGCAATGACGGTAAAGCAGTGGACTCTCCCTCCCCTGAAGGTGAATGAGGCAGCAGGTGGCCCCAGGCATGCATGGAAGTCATCTGCTCCCAAAAGGGATCAGTCGAGGACAGAGATGACAGAGTCCTGGAAAAATGAGCCAGAGCCTATCTGACACCTGTCCTACCCCTACCCTCTTTGTTACATAAAGCAATCCATTCCTTTGTTACTTAAGGTAGTTTGGTATGGATTTTCTCTACTTATAGCACAAGGAATTCTAAACTACCCTCCCTGTTCTTATAGCACCTATCATATATTATGACAGATATTAGGTATGTAATCTTGTAATAATTCATTTTATACATTATATACTATATATTCACTAAAATACATATAATGTATCTATGTAAAATAACATCTGCTTGTTTTTCTCTATCACTTCTAGACATAAGCTTTTCCAAGTAGAAAATGGTTCTAATTCACCTTTGAACCCCCAGGGCTTAGCATGCGGTGGCATCAACAGTTAAGTGCTAAGTGGGAGATGCTTCTCTCAAAAGAATTAAATTTAATCTTTGGAACATCTTTAGGCAGCAAGTGGTTTCAATCTTCTGAAACCACTAATCCTACCTGTCTAATCATAGGCACAAATACCCTTTGAGCACTTCAAGGTTGACAACTGAAGAAAGGGAAAAATTTCATTAGACTGTGAAATGGGAGACAATTTGGATATAAAACTTCTAGTGTATAAGAAGAAACAGTGTCATAACTACCTGGCATAGAAGGTGGTTAAGTGCATGTGTCTGTTTTCCCTCTGCCTACTACGTAACTTTGGCTAGTTAACATCTCTAAGTCTTCATGTCCTCATTTATAAAATGGGGCAATAAAAGTACCTCTCCTCATATGATTGTTAGGTGATGCTAAGGGTTGAATTGCTTCTCCCAAAAAGACATATTCAAGTCCTAACCCCTGGTGCCGTGAATGTGATCTTATTTGGAAAAAGGGTATTATGATGGAATTAGTTAAGATGTGATCATGCTAGAGTATGGTGGTCTCCTAATCCAGTGTGAATGAATCCTTGAAGGAAGAGACAGACACAGAGAGACAGAAAGAAACAGAGATGATGCCCATGTGAAGATGGGGGCAGATTCTGAAGTGTTGCAGCTACAAGCCAAGGTGCTCCAAGGATTTCTGGAAAATCACCAGCAGTTGGGAAGACATAAAGTCTCTCTCCTTTAGGTTTCAGAGGAAGCCTGGCATTACCAACATTATGACTTCAAACTTCTAGCCCCAATGAGAAAATGCATTTCTGTTGTTTTAAGCCACCCAGTTTATGGAACTTTATTATGGCAGTCCTAGGAAACCAGCACAAGAGGATGAAGTATGGCAATGAAGATGTCAGTCTAATGACTAGCATTATCAATAAATGGCAGTAGTATTACTATTACTATTATTATCACTATTACTTTAGCACTTGCTAACAATGAGCTGATCTAAGCAAATGGCTTAATGGAAATTTACAGCTACATTAAAGGAAAAAGTTGCCATTCCCAGAAGGAGTGGAAGAGGAACGTCTGCTTTTAGCAAAGGTGTGAGCTCACTGGAAAATCCACTGGTCATTATTGGACCAGTGAAAAGTGGAGGCTTCTGGGGCATCCTAGGGAAGGCTTCTCCACCCAATCCAGGACCTTTCCCCTGCCCCCAGTGAGGTGCCAGGGACACCCAGAGGAGCCCAGAGAGTGGGGAGGAGGCCGGGCTTCTGTGACACTTAAAAAAAAGCTCCAGGGCTGTATTTGAGAGGTACAGGATTGAAAATGATACATTAAAGAGCAGGATTCATAAAGCGAGTGGATTAGAGCTGCTCTCCAAATCAGGGACAAAGCTAACGAGGTTTCTCTTGTCACCATCTGTAAAAGTTTATTACTTAGACTTCAAAGGCAGAGAGCTGTAGAGAGGCTGAGGAGAGGTGCTGCTTCCCACAGAAAAGGGAGCAGAAAACAGGGGATGTTGAGTAAAGTCAAGGAAAGCATGGGAGTGGCCCCTGTGTCTTGCTGGAAAGCCCCAGGGAATGCTAATCTGGGAGCATGCACCTGTGATCAGTGGCCGCTGGTGGCCGCAGGGAGGGAGGAGGATGGATAAAAGGGAGGATTAATTAACTTTACTATAGAGTAGGAGATGGGCTGGCTACCCTGATATTGCCTGCTGGCAGCCCTCAATTCTGATCTCACCCGCTGGTGCTGTTTATTTATTTTTTTAGCTGGAATTTGGTAGGAAAGGCTCTAAATCTTCCTCAATCTTAACCTGCTGAACATCCCCTGTGCCGGTGATCCAGCCTCGGTGCAGTCTGGTTTCTAAGACGGCTCTTCCTCACCTGGGCCTGATGTGACCCATACTCTCCTCCAGCTCAAAGCAAGTGACTTTCCATAGTTTGTAATCATAGAAAATATATCTGACTGATATTTACTGAGCATATACCATTGCACGCCAGGCACTGAGGATACCACGGTGACAAACGGCAGCCCAGGCCCTGCCCTCCTGGCGTTTACAGTCCAGTGGGGAGATAAGTATTAATCAGAGAATCACATGAATAAATGTAAAATTAAAAATGTGCTAAGTGCTACGAAGGGAACATACTTGTGGAGGTACAGAATAGCAGGGACCGAGCTGCACAGGTGAAGCTTTCCTGGAGAGCTACGATGGAGCTGAGATTGGAAGAACATGTACTGAATTAGCCAAAGGTGGGGAGGTAGGGACATAGACTGGAATGTCCTGGGAGGAGGCACGGGCATGCGTACATAAGACCCCGAGGTGGGAGTCAGGAGGATTCACTCTAGAAACACAAGGACACCAATGTTTGTAGAGTGTGCCAGAGAGGAGTGTATAAAGAGGGAAGGAGGTGTGGGGAACTGTGTTTCGCAGTTCTCTAGAATGTAAGTTTTGTGCGGGGACAGACATTTGTCGGTTTTGTTAACTGCTTACCCATGACTCCCACTATGTGCTTTCACAATGCATAGTAGGGTTCAAGTACCAGTGCTGAGGGAATGAAAGAGTACCTAATAGAGTCTTGGTGTTGTGCCAGGCTTTCACACAAAGTATCTCATTGATTAGTTTTGTTGATGGAGAAAGAATAAGCTGAGAAGTCCAAGGATGCAAAGGTGGTGAGCTCCAAAGGTGAGACCCCGATCAGGTATGCTTTCGCAACTTTATAGGCAGACTACTTTGTGCAGTAGAGCCAAAAGCCACCAGATGAGTTGTACTAGAATAATGAGGGGAGGGGGTAGGTTTACCCACAACTCCCATGACGTGATTCCTGCACTCAAAACACAATTAAGAATAGTGATATAGAAATGGAATAGCCACTTTGGAAAACAGTTTGGCAGCTTCTCAAAATGCTAAACATAGATATATGTGGCCCAACAATTCCATTTCTGGATATATACAAACGAGAAATGAAAACAAACATCCACGCAACAACTTGTACATGATGTTCATAGTGGTATGATTCATGACAGCCAAAAAGTGAAAACAAAGCAAATGCCCATCAAGTGATGAGTGGAAAACCAAAATGGAGCCATACAATAGAGCACTATTTAGCCACAAAAAGGAATGTGGTACTGAAATGTGTACTTCAAGGATGAACCTTGAAAGCATTTTGCAATGTGAAACAATCCAGTCATGAAAGATCTCATACAGTAAGAGCCCATTCATATGAAATGTTCAGAACAGGCAAACCCATAGACCCAGAAAGCAGAGGAGTAGCTGCTTTGGACTGAGGAGGGGGAAAGGAGAATGGGGAGTGCATGCTAATGAGTATGAAGTTTCTTTTCGGAGTGTTTAAAAAATTCTAAAATTAGATCGTCGTGATGGTCACACAATTTTGGGACTATGTAAAAACCCACTGAATTGTATACTTTAAATGGGTGAAAATTATAGTAAGTGAAATATATCTAAAAAAATTGTGACTAGTAGTTCAAAATGAAAGTCCCACTGTACTGGACGCTGAATTCTAGCTCTTCTAACTGCTACACTACATGAAACCAGGCAGGTAGATTTCTCTCTCTAAGCCTTAGTTTCCTCATCAGTGCCGGAGGCATGACATCAACTAACGGGGTGGTCACAACTACAAGATGAAATATTTCACACGAGCTGTTATCATCACACTTAGCATAAGATACACACATTTAAGAAACAGAGCAGTTAACGAAACTTAGTACCTTAAGCAGAGACTGTTATTTAATTTTTTTAATCAAAAGGAAACATATTTACCGCCCATGTGACAGAAGGTTTGTATTTATAATCTACGAAGAATTTTCATAAAATAACATGGGAAAAATAAACAGTTGAAATGAAAATGGACAAATAGACATGAACTAGCAATTTGCAGAAGATGTAAATAGATGGTCAATAAACATGTAAGCGATAATGTGGATTATGCTAACAGGGTTTTGGTGAGGGGACTAAGGTTTTCCTCTAAGTCTCCGCTAATTTCTGACATCACCCTACCTACCACCTCCATCACCTAACAAGAGATACTATTTTTTTTTCATGGGCAGGCACCAGGAATCGAACCTGGGTCTCCGGTATGATAGGCGAGAATTCTGCCACTGAGCCACCAACGCACTGCCCAAGAGATACTATTTTTGAAATGAACAATTTTTGAAATGACAAGTGGCATTTAAAATCAATCACATTGTAGGCAAGTATATTACTCAAGCCTTTACCATCTATCCTACTTTGAATGGCAAAACAGAGCAAAGGAGGATAATCCAGGCGAGAGAGAAGGTAACAATGGGCAAACAAAATTAATGACTGACTGCCAGAACCAATGAGAACAACTCCCCTTCTAAATCCTCTGCATGAAAAGTTAAAAACACTCATTGCACAGAACATCCCTAAAGGACTTGTATTCGTCCATCTTTTCAAGAGTGAACAGCCCAGGCGTTTCCTCTTCTGTCCTCTTAACATGTCCTGCAGTGCACAGAGGAGCTCTGGGCTTGGAGCAAGGACAGTTGTTAAAGCAATGAGGCAGACGGTCGGAGAGACACGTTCTTCCTTTGGCCCAGCCAGGTGCTGTGCTGTGCTGAGGCTCTGGGCTGCCGGGTGTTCAGTGGCATCCCCAGCTTCTATCTGAAGCTGTTTCTAATATAATTACTATGGTAGAGACCAGAACATCCAAATGGATTTTCCTAATCCCCTGCCCAGCTCCTGTCACCTCTACCCCCAGAAGACCTGTTAGGGCTAGAAGAAGAAAAGGTTCACAAGGTCTGTGATAGAAATCCCACAGATATCCCAGACATCTGGAGGGTCATGCTGGAAAGAGGGATTTATTCTACACGATGAGTGGTAAAACCTGGAACAAAAGGAGAATTTATAAGAGTTTTGGGCCTGAATGGGAAGAACTGCCAAAGCCAGAGCTCTTTGGAGACACAAGGGGCTGTCTTGAGAGGTAGGGAGTTCCCCATCATGAGAAGGGTGTGCTGGCTGAACGATGACTCGGTAAGGTGAGCAGGCCCCCCAGGCCTTCGGGATGCTTTGTCATGCTAAGGGTGTATCATTTTAGGAATCATCTCTTGGTTCTGTCATTTGGAATCAATTCCCCTTTCCTCTTGCTAGCTAATGCTTAATAAGAAATGGATCTGACAACTTTGTCCCCAGAGCACCCTGCCACTGCTCTGACAATGCACTGGCTAGTCTATTTTGAATATTATTATGCCATCCTTCTCACCAGGGTCTGCTTCAGTCCTCCCAGATATCCCAGAGCCCTGCTGGATGCCTGAAGCATAGTAGGTGCTCAGTCTGGGAACTAGCAGGAGCATTTCCTTATGCTTTAAGATTACTGACTTCTCACTCAATTATGGATTCACTGCAATGTATTCTTACTGGCACTTGCCTGTGTCTCCTGTGAGATTTTATCTTTCCTGTAGGGAGGGGTGAGGGTCTCATTTCAGGTCTTTTTGCCTGACAGGATGCCTTGAGCGTAGTACATGTTGAATAAAATATTTTTTGGAATCAAAGAAAGGTACATTCTTGCTGCAGAGGGCTGGCGAGGCAGCTGCTGCTTCTGGAAAAATATTCCACTTAAATCCAGCAGCAAACAAAAACTTTGGATGAGGCACAGAAACCATATGATGCCTGGGGCAGAGATTGGGCTCCCCAAAGCAGGGCTGGGTGGGTGGGGAGGACTGAAAACTATGGAGGTGTCCCGACAAGCACCCTTCCTTTTATGCAGGCTGAACTCAACCTGCAGAATTGTGCCTTGGGAGGGGCTGAGAAAGTGACCTGGAACTAGTCAAAGAATCTATATAGTCTCAATGCATCTCTTCTTTAGCAAAAATTCTTATGGCATTCTGGACCCTAAGGGCCCTTGAGAACATGCGCAGGAACAATGCTATTCTGTAGACATACGCTTACAATCACTTCTCTCTAACCTACAGAAATCTAGGAACCACAGCTTGTTCTGCAAGTGTCGGGTAGTGGAATTAAATATCTGTGGGAACCGTCACAGACTCACTCTTTATGGATAATCTAGCAGTTTCAAAGAGCTGTCACTTCCTCAAAGAAGTGAACCTCAAAATTACACATCTCCCCTTCCTCCCCAAGTTTTTGTCAAAATTCCCTAATTTTGTACTGTTAAACTGCAGGAAGAAAGGAGATAGAGCCGAAACAGCTAGGCCTCCCTTTGATCACCTGCTCTCTCTCCTAATTAACAAGACCCCACACAACCAAACATCTGCCAGCTTCAAAAACTTTCACAGTGACAAGCTTTGATCACGGTGGCACACACAGTATGTGTACTGAACAAGAGAATTTTGCGCAGCCAGAATCAGAATCCATTCACTCCAACTCCACTCAATTCAATTCAACAACCTGAAGATTGTCTACCCTGGGCAAGCATGGAAGGGATGGCAGACAATCAGAAATGAGAATGAGGCACAATCATGCTGGGTCCCAAAGTGGCCTTTTCCTTCTTTCAACACACACTGTATTCACGGGCAACCAGAAACAAGGAACATGCTAACTCTAACCTTAGAAAGCTCTCAGAAGAATTATCCAAAACCTATGTTTCATAACAGCACCCAAGTTTATGTATTTGACTTTCTATCTCAAAATCTTCTTTTTTAAAAAATTTCTCTCCTTTCTCTTTAGTTCTATTCTCACAAAACTGCAGAGACACTTGTTATTTGGTGATCTCATCCAACAATTTCTGTCATGTCTATAAATCACTTCATGCTCCCTGTTACAATGCCCACCCTGACATCGCCATAGGAATTGTTCAATTGCCTCTAAAAGGCTGATTCACAACTTTCACAACTGAACTATCTCATCCTGGCAAGCATTAAAAACACCACTGCATATTATTGCTTCACGTAATTTTATTTCAAGAGGAACATCCATCCAACTGCGGTGGTGTTTGCATGTAAAAGAAAAATATAGCAGGAAAATGTTGAAAGGACCCAGAGTGAATTCAAATGATGGAGATGTCTTTGAACCAGAACTGTTCTCCTCTCTAGAGTCATTAGTGCTAATTACTAACAAGTACCCTGGTGACAAGTGCTGGCGGTTACTTAGCTGCTAATTGGCTTCAATTTACCGCTCTGATTGTGTGGTCACAGGTATATATTTGCTTGGAGAATAAGGAAAAGGAGCAGGTACACCAGGCCTTCGTCTGTCTTACGAAATACATGACCAGCCTGAAATGCTCAGCCTAACCCAGTAGGTCTCAGCCGCCCCCTTGCATCAGAATCACCTGGAGGGCTTATTACAGCACAAAATACTGGGCCCTATTCTCAGAGCTTCCGATTCAGTAGGCCTAGGGTGGGGTCCAAGAATGTGAATATCTAACTTAAAGTTCCCAAGTGATGCTGATGCTGCAGGTCCCAGAACAGGTTTCAGAATCACTGGCCTCATCTATCCTCTCCTAACCTCATCGAAGGCAGGTTCTGTGTTTTCTCATCTGCAAAATGGAGGCAGTGCAAAAAGCGAGCTCTGTATGTCTCAGCACACATCTCGTTGTATGGATGAAATGTACTGGGTTCAACCGAATGACATCTACCAAAGGAATGGGTTATAGGGATAAATTCTGCCCCCATTCTTACACCTAAAAAAGCATTTTACAATTTTCTCTATTATGCTTTTCATATGGATAAAATTAATCACAAAGTAAGGAAAAAGTGAGCCAAGCATATTTATTTGGCTTTACTTAGCTATGATAACTTGGTAATTAGGGAAAAAACAGAGCTATGCTTCACTGTGGGATATAACTCCAAACTTTTTTTGAATCTATATTTTAGCCCTAAAGACTTAGGACATGTGTGAATACAATAATAAAATAATAAAATGAAATAAATATCCTGGTTGTTACCTAAGAGATGAGGGAATAAAGTTGAGAAATGAGCTTATTATTCTACGCAACAGACTACCATCACCAGGCAATGTGCTAGGAATTAAGGATATAAACACAATAATAATAACTACCATATTTGAAGTCCCAATCATGTACCGAGCAGTATAAAAATATCAGTCCTAATCCCTGCAGCTACCTTGTAGGATGATGATGGTAATGGTGAAAGGGATACACTACCTATGAGGTCTGAGTCTGTGCAAAGCACTTCATACATATTGATTTATTTAATCCAACAACAATCCTATGTATTAGGAATCTTACAGGTGAGGGAATGAGGCACAGAGAGCTTAAAAAACTTGGTCAGTGCCACTCAGCTGACAAATGATGGAGGTAAAATTTGAACACAGACAACTTGGATCCAGAGGTGATGCTAATGACTATGCTATATTCTACTGCCTCTACTGGCAAGCAACATCACCCACGTTTCACAGATAGGAACACTGAAGCCCACAGAGGTTAGAATCTGACACAGCCTTTGATTATGAAGCCTGTGCTACATCACCCTGGGCTCTCTGACGATTGGCAAGTGGTCCCTGTTCTGATGAGGTGGAAAGACAGATAAACAAATAAATACAGTTTAAAGTAGTGGCTGTTAGGAGAGTACTATGCTGTACAGAAATCTATCACAGACAAAGCTGACTAGCTTCATGTTGGGCTATCAAATGAATAATGAGGCCAATCTGGGGCAACCAGATTTCGCTCCCATTTGGACAGATGTTTCCACACGTGGCAGCTGTACTTGGGTGTCATCACATGCAGCTTTTATTGCCATTTCTTGTTTATGTCGCTAATGCTGCACACGCAGACTTGTACCTACATATGTACTCCTGTATGTCTTTATGTGCAGTGATGTGGAGGCTTAATAGCCAATGTGGCCATATTTATTGTGCATCTTTTAAACTTTAAGGAGACTTGAAGGTTCTGACATAGAAAACACAAGCGGTATTTCCCTGGTTTTCAACGTGTTATCCATGTAACTATTGCAGAGAGCAAGGGAGAACTCTGCTTTGCATCGTAAATCACAGAGCACTTCCGGCTCTGTTATAGTTCTGAAATGTTTTAAGGTTTTAGATGATCTATGAAGAATCCCTACAGGAACCGATACCATAAAAACAGGATGGCTCAGTGGAGAGAATGGACTGCCAGAAAGCTGTGAAGTTTGGGGACACTGCAACAGTGATGGAACACTTCTCCCTGGAAAAAGTCTTGGAAGACAGAACATATTTACAAGAAGCAAAGTTGCTCCAGCTGCTGTCAAGACCTGAGTCTGTCTTCTCACCTATAAACATATCAACTGCATTCTGAATCTTGTGAGAGAGTTTCTGCTCACTCCACCTTGGTAAGTCAAAGCTGAGGTTTGCCTTTATCCTATGAAATGGAAGGCCATTTTTCTACTTAGTTGCAGCCTTTCCTCCATTAGCCTCACCAGACCATATGGCTCTTGTCAAACTGTTCAAGTGAAACAGCCACCCACACACCCCTGGCTGAGATGGTAGTGAATCGTCCCAGCTGATCTCTTTATTTTACAGATAGGAAAATAGAGGTCCAGCAAAGGGAACAGTTTGCTAGAGGGATGGTGGACAGGTCATATAATTAAATAACAAAAGTAACAATAATAAGAATAATAAGCCACTCATTTTCTTTTTTATCAAAAAAGTCCTGTAAAAGAAAAATAAAACTCATGGGTAAAACTTCATTATGAGTTAAAACATTAAATTAACATTTGCCAGGGCCCTCTCTGGCAGCACTGGTTAAAGCATAACGTGGCACATGCCTTTTAGGAATAAATGTGATGATGGAGACTAAGAGCTTTAAGAACTCTCAATGCAGAAATCACACGCTGCTGATTTGCACTAAAAAATTAACCTGAAATAGGAGAATGCTGTATGGCAAAGATATGTGACAAAGTCTTAATTAAATCTTCAGAAAACTAGAAGCATCCTAACCGGCCAACAATAGAAGAATGTTTTTAAAAATAAGACATAACATTTGCTAGAATGTTACCCAGTCAGTGAAAGGGATAGTTATGAAGATAGTGAAAATAAAAAACGCAGGAACAGAATCACATACAAAGTGAGTACAGAGTTCTCTAAAAATGAATGGAAAAATAGACTAGAACTAACTAAACTGAATAGTGGCGATCACTAAGTAATTGGAGGGTATGTGATTTCTGCCTCCTTCCCATCAATTTTCACTAATCTTCAACACATTCTGTGGTACACATGCCTTACTATACAATGAGAAAACAAATTCACTGTTATATTTTACATCACTTTTTTAAATGTCTGAGCCATATGTGTTATATCACCCCGACCAAGGATTTTGCAAAAAGAGGTGCCCAATATCCAAGGATCGCAGAAGATGCAAACACTGCACCCAGATGGCTTTTTGGTGGAACGGAGGTAGAAGCACTGCTTTCAGGGAGTGCTCTGGTGTGAATATTAATCGAATGCTCAAATTAAAGTAAGGAATATAAAAGTAAGGCACTGCAGGAGAAGAGCCTTTCTGCAGAGTACTGGTGAGGAAAAAAGATTTGTAACAAATGCAGCCAGTTAGTAAGATTAATGAAAGGAGAAACCACTTTGCATGGTGGTCAATCTTCAATAATTTAAGGGTAATCGAGACTAATTTCAAGGTAATAGGAAAAGCTACCCATGTCTAAATTTAGGCTGAGATCCCTTTGTGCTCTCAATGGGCTAAACTTTCTGAAATCAGAATATTATTGAACACAGAGCAATTCAAGCACTTTTTGCTTCCTATTCAATGGCCAGAGTCCCAAATCCTACAGATGCTTCAAGAAAGATGGCAACCAGCAGCAGGAAAACATTTCTGCCTGAGCACGTTGATAACCAGATTCTGGAGGGAGGGAGATGCAACTCTCTCAAAAAAGAGAAACAAAACCCCAAACCAAACAGAACCAAAATAAGCACACACAAAGGAGGAAATTAAATAAAATTGCCCTAGATTGAAACAGGACTGATAGAAGCCTTGATTTGAAAGGCACGCACATTCATTTCTCTGATCCTGGAACACTCCTACGTATTTGAAAAGGCAGTATGTCTCAGGAACTGGAATGCTAGTCGAGGGATTATTGTGACAGATGCAGAAGGCTCCAGAAACTTAAAAGCTAATGTCGTTATTGCAATTTTAAATGTAAACAAATAATTAAAATAAATAAACACAATGCATAGGTATATATATGCACGTGGGTCTATGCATGGATTTACGCACACATATATGAGGCACAGATAACATATAACCACATTTCAGTCAGCTGGTCTATATGTGGGAGAGAGGGAATCACCCGATTCAATACTGTTTAAATCAAGTCGGGAGAGCAGACCTATGCAGAGCTGAAATGACACTTCATTTCATAGATAGAGGACACGGCCAAGGCCCAAAGGAAAGGGCCTGCCCAGACTCACTGAGCAAGTTACCACCTGCGGAGCCCCGTGAGCCAGGAGCTTCCTAAGTGCTTCCTAGGCAGTTCTCTCCTCTAAGGAACCTGGTGTTCCTCCTACCCCTATTCCACAGATGAAAACAAAACCAGAACAAATTGATATTGAGAAGATACTTGCTTAGAGTCTCAGGAAAGAGGAGAGCCAAGATTGCATCCCATGTGGTGTGACTCTGGGACACAAGCTCTTGACCACCTTTGTGAGGGGTGAAACCTGGACGATAATTCAGGTCTCTAGACTTTTAGCTTGATCACTCATTCTTTTATATTATTTACAGTTAGCTTTCCCATGCTATTCAATGCATAGAGACTGAGACAGACAGCAGATTTGTCCACACCAAGCTGTTCATCCTAGACATTTATGAAAAGATAAGCTCCAGGAGGGCAGATTTTTGTTTGGTTTCACTGCTGCATCCCTAGAGCTTAGAAGAGTACCTGGCACATGGTAGGCCATCAATACCTATTTGTTGAATTAAAGGTTCCTGTGGCCTAATGAGTTTGCAAAAATTCAATGCATATTAGCACATGAATGGTTCTGTAAGGTGCTGAAGTAAAGAAATGGGTTTAACTTTGTTTAATTGAGACTTGTTCCATCATATTTGACCTCAGAACATTTCTACACAGCAGCTGTTATACTTTGGAAAAACAGCAGCTGTTATCATACTTTGGAAAACAGTGTGTTTTACCATATTAACTCTCAAAAATCAGTGACAAACACAGCCTCTTTCATATCAAGGACCTCTCTCTCTAGTAAGGCAAAGAGTTAAACCCTCATCCTTCCCTTGGTCTCTCAACCTTTGGCTTGTCTTCCCAGCTGACATAAACTAATTCCACTTGCTCACTTCCACTACTGTGCATAATACACAGTCTTAATCTGGAGTTCATAGATAGATTCCAGGGTTCTCAGACTTCCCCAGAAATTGTATACAGAAATTGTTTGTATATAAGATAAGTGCTTTTTTCTTTTTTTTTATTAATTGCAAAAATGATACCATACATCATTTTCTTACAAGTATTGGCCTAGAAGTTAGAGTACATCTCTAATACCAGGAAAATACAGCGTATACCTAGGAAATACAGCAGTGAGCAAAATCAACAAAGTCACATCCCTGGAAGAGCTGGCATTTCACCAGGGTGAGAACAACAATAAACAGATATGCCAATAAACATATACTGAATGCACCATATTTGGTTTAATGCTTTTCAAATAATTTTTAACAAAGGGCACCATATTAAAACTAGCTGTGGGTCCTGCAAATGATGTACCTGGTCCTGGTTCTTGCTATAATATTCATGAAGATTACCTTCAAGAACAAGGCCTGTATAATCAGAAGGAACCCACCCTCAATTCCCCTGCAGTTTCCTCCTCTTTAAGCACTTCTGCACCCTGTTTATCCCTGTTTACTAGAGAGTGATAACAAGAAGCCCAAAGAAGAACCCACAGGGATGCCATCATTTTCTTTCTAAATGCTTACTGGATTCTTAAAAAGAAAACAAACTCCGTTGTGTTGGGGCCTGGGCCTTAAAATGCTGCCAACTCTTTATTATCTACATTAATAAAGGGAACTGGGGATGTGAATAATTCAAAGAGCTGATGAAAATCTCCAGTTCTAAAAGGCAGCGTGTGGCTTTTACCCTCCAGATTTCTCTTCATTGTGAACATGTATTAACTGACATTCCAGAAGCCATCCAACCTGAGCCACAGGAAAGCGAACTTCAGATTACTTTTAAAAACTACTGTAGGATGAAAATTATTCAAGTGGCTACACTCCGATATCCCTTACCACCAACTAATTCCTTCTACCCATCATCATCACCCACCAAGTATTGGAGATGTACTCTAACTTTCAGGCCAGTTCCTTCTAAGAAAATGATGTATGGTATCATTTTTGCAATTAATATAAAAAAAAAAAGAAAAGAAAAGCACTTATCTTATATACAAATAATTTCTGTATACAATTTCTGGGGGAGTCTGAGAACCCTGGAATCTATCTATGAATTCCAGATTAAGAACCCCTGACTAGGAAGGCAGATGTGTAGCTAAGAAATGGTCAAGCCAAGTGCTGGAGGGGATGTAGAGAAAGAGGCACACTTATCCACTGTTGGTGGGAATGTCAAATGGTGCAACTGCTGTGGAAGGCAGTTTGGCTGTTCCTCAAAAAGCTAAATATAGAATTGCCATATAACCCGGCAATACCATTACTAGGTATCTACTCAGAGGACATGAGGGCAAAGACACAAACGGACATTTGCACACCAATGTTTATAGCAGCATTATGTACAATTGCGAAGAGATGGAAATAGCCAAACTGTCCATCAACAGACGAGTGGCTAGACAAACTGTGGTATATACATATGATGGAATATTATGCAGCTGTAAGACAGAATAAAGTTATGAAGTACGTAACAACATGGATGGACCTTAAGGACATTATGCTGAGTGAGATTAGCCAGAAACAAAAGGAAAAATACTGTATGGTCTCACTGATATGAAGTGACATTAGTGAATAAACTTGGAGAATTTCATTGGTAACAGAGACCATCAGGAGATAGAAATAGGGTAAGATATTGGGTAACTGGAGTTGAAGGGATACAGATTGTGCAACGGGACTGAATGCAAAAACTCAACTGTAATACAATCATGTTAAATCACTGAATGAAGCTGCATGTGAGAATGATAGAGGGAGGAGGGCTGGGGGCACAAATGAAATCAGAAAGAAAGATAGATGATAAAGACTGAGATGGCATAATCTAGGAATGCCTAGAATGTATAATGATAGTGACTAAATGCACAAATTTAAAAAATGTTTTTGCATGAGGAAGAACAAAGGAATGTCATTACTGCAGAGTGCTGAAAATAGATGGTAATAAATACTTTAAAATTTTAACTTATGTGTGAGACTAAAGCAAAAAATGTTTTTTTGGTACAACATTTATATTTCGACTAGTGCATTTCCTAATATAACTGATGTAGATAGTTTTATTGAACACCATAAATACATGGAACCTTGAGTAGGACATGAGATTTTGTTGGTTTGTCCAGATTGATGCCCCAATAAATCCCAGAGTGATTTGAACAGTGAATAAAAAAGTATTTGCAAAGTCCCCTTTGGGAAACGGTGAGAAAGGAGGAAAATTCAACTTCCCCAATTTGAATTCTTGATATTCTCAAAGTAGTGTGGACAACCAAGTATGTAGGCTGAGCCCCAAATCTTGGGGTTTGTTCATATGAAAACCCCACAAAGGATAGGTCAAGCCTATTTAAAATTAGGCCTAAGAGTCACCTCCAAGAGAACTCCTTTTGTTGCTCAGATGTGGCCTCTCTCTCCAGCCAACACAACAAGCAAACTCACCACTCTCTCCCTGTCTATGTGGGACATGACTCCCAGGAGTGTGGACCTTACTGGCAACGTGGGACAGAAATTCTGGAATTAGCTGCGACTCAGCATCAAGGGATTGAGAAAACCTTCTCGACCAAAAGGGGGAAGAGTGAAATGAGACGGAATAAGTGTCAATGGCTGAGAGATTCCAAACAGAGTCGAGAAGTTATCCTGGAGGTTATTCTAATGCATTAGATAGATATCACCTTGTTAGTCAAGATGTAGTGGAGAGGCTGGAGGGAACTGCCTGAAAATGTGGAGCTGTGTTCCAGTAGCCATGTTTCTTGATGATGATTGTATAATGATATAGCTTTCACAATGTGACTGTGTGATTGTGAAAACCTTGTGTCTGATGCTCCTTTTATCTACCTTATCAACAGATGAGTAAAACATATGGAATGAAAATAAATAATAGGGGGAACAAATGTTAAAATAATTTTAGTTTGGAATGCTAGTGATCAATGAAAGGGAGGGATAAGGGGTATGGAATGCATGAATTTTTTTCTGTTTTCTTTTTGTTTCTTTTTCTGAATACATGCAAATGTTCCAAGAAATGATCATGATGATGAATATGCAACTATCTGATGATATTGTGAATTACTGATTATATATGTAGAATGGAATAATCAAAAGTTAATGTTTGTGTTTGGTGATTTTTGGTATTTAAAAAATGAATTATTTAAAAAAATAGAAAGAAAGAGATGGTCAAGCCCCTGCACTATATCACAGACACAGTGAATCCTTAGGAAGAAAAGTTAGACTTGGGTCAGTAAAAGTGGCTTCTTCCGGGAAAATCAGGCTACAGAGTTGGACTCCAGTGAGCAGGGCCAAGAGAATATAAATAGAACTGAATGAGTTCAAATTTCACCTTCCTTGCTGACTGGAGATCACCAAGTCCCTACAAACTTATCTGTGATCTAGGGTTCTGTCTTCCCAAGGCAAGGGAAACTGGGATAGGTCTAGAAGAAATAGGGCCTGATAACTCAGCCTGAAGTCAAGGAACTGAAATAATGGCTAGCATTTATTGAGTACTTTATGCTAAACACACAACTGATATTGACTCATTTAATTCTCATACTAACCCTAAGACTTAGACATTGAAGCTATCATCCCCATTTTACCCATGAGGAAATCAGGACATAAAAACTTCAGTCACCTGCCCAAGGTCACACAACCAAGATGTGGCAAACTCAGGCATGGAATCCAAGCAGATTCCACATCCTTGCCCACTATTGTTGGTCATTACAATACCCATTTTACTGTGTATTCAAAGGGGCCCTTCCAGGTTACCAGTCCAAGGAGGGCTCTCCAGGACAGGACTTGGACCAGTGAGAAGTGAGACCCACTGTTCTAGTTTGCTAGCTGCCGCAATGCAACACACCAGAGACGGATTGGCTTTTAATAAAAGGGGATTTATTTTCTTAGTTCTTCAGAGGAAAGGCAGCTAACTTTCCACTGAAGTTCTTTCTTACGTGGGAAGGCACAGGATGGTCTCTGTTGGCCTTCTCTCCAGGCCCCTGGGTTCCAACAACTTTCACCGGGGTGATTTCTTTCTGCAGCTCCAAAGGCCTGGGCTGAGCTGCGAGTGCTGAGATGAGGTATGCTGAGCTGCTTAGGCTGTGCTATGCTGAGTCTCTCATTTAAGCACCAGCCAATTAAGTCAAACATCATTCATTGCAGCAGGCACGCCTCCTAGCCGACTGCAGATGTAATTAGCAACAGATGAGGTTCACGTACCATTGGCTCATGTCCGCAGCAACAAAACTAGGTATGTTCACCTGGCCAAGTTGACAACTGAATCTAAAACCATACCCACAGTCCACAGAAGAGGGAGGCTAGAAGTATCTCAAGCGGCTAGGGCTGGGAGATTAGTACAGGGAAGGGTGTGGTAGTGGACACTGGTCAAGATTTAGACTCTGAGCACGTTTTGACACATGTGGCAAGAAATACATACATGGATACACAAACAGAACATTCATTCAGTCAGCTAGTAAGAACTTTGTTTAGGAAAAGGAAAATAAAAGAAAAAGTTTCACTTGCTGCAGTCAGATACCATGTCTATAGGGTACTCTGGCTTCCTACAGGAAAAAAAAAAAAAACAAAATCTGTTTAAGATGTGGTGAATGAAAATCCAAGTCAAGGCTGAAGGGCTCCTGACACAGAACACTGTGTCTGGAGCTGCTTTTCCTGTGGGGAAGCTGCATATGCCCTGGAGAAGGGTTGACCTCAAAGGAGACCTGGGGCTCTTTCACGGGAAATGGGGGTTCATGGTTTCCACCCTGTCCCACTCGGCTCAGGACCTGCAAGTTACAAATGTCAGCTCTTTATTCGCTTGTACCAGAAGGGGGCACCGTTAGATCTAAAACTCCCCTTAGGCCAGGGATCCTGAGGCTCTTTCTGGAGCCGATAAAAACGCAGCAGACCTAGCCTGGCAGGCTTGGGCATCAGCCTCGGGGGCCCATCATCTCCCACCCCTGAGGATTTTACTTCCTCAACAAAAAATAAATAAATAAAAAGTTGATCATTCCTCCCAAGTTCTTTCCCACATCATTGCTATTTTTACATCCTCTACTTAGTATTTTTTTCCTCCTTTACCTTTTTTTCCTTTTTTTTTGTGAAAAATTACATATATAGAAAAAAGAACAATTTTCAAAGCGCATTACAACAATTAGTTGTAAAACAGATTTCAGGGTTTGGTATGGGTTACAGTTCTACAGTTTTAGGTTTTACTTCTAGCTGTCCTAAGATACTGGAGACTAAAAGAAAAATCAATATAATGATTCAGCACTCATATTCATTTGTTAAACCCTACAGGCTCTGTATCTTTCTCCCTTTGATCTTTCTCCCACTCTTTAGGGGTATTTGGGCTATGCCCATTCTAACTTTGTCATGTTGGAAGAGTCTGGTGATAATTTGGGGTAGGGAGATGGAACCAGGTGATGCTCTGGAGAGGCTGGGCTCTATAGGTTTCAGGACTTATCTGGTGCAGGGACCCATCTGGAAGTTGTAGGTTTCTGGAAAGTTACCCTAACGCATGGAACCTTTGTAGAATCTTATATCAACCCTTAAGTATTCTTTTGGTTTGGCTGGAATGGTCCTGGTTGGGGTTTGGTAAGTTATGATAAGTAGCAATGCCTAACTGAAGCTTGCATAAGAGTGACCTCCAGAGTAGCCTCTCAGCTCTATTAGAACTCTCTCAGCCACTAATACCTTAATTGTTATACTTCTTTTCCTCTTTTTGGTCACTCTACTTAGTATTTTAAAAGTTACAGATAAGTGTGTGTCTGTGTGGGGGGGACCACCCTTGGAAAAACAAACTTATTTTTGTAAAGGCCTGATTTGTATGGCTATATCATCAGCCTGCATTCTGTTTTTAATGTAAGTCACAAAAGAGACTTATTTTCTTAAGGAAAAGGGGAACTTATTTCTTGATACTGAGTTCAAACCACATTTTCTTTTCCTTAGTGTTAAAAACATTGTTTCTAGCTGATTTTATCTCAGAGAGAGGCAAGAGACCACTTGTCCCTGATACTCAAGTGCTTCTTAAATTGTAATGTGCCCAGGGGGGTGGGGGTGGGAGTTGTTATAAACTGTAACTATAGTTTCTTCTGTAAACCTACAACTTCTCTAATAAAAAATAAATATAAAAGCAGTTCCCTGGATCCTACAATTGCAGACTGTAGATTCCAGGCTTCTGTGTTTCTGACATTCATTTGGGGGTGATTCTGACCTCTCTTGGCAGAACATGACATTGCCAAATCGTGACACTCTAACTTGCTGCCATCCCCTCCATCCCACCCCCAAAACAAACACCTGCACCAAACTCCTAACCCGGGCATTTAATTGAAACACAGCTCCCTGACCGTTTCCTGAGTCCACATCTGAATTCTAATCCCAGTCTTGCTCTGGCTGACTCCTGAAAATTTTCTTTATCTTTCTGTCTTGGTTTCAGTAATGCTCCCTGTAACATGGTTTGACAGAAGTTCATGGGGCTACTGCACAAAACATGGGCTATCCTTCATATTTTGTTCTGTTTGGGCCTCTCTTCCCTCATTTGTAAGGACTGAGTT
The DNA here is from genome assembly GCF_023851605.1 of Tamandua tetradactyla. Taxonomy (NCBI): domain Eukaryota; kingdom Metazoa; phylum Chordata; class Mammalia; order Pilosa; family Myrmecophagidae; genus Tamandua; species Tamandua tetradactyla. The sequence continues at coordinate 25,707,656 of NC_135333.1, forward strand.
GCTAAACTATGCCCTATTTCTCTCTAGTGCTTCCTTGCCATCTTAGGTAACTTAAGCAAAGCGTATGAACTTCCCCACTTAATTCGCATCATTGTACCTAACAGTGCCCAAAACAAATATATTTATTTATCTGCTATTTTGTTTACATGTGTCTTCTTCACTGGGGTTAAGGCAGCACATCTGACTTTCAGTCCAAGTCTGGCAAAGGGGAGATCTGATGAGTATTTTTGGTACTGCCTCCCTGATTGAAAAATAAGATACTCCACTAACTTTTGAACTATGAGTTATCTCAAGAATGACTATGAGATGGTGAAAAGAGAGAATGAAGGAGGGACATGTGGTTCTTAAAAGCCTTGTCCCAGAAGCAGCACACTAGATCAGTTAACATTTGCTTTGTAACGGCCTTAGAACTTAGTGGCTTAAAAGAACAGGCGAGTAGTAAATTGGCACAGCTCAGGTGAGCTACCCTTCTGGTTTGGGCCAGACATAACCCCTTTCTCAGTTGGTCTTGCTCCTGCATCTGCTGGGTTATGGGGGAGGGGGTGGTGGGAGGAAGGGGGATGGTGGGGGAAGGGGGGTGCTGATAACCTTATCTGATAGCCAGAAACAGCTCAGATGACCAGTCCCTGTCGCCCGGCAGGCTGCCCGGGCTTGTACACACTGTGGCAGATGGGTTCCAAGAGCAGCAGGATAGCAAGATCCAAAGCTCAAACATTTTTCAAGTCTTTGCTTATGTCATGTTTGCTACTGCCCCACTGGCCAAAGCAAGCTGCAAGGCCATCCCAGATTTAAAAGAGAAGAAAAACTCCTCCCCTTGAAGGGAGAGCTACAAATCACCTTGCATGGACTGGATACAGGGAGGGAGAGAATTGTGGTCATTTTTTTGCAAGCATGAACACACAGAAACACACGCATATTTTTCTACTCACATTCTACTGACTTGCACTAGCAAAATGCCCATGAGGGGTCTGGAAATGCATCCTTGGTGGCTCAGCCACTATCCAGCTATAAGTGTATTACTGTGGAAGGGGAAAATAAATCCTTGTTTTGGGGATTTCATCAGATACTAAGACACAGTCTACAGGAATTGTTCCCATTTATGCTCCCACCAGCAAACAGACCCACCAGAGGGCCTGTTTTCCCACAGAATCAGCAACAAACTGTTATTAGACTTAAAGCTTGTCACTAATGAGAGAGATAACAAAATGGCACCTCAATACAGTTTTTTTTTTTGCATTAGTCTTACTTTTTTTTGAGAGAGAGAAAAGTTGATACTGTTTTTATGCCTAAGATCCATATATTTCCTCCTATGTGAATTTATATGCTTTGCCCAATTTAATATTAATTCCTAGGAGTTTGTTTTATAAAATTTTGGGATTAGCCCTTTGTCAGGGACACGACTTACAAGCATTTCCTGTAGGGGAATCTTAATGAAGGCTAGGCCACTAGTTCAGGAAAACCAGGTTGCCCTGCTGATTTAAATGCAACCAGTTGTCAGAAGCCATTTAGAGCATACACCTATTTAGATGCTATGCACATGTTTCTATGACTATTTCCTTGTATGTCAGGTTTACAGAAAACTTTTAGTTTGGAAAGAATTATAGTTTCACAGGAACCTATATTGCTTGCCAATAGTAATGCCAATGTTTGTATTACTATTTTCTTGTATTTAAGTTTTCTTTTTAACTTTTTTATTTTGAAATAATAGATTCACAGGAAGTTGCAAAAATAGTATAGAGAAGAATGATGTACCTTCACTCATGTACACACTATTGTACAATATCAAACCAGAGAACTGATGCTGGTTCCTTGTACATATCATCCTATGCCATTTATCACAAATGTAGACTCATGCAGTCCCCACCACGATCAAGATACAGAACTCTTTCAATACCACACAGATCTCCCTAGTGCTACATTTATCACACCCCAAATACACCACCCCTAACTCCTGACAACCGCTAACATTACTTCCTTTTAAATCTACTTATTTTTCCTTCATCCTTTTGTCATCTTGTAAGATTAATTCTAATATGCCCCAGGTGCCACACCCACTTTCTTGAGCAGGGAAAACTCTCCAGTCACTCCTGTAGCTACATATCATCTCTCCCATCACCACTTTCCTGTCGTTTTCCCATTCCCTTGACTTGCCTCTTTCTTAGATCCATTAGGAGCCAGACAACTTTCCTCATCCCAGAGGTCTTGCTGTTAGTCCATCTCTTTTCCTATTCCAACAGGAGTATGCAGAAGTTGAACAAACCTTCTTCCCTAAAGGCCTGAAAAACCTGACTCCCTCATCTGCCTGGGTAGCCAGAGTTACTGGTTCTCTAAAACCTGCCAGGCAGAGGTCAAAGAAAACTTAAGTCAAAGAGAGGTCAAAAGTAAAGTAAAACTCGCTGTGAGAAGGCAAGGCCAAGTGCCCATCGTCTACCATACTGATTGTGTCTACTGACTCAATGCATTTCTTTGGTTGGCAGGGGTAGCCTGTTGTAATGAAACTGGGTAAGAGGGATGCCAGAGGATTCTGTCTGAAACATGTAAGGTTGCTACCATTCTGAGATGTTTTAGCCCTTATTAATCTATTACACAGATCTTCTGGTTTATGTGCTTAATTTCTTGTTCAGGATTTTTTCCATTTGACATAGCGTTGATGTCATATATACATGAAACTCTTATCGTAGTTGAGACAAATGATAATTAGGGCAGGGAGGAAGGAGAAGCACATTTAAACTCTATCCCATTCTACAGAAGGGCTCATGATGTGTTCTGCCACAGAAAACAGGGACACCTGGCCTTCCAGCAGTAACATGCTCAGCTCAATCCTGCAAGATCGAGGTGCAGAGAAAACATGCCTTCAAGAGGACTATTTCCTGTGCACACTCCACTGCCATCCAGGGCCATTGTATCTGAATGATTTGCAACAAAAAAGGTGTGGGCTCCAATAAGAGACTGGACGTACTAAAAATTTTATTGTGACTGTTGTGCAATGTAAAAAAGAGTAAAGCAACCTAAAATCTGTAGGGAATAATCTCTCAAATAAGTCTGTTGCATGCCACTAAAAACAAAGAAACATAAACACATGTGATACATGATACATGATTAGGATATAGGCCCCAGATATGGATATAAATAACATCCTGCCTTTAGTTAATGGTTAAACAACTTCATCTTTTCCTAGGTGAGCCCTAAGCCCTGAGTTCTCTGTGTTTTACTGCAGCATACTGGACCTACTCATTATTTCTGAATTAACGCTCAGAGTGGCTGCAATGCTGGGAAGATTTTGCAATTCTTTCTTCTACATTCATCACCTATTTTCCACCTGTCAGACTAGCTGGCATTTAATAAAGATAGAGGATATTGGCATTCTCAGCACATGACTAAGTCTTAGATACAGGTTTGCAAATACTGCAGTCCCTGTGGAAAACAGTTTGGGGGTTCTTCAAAATGTTAAGCTTGGAGTCACCGTATGAACCAGCAGGGTTATTTATAACAAAAGTGCAAACAACCCAAATGTCCTTCAGCTCATGAATGGATAAACAAAATGTGGTCTATTCACAGAATGGAATATTATTTGTTCATAAAAAAATGAATAATGATACATGCTATAACATGGAAGAACCTTGAAAATATTATGCTAAGTGAAAGAAGCCAGTCACAAATGACTACATACTGCATGATTCCACATACATGAAACGTTCAGAATAGGTAAATTCTAGAGAAAGAAAATAGATTAGTGGTTGCTAAGGGCTGCAGACGAGAAATGGGAGTGACTGTTAATGGATAAGGGGAGGATCTATTTTGGGAGCAATGAAGTTCTAAAATTAGGTAGTGGTAATGGTTGTGAAATTCTTGAACTATTTGAATATACTAAAAACCACGTGACTGTATATTTTAAAAGGGTGTGTTTTATGGCGTGTGAATTATAGCTTAATAAAGCTGTTACAAAATAAATAAGATAAAGGCTTGTCCAATGAAAAATTTTAAGGAGGATCCAGTAAATGAGGACCTGCTTAAACAAAACAAAACAAAACAAAAAAAATTGATATTAGGTTTAAAAAAATAATAGCAAATTTAATTTATATCTTTACCACTTTGAAAGATGGACTGGAGTTACTGTGCATATGTTATATATTACAAATAATAAAGCCTGCTTCTCTCACCATTTAGCTTCTTTCTAATTCACAGCATGATCTATTGCTTAATCATTCATTTTCTGATATTCAAGAAAATCAGGTGCAGAGAGATGAAGTCACAGAGTTTCTAAAACGCAGAGCTGGCAGCAGCAGAATCCAGTCATTCTGTTATTAATTTATTCCAGAAAGCCTTAGTGTACAAGATTCAGATAGCGCAGGCCTAGAGTGTCTCACGTGACTTAGAAAAAAGCCTGCATGGGGCAGGCCCTGGGAGGAGCTCAGATGGAGAATGCAAACACAAGTCCTCAAGCTGCAAAGGCCATTCTGATCTTTTAGGGCAATGCTAATTTATTCCGTTTTCTTTTACTACTAGCAAAGCCGAACTTCCTCATTCCTTTTCCTGGACTTTTTTCAGTTCTCTTAGCATACTAATTAATCAAATACTCAACTAACCCACCATCCAATTAAAAAATAAAATCACAGGCTGGGTTCATGGAATGCAAAAATATTGTCAGAGCCTTGCTTCCACTCAGCTCAGTTGAGTGCAGCTTTTCTCAAAGCATGGTCCAAAGACAGCACCCGCATCAGCAAGGGAGTTGCTTGAAAGTATGGATTCCAAAGCCAAAAAAACCCCTATTAGGTCTGGGGAACTGGACTTGGGGATCTGCATTTCCAAGGGTGCCCTGGATAATTTTGAGGCAGGTAGTCCTCAGAACACACCGTGAGAAACACTAGCCTCATGGAGGAAACAGAACTGTGCAAAGGTAACAGAACCATGTGGTAGGGATTCTAAAGGGGCAGTCAGGAGATGCAGCAGCAGCTCAGAGCATGGGGGGCAGCCAGGTCCACCACCTGCAGTGGGGCAATATCTCTCAGGGGAAATAAATTCTGAGATGGCTTTCTTAGGTGGGGGTATTGGATACGAATTAGTTGAGAGACTCCCTCAGGGCTGCATGGAAACTTTAACCACTGCTGTCGTCTTTCTCTAGCAAATGATGTGGCCTGTCCCTTCTCAGAGGTGACACTAGCTGGACCCTGGGGTGCCATATAGTCTGAGGTTCCCTGGTTCCTTTGTTTTAGGGAAAGTAAAATCATCTATCTGCCTGGATGCTGACTGCTTTGTAAAAGGAGGTGACAACACAAAGAGAAAGTGGCTGTCTACCCAGTTGGCCAAAACAAACTGTAATAACAAAAGGAAAAAAACAAAGAGGAGAGGAAGGCCCAGAGAGAAAGGAGGAGGAAGAGGGAACTGAAGTGCACCAAACCACAAATTCTATTCTCTCCTAGAACCAGACTTAGCCAGCAGTAGGCAGAGGCGGGTCTCTGGTCTGGAAGGAGCAGAATAAACATCAGCTTTAGTGCCCATGGATTTCTGGACTTAAATAAGTAGCATAGCCTCTCTGGGCTTCACAAATTTTCTGCTCCCAAAAAATCAGAATAATACTACTGATTATACAAAAACTAGGATAAAAATGAGAAAAATGTTTTAGTAAGGTGCCTTGCAGAAAGTAAATGTACCCATTCTCTTCTTTAAAATATGGGTTCTAGAAAGTCAAATCTTGCAAACTTCTAATATTAATAATAATAGTAGTTAAACTTATTGAATGTTTACTATGTACCAAGCATTGTTCTAAGGACTCTGCATGTATCCACTCATTTAATCTTTAGAATAATCAATTATGACACACCCACCATGGACATCTGTCATGTTCCACTTCCCTTACCCTACTCCCTATGCATGGGAAAATTTTTTTCTTGAATTATGCTCTCTCTCTCTTTTCCTTCCTTAGTTTCTCTCTTACCAGCCCACATCTTACCAAACAGACCTCACCAAAGAGTTGGAAGGAACCTCAAAGGTTTTCTGGTGTTCCACATCATTGTTTTTCTGGAGAGGAAATGGCCATCGGTGAGTCCTGATCTCAAGAAGGGTAGGCCTGTCCCTAACCCCAGGGGATGACTCAGCACCTGTGTAAAGCAGTCATGATAATCCCCTTCCCTACTGCCAGCCATAGGATCCAGGGTTCGGTTTGTGACTAATTTATAAATCATAACCTGTAAAGGGAAGTCTGCTGTGGAAGTTCCTATCCTGAATGAAAATTCCTTCTTCCTCCTGAGAAGAAGGAATTTTGGCTTTACATCTTGCTTCTTGCTTAAGAATTTGGAGGGAAGCCATGATGTCTGGGGCTATGGCAGCCATCTTGTAACCAAGAGAAGAGAAATATGATGCAAGAAGCCAAAGGACTAAGAATGGAGCAAGGATAGAAAGTGTCTGGATTCCTGATGACATTGTTCAGTTGCTGCTCGGGTGCTGGAGTCTCTAACTTCTTGTAGATTAAAGCATGTTGCTTTAAGTACTTGCACCCAAAAGCTGTCATAATGGAAACAACATAAATAGTGTCTGGCATTGAACCTGGAACACTAAAGATGCCCATTAAATGGTAGCAAATGCCACTGTCTATTGGGAACGATTCTTTTGCTGAGGCATTATTTAAGCCATCGGATAAGTTTTCTAATGACACTGTTGTTGTAATTTTTTTTTTACCTTAAATTAAAAAAAGAAAACAAAACAATGAGGCAGAATGTATCCTTCTCCTTCAGGCAGTCTATCTTCTCTGGCCTTGCCAGGTTCAGCTCATCCAGGCGTTTAGGAGCTAGACAGATTTGCTCTCCCATGTTCCCTGCAGTCATGTTGTCTGAAGACCAATTGCACCAGTTTCACAAGCGTACAGTTCTGATCCCAGTACCTGAAAAGTCTGAATCTTCAGGAATGGGAGACTGGTATCACAAAGTTCCCTAAGGGATGGACTTTGATGCATATTCAAATTTAGGAAATACCAGCTCATACATTGGGCTCTAGCTTCTAATGCAATTATTTGGTTGTCTGGTGATTTTCTCTGCCATTCAAAGGACAGTTTCTTATTGACTGGCCATTACATACTACAGTGAATACAGCTGGAGCTCAGGCATTGCAGAGACTGATCCTTCACCTAGTCATTCAATAGTGACATACTAATACCTGGACTCACTCTTAACAGATAAGCCACTTTGGGTGACTCCTGTCACCTGTACTTCAGCTTCCTCGTCTGTCAACTGAGACTTGACAACACCAATCCAGTAGTACTCCACTCAGAGACAAGTGGGATGGGTCACCCCATGTAGAGCACTGTTACATAAAATTACATCAATTTACCCTTCAAGTACCTGGAAGTAGACCCCGATGGGACTTCCATATCTTCTTGAGGGGCCTAATGAAGATGAATTCATTGGCTCAAGGTCACGAAAGTAGAAAATGATAGAGTGGAAGGTGAATATATTACTCCTCTGTGTCCAAAGCCAATGCTGATTTCATGATTCTGTGCTGTGTTCCCTGCCCCTGCCCCTCAAATCCCCTGTCAGGGATCCTAAAGATCTTGGAATCCTTTTCCCTGAGAAACGTGGGCTGTTTGACCAGGATGGGAGAAGCCTTCCAGGAAGCTGTAATGGCAGCCTTCAATTTGCAGATAAGACTTATCATAGGGGAATCAATTACGCTCAGGAACAGGGTCCCAAGGAAAGAAATTCCAAGCAGTGTGGAAAGTTACAGAGACGCTGGGCTTACTCAAGCTCAAGATGCCCCAAACTAGAGAAGCCTGTCTTGCCTGATAAACTTTCTTCCAAGGATACATGCCACAGAGGCTGGCTGAGTACCTGCAAGGTGAATGTTTTATGCCAAAGCTTGAAGCCGTGGGAAAGCTACAATTTTTCAGTGAAGTAAGACATGGCAGTGGTACACAAATTTGATATGCTTGGCACATGTTCAGCATTTAATTATTATTTGCTAAATGAATATGATAGGAGTGAAGACCAACCATATCTTTTATTTTATCTCCATCACTTGGTAACTTCTCTGAGTCTTTGTTTCCTTGTAAAAGGAGATTCCTGGGCTTGCTAATCATTCAATGTCCTATCTTTTTTCTTTTCTATCTATAACAGCTGTTCTATCTACTTCTGAGAAATTTTAGGAGGCTAAAATGTACTAAACTGTACATTTTAGCCTCCTAAATGTACTTTAGGAGGCTAAAATGTACAAATGCTCTTTGAGGGAAAATATCCTATTTTATCCTTGTTTGTATCCACACAGCTTGAAGGGTGGGTCCGTGCATATCATAAGTCAATGAATAAATGTGCAAGTTCTGAAAAGGGGGAGAATTAGTGAAGGCCATTTCCTGACCCCCTACTTTGTGTCAGGTCCCAAATTGTGTATTTTACATAGATTATCTCAAATAATTATTTCAGACACAAACTATCTGAAGTGGAGGGATTCCCACTCTCAATTTAAAGATATGAAAACAGATTAGGGAGGCTGACTGTCACTGAGGTTAGACAGCTAGGAGGTGGCCCAGCTGTCGTGTGCAAATTATTATCATCATCGTCACCTACTTAATTTCTAGGCTTCTGGATTCTTGGGTCCTCTTGATTTTTCTAAGATAACCTTCAGACTGTGCTAACTTAGAATGAATGAAACAATTCAGTCCTGTGATCTTTCCCCCTTATACATACCCCAAATATGTATTCATTCCTGTGTGAATTCCAAGCACAGTGTTAGGTACAGCTGGTTTTGAAATTGCTACTAGATAATTTCCAGTTATGAATTCACTCGAAAGCTTTGCCAAGCACTTTAACCAGTGTATCAGAGATGTAACGCAGAATAAGACAGCAGTAAGTAAGGGTTCAAGAGATGCTTAAGCTCTTTCAGTGGAGGAAACTATAAAAAGTAAAACTACTTAGAAAAAAGAAAATACCAAGCACATGCACAGACTGGAGGAGCCTTTTTAGAAGGGGTAAAAGCCAGACTATACTGCTGAGCATTTTAGGATGAGAAAAGGATGTGCTGAGGTCCGGCCATTAAGCATGGATACCAGTCTTTTAGGCGCTAACAGATGTTCTTTTTATGAGCAAAGACAAGAGCTGTGCAGCTTTATACCACCTCTCTCCAAGTTTCCAAATTCTAATAATCCTAACTCCTTCCCTTTGTTATCTTAGCCCTAGGAATGGCAACAGAGATTGAAATCACTATTCCTGTGATATTTCAGTACTCTCGCTCTGCTCTTTCAGTCCCTCCAAACTAGGTACCAATTCTTCATGGATCCAGGGAAAGACCATGCCTTATTCCATCACCCTAGAGAGAGAAGGCCACGAGAGAAAAAGCCCCTCCCACAGACTCAAAGCTTCCAAGATACTTTTAGCACATCAACCATAAATATTGCGAAGAATCGGTAGATATTTGAGGAAAACCTCTAATATAAAAGACAGAGGTCAGTTTTGACAAATTGAGTATAAGAATGGGTAAGAAGTAGAGAAAAAGCAGAGGAGAAAAAAAATGTCAAAAAAGCTGTAATTATTGTCCTTTGATAGATAAAACAGCTATTGCAGCCACATAATATGAGGGGAAGAAAGAAAACTGGAGACTCAATTAAGGGTACTAACATCTGAATAACAGGAGATGAGAAAATCATATATAAAAGTAAAATTTACTATAAATTAAAACAAGTTTACAGACTGAAGCTGTTTTGAGCTTAAATCATATAATTTATACACTTAGCATGGTTCTTGATACAGTATTTAATAAATGTTTGTATAATAACAACTCTTCTTATTATTCGATGATTCTTGAGCTTCACATCATTGCATTTCAGGGAGTCCAACCACTTGGGTTCTTTCAAGTGACTTCAGGTTCATATGAAATAAACACAAATGATATTTACTGAACACTAACTGCCAGGTACTGGGCTAACTTGTCTCTATTTTATGATTATCTTATTTATTACTGGTAAAAACCCACAAAGCCTGGGCAGTGCAGATCTTTTGCATTAGGAAACTGAGGTTCAGTGAGAGCTGTATGATTTGAAAGCTCCCACAAGCCCCACTTCCCCTGAGAAAGTAAACTGCATACAGCAGAGCCACCGTGCTACAAAGTTTCTCAGAGGCCATATGAGAAGACTAGACTCTTTACAGTGTAGCTAATTGAAAAAAGGAAGTGTTCCGAACAGAACTCAGTTGATATGAATAGTCCCAAGTGGGGACTCATTCTTTCAGGCATGGACTGGGCCACCTGGCAGTTGACAGCATTAATAAAATTATCAGGCAGCTATTAGAATAGCTTAAAATTATCTAAATTTTTATAGATACCTAGAAAGGCTGAATAGCTCTTATATTTGCTCATAAAAAGAACACCTGTTAGGTCCTGAAAAACTGGTACCTGTGCTTTGTGGCCGGACCTCAGCACATCCCGTATTGTGGGATGCTCAGTAGTGCAGTCGGGTTTGTACCCCTTCTCTAAAAAAAGTCCCTCATAGTCCATGCATCTGCCTGATATATCCTTTTGCTAAAAATATTCGCTTTTTAAAATTTCTGCCATTGAAAGAGTAAGTAGAGGAGGGGCTGAGAGTCTTCTCTTTGAGTACGCAAACTTTTAGGCAGTGTTCCTGTTTTCACTCCGGCGCTTTGCCCCGCTACCATCTGTGTGTGATGTAACTATGCTTAGACATATGCTAAGCTGGTATCTGCAAAGGGAAAACCTGCAATATGAGGTGGGATTTGGGGAGGTACATCTACCTGGCTGCATGGGCTAAAGGGAGGGTTCGGAGTTTCTAAGAGTCTCTTATACAGACTTTCCACAGACTCTCTTATATTCAGATCCATCCCATACTACCTTCATAGATACTTGGACCCTCTCGTTCCTGAGCCTGGCATGAGGTCAGCAGTCAAGCAGCCCATTTCTGCCCTGTTGTCCAGCAGGACTGAGGCTCAGCTCACGCCCCGTGTCTGCTGTATTCTGTTCTCCTATTATCTCTGTCCTTGTGAACTTGTCTTTTTTTTTTAGAAATTTCTTTCCTTCCATTTTAGTGGACTGTGGGAGTGTGTGGAGATAAGCTCAGTTGTTCAAACTGCAGTGTTTTATAATTCACATTTAAAAAAAAAGTTTGCTTTTCAAAAAAAAAAAACGAAACAGGTCACTTCAAACATGTCTGCCAGCCACATTTGTCTTCTGGGCCATCAGGTTACAACACTTGCAACGTATTACAACACTGCAGTCGGAACAAGGGGAAGCCAAAATAATTTGGGTCATTTTGCTTGAAAAGAGAAAGCTGAAGAACACATTAATGGGAGAGAAGAGACTATCTGAGGACAGTTTGCAGCTGTTCTCTTCCTCTGAGAATAGAATTAAAGGGCATGAGCATAAAATGCAACATGAGAGATTTTAACTAGATACAAAAAAATCACCTGGATTACTGGGGTGTATCCCCTTATAGCTTTGCCCTACTTGTCATCCTCCCCTCTACAGACAGCCTTCTGTTCTCTTCACATTGCCTGCACTCCACCCCCCTCAATTTACAACCCCCATACAACAGAGCACTCAGGCAATCACTCATCAATTTATTACAGAATACTTGTCATGCCAGGCCCTGTGCTACGCCACAAGGGAGACAGTGAGAAGTCAAACGGACATGGTCCCTTCATGGAAAGCTTTAAGTTTAGCCATAAACAGAGACAAGTAAAAAGCACTCACAATAAAATGTGATGAAAATCCCATCTCCAACTGTCTCCCTTGTCGCATCTTCATCTACTTCCATAAATGAATTTGGCCTTATCAAGGGTCAGATACTGGGCTAAATAACATGTTTAAATGTATTTCAATAAATCCTCACCGTAACTCTATGAAGATATACTTCAGGTATGATTACGTCCATTTTTATACATGAGGAAGCTGAGGCTTAAAAACGTGAAATAAACCACAAAGACCATTTAGGTAGAAAGAGGAGGGCCTGAGATTCAAATCTGAGTTTCGTGTTCTGAGGCTGAGTCATTAATCACCCTGCACCCCAGATTCCCCACAAACCCTGAATTGTAGTCACATGCACCAAATACATCCTGCATGGTCAGTCCTCTGTGTCTCTGCCGACTTGTTTCTTTCTTTTGGAATCCCTTCATCCTCTTGGTTCCTCAAACTCCTATTTACTCTCCAAATCCTCATTCAAGTGCTTGCCCTCTGTAGACTTTCCCTGCCACCCCTACACAGAGCCAGTTTGATCTCTTCTGGGTCCCCATAGCACGTTAGAAAACTCTCCCCACTAGCAATGGTCACATTATTTTGCAGTTGTTTCTGCCTCCTCCTTCCCCTTTTCCAATTATATGGGCATATCCTAACAGCAGGAATTGTTTCTCTGTCTTGTGCATTATCTCGTATCTTCCCCATCTGACTTTACCTGGCACATAGTAGGCATAGAACACATATTTCCGAATTGAACTGAAGCCAGTTAAAAAAAAACAAACAAACTGCATTTTAAAAGCAGATTGTGCATTCTTCTCAGAAGGATAATAAAAGAGGAGAATTAAGCCACATTTTTTACATTTTGTTCCCATCAATTTACTGAGCCCAGCGCCACTAGCTACTAGGAATATGGAGATAAAATAAGGCACAACACCTGCCTGAGAAGAAAGGAAAACAGGACATGTGGAGTCCCCTACTATGTGCCAGCTACTAGGCTCAATGCTTGCACGCATTCTGTCTCATTTAAATGGCGGTCTGCCAGGAGAGAAGGAAGCAGCTTAAATGAAATCGTCGTGGCCCCTTCCAGAGCATGGAAACTAGAAAATGGGTGTATGCTCTCCTCCCTGATTACTGACAGCTTGCTGAATTTCAGAATGCTTAATATTTAATTAAAGGGTACTTTAAGGGATCTTCCAGTTGTGTTTTTGAAACTAGGGTTTGCAACACATGAGGGGTGGTAAAAATAATCTAGTAGGTTCTGACAAGCATTTTAAAAACTAAAATACATTAAGTAGATTAGAGGAGAAATATGAAAATTCAATGAACACACTAAGGCTAAGAATTGCTTTTTGAAAGCAATACTTTAGGTGTGTATCTGTGTGTTTGTATATATATATATGTGTGTGTGTATATATATATACACGTATATGTAGTGTGTATATAAATGCACATACACACATATACACATGTATATGTTCTTTGGGTGGTGATGTAAAATGAATTTCTTACTGTAGGATATCCAGAAAAAAGTTTGAAAAATACTAAAGGTTCTTCATCCTCATTTTACAGATAAAAAGAATAGTGCCTGAGAAGGGAACCCTGCCAGTGTTTTTAATACAAGGCCTGGCAGTAGACAGATAAAACTCCTCATGCTTATGGGCGTCTGGACTTCACGTTCACTCCATCGGCAGCCCTGAGGACTGGGGTGCTCTTTCATCAGAGGAGCTTGTGGGGTTCCCATGGGTCCAATGAGAGAAGCGTCCCATTCAGGTATTTCATGTTCTATTACCTAGGCTGGCCCCAGAAGCTTATTTTAAAAATTGCTTTAAATAGCCTACCATGGGATAGCCTTCTGGTTATCACAATCACTATCAGATTATCCAGAAATGGTATAATTAAATCTAAGTGCTAAGACCTTTAGCACTTAGAAAAAACCACAGGCCTTGAATTTCTGCTGACCTGGGATAAAATCCTGATTCTGCCATTTGCCAGCCCCATGACCTCAGATGCACTTGGTTCTCAGACACATCAATCCTACAATGGCCAGCACAAAATAGAAGCTCAGTAAACACAAAGGCCTCCTGCCTTCCACTCCCCTTCTCTTTCTATGAACATTTGCAGAGAAGTTAAAAAAGCAACCACATGCCAACTACACTAATGAGTCAGAGAGAAAGACTGCTGAGAAAATGGCATTTCTCTTTCAGCAAAAGCAACAGAGCCACGTGAACCTCCGTTCCGCCACTGCGGCACCATGTGGCTGGGCCCTGCCAAGTCCCCTCTGCGCTATTTTCCAGATAAAAGTCTGGAGTTGACCAGGTGCCAGCCCTGCCTCGGCTGTGTGCTCAATCCCACAACCAGCCCGGCCCTGACCTTTTCTGGTATTTATGATGCTGGATTGGATTTTGATTACTATTTGAGCTCTCGACACAAAATAAACAGGTTGGCACTTTTCCCTAGGAGGTATAAGTGCCAGGATTTTAATCTGGTATCCAAATACTTCTCCCAAATCCTCGCCCATCCCACTACCTCCACTGACATAGGAACCAAGACACAACTCTGTTTTATTACAGTGATCAGAAAAATCTCAGGTTGGTAACTCTAGGGCAGTGAGTCTCGACCCTGGGTGTATTTTATTTCGTATTATGTAGGGATGTTATGGGTTGGATTATGGTCCCCCAAAACATATGTTGCTGCCCTAATCCCTGGTACCTATGGATGTGATCTTATTTGGAAACAGGGTCATTGCATAAAGAATTAGTTAAGTTAAAATTATGTCATACTAGAAGGAGTAGAGTGGGCCTTTAATGCAATATGACTGATGCCCTTGCAAGAAAGAGAGAGCCATACATAGTCAGAGGACAGAACACCACCTGATGTCAGAGTCAGAGACTGAAGCCCAAGGATTGCAGGGAACCCTCCACGAGCTAGGAAGAGGCAAGGAAGAATTCTCTCCCACAAATTTCAGACTTCTAGCGTCCAGAATGATGAGACTATAAATGTCCGCTGTTCTAAGCCATCCAGTTCATGGCATTTTGTTATGGCTGCCCTAAGAAAGTAAGGCATGGTGGGCTTTTATATGCACAGATGCCTAGTCCCTGCACCAGAGATTGATCTGACTGGGATGAGGTAGGTGGGGGCATCACTATTTTTAAAAAGCCTCCCAGATGATTCTAACATGCAGCCAGTGTTGAGGATGACTGCGTTTGGGAGAAGGGAAGGGAATGGATGGGTAGGTGATCTGGCTCAAGCTTTCAAATAGGCCCTACAAACTGGCAGTGAAGGTGCTCGGTTTTCATAGGAGGAAAGTATGGCAGAGGGAGCTTAACTGGCACACCCAGGGTCATACAGTCACAGCTGGGATAAGGAGCCAGGATGATCGCCTCTTCTTGTATCCACACCATTGCACCATTGAGCTCAGAGTGTCTATAGATGTCTGCATGAGGGCAGCCTTAGGGCCACAGCCTTACAATGGTCAAAAGAGAGGGCTGGCATTTTGGGTATTCTGGAGAATACCAAAGGTAGCCGGAATCCAAATTAGAAGGCCTGGTTAGACAAATAATAGCACAGCCATACCAGGGAGGGTCAGGAAGCATAAAAAGTGACACTGTACATAACCTGGGAGAATGGTCATGGTCTATAATTAGGGGAGAACAAAATTAGTATACAAAACAGTATTATGATTTGATCCTAATTTTATTAAGGAAAGTATTTTATATGCACAGAAAATGTGTGAAAGGAAATACACTAAAATGTCAACAACAGTTAACTCTGGGTAGTAGAAGTACAGGTCAGTTATATTTTCTTCTTTGTGCTGATATGGACACATATTGTTTTATTCATGACACACATATCAAATGGATCAGTCTGGTGAACCTTAATGATGCCCAGAGCAGAGTAGTTTATTCTTGAAACGGTCTAGCACATCCTTGTTTTTGCCTCAAGAGATGAAGCTCTTTCTTTATTATGGTAATACCCAAAGGACGTCTTTATGTTGACTGCCCCTTGTCCTATCTGAAATATTATACTGTTCTAGGAAGAACATATTTTTCTCCCCACCAAAAACAAACAACAACAAAAATATGTGAAGTCGATGTCAAGGAATATCTGGATCTCTCTGAAAATTTCTGTGGCTGAGCACCTACCATGTGATGCATGAAAAGCATCAAGAGCCGTTCAGAAGCCCACCTCCCACTATACCTGCTTCCAAGCCCTCTCCTGAGATACAGCCTAGAAACTAGGGAGAATTTGAAGGCCAAATGTTGTGTTTTGAGATTCCTGTTGGGCTGAGCCAGAGGGAGAGATCAGCAAGTCAACAATTACTCTTAAGAGATCTGAATTCTCATGGGAATCCTCTTTTGGGGCAGACTTCATCATTGTCCTTTACTCTGTCTCCATTCCTGCCTGTATTTCATAACTTGATACAACCTCAGAGGCTCCAGTCCTCTTGATAACTCTAGGACAACCATGATTCGAAACTTTAGGAGCAGAAAGGGGAAAAAGAACAATAGTGTTATAGATTCCAAAGAGTTATGGAAGCTGAACACCTAAGTGTCTTTATTCAACAACTGAATGCTTACCCTCTACTAGCCTTGGGTTGGGATACAGTTTGAAGGCACAGTCAACCAGATTCACTGCTGATGAATGAAGGATACGGAGGTGAGAGGTACATCAAAGATAATTCTAATTTATAGGGTTCAGGCTCGGCCTCTGACAGTGTAGATTTGTATAAGATTCACAGAATTGAAAGGGACACTTGAGATCACCTAGTTAAACCTATTTAAATCCATTTATTTTATAGATTCATTCATTCTTTGAACAGTTTCAATAGTTACTGAACACATAGCTGTTGAACAGACACTGGCTCTTTGGAGCAGAAAGCTAGATTGACTTCCCAAGGCTAGTAATGATGAAACAGAAATCTGCATTCCAGTTAAGTCCTCCTGAAATTAAGTCACATAAGTCAAAGACCCTTCTGGACCTTTCTTCACCTTTGCAATACAAAAGCATTGCGATACATCATGAGTTCTAAGATTCCTCCTAGTTCTTATTTTCTAAGTGTATATATCAGTGAAGCCACTACAAAACTTCCTTTGTTGTCTACTGCATTCATACACGTCTGGAAGGAAAATCTATCTTTCAACATGTCCTTTTCCACTCTGACAAACACTGATTTACTTTTTAATTGATCTCCCAGTAAGGCACACACCTAATTTGTTTGAATGATGGCACAATTAATTAAACTAAACAAAGAAGAAAGCAACGGACAGAGGGTGCAAGTAGGTGGCACTATTCACCGAGAGCAGTGGCCAATTTCTTGTAAAGACTAATTTGTGAAAAAGAAAATGAAGATACTCAGCTAGGTCAAAATTTTAATTTAGGTCACATGTGGAGATAAACAGTTCCAAAATCTACATTCTCCATCTAAGTAGAATAATCCTCTAAAATGCTAAAGAAAAATCATTCATACATCAAAAATTTACTATGTGTTTATTAAAAGCTTGGCAAAGTGCTGAGCACTGAAGGTAAAGTCTGCCACTGAGGAGGACAGTGTCTGTTTGAGAAGAGAAATGGTAATGGGTATGATTGGAAAAGAAGTTAAAAGAGAACACTTTATTAAGAACTGGTGCTATTAGCCAGTATACTTCTTAAGAGTCCAAGTGCAGAAAGATGAACTGACTTAAGAAGAAAAAAGTTCTACTTCAGGCATGGCTGGAACTAAGAGCTACCACACAATATAAACTGTCTCTCTTGTCAACCCCTCAGGACTGCTTTTACTCTCAGACAAAGTGGCTGTGCAGAAAAGAGTTAACATAGCTAGCTGGAGATTGTTATCCTCAGAAAGCCCTGTTTCAAGGCTGTCCCTTGGCTGGCATCTGGGAACGTGGATTTCAGGAGAGTCCCCACCCTCACTAATAAGAATGGCTGACTATGCCTAAATGTTTGTGCAAACGATGTGTTTTATGCTGAACACCTGCTTTCCTTCTGCAAGTCTGGAATTCTGGCATGTGCCAGGTAGTGGGTGTCCATATAACCAGCCTCTAATGATAATCCCTGGCAGAAAACAGCCCACATTCACTGTCACAACTCATTGCTGGAGGAGACCCTGATGTTTGTGCTTGATTTCCCCTGTACTTCACACATGGTGGACTTCAATTTTCACTTTGCTGATTTTGCTTTGTATCCTTTTACTATTATAAATTATGGCTGTGAATATGAGTAAATGCTAAGTCCTCTGAGTCCCAAGCAAACCACTGAACCAGGAGGTGGTCTTAGGGAACCTCTGAGGCAGTGGGAAAATAACTGATGGTTGCCCCAGCCTCACTGCCTCATAGTTTAATAACTGCAGTGGTACAAGAATCTCTTTCTCAGTAGTTCCAGAAAACACTCTTGACTAGCTCCCTCAAGTTAAGTTAAATACAGAATTACCATATTGCCCAGAAATTCACTCCTAAGATTATACCCCAAAGAATTGTAAGCATGTATCCCAGAAAACAGATACTTTCACACCAATGTTCATAGCATCATTATCCACAATAACCAAAAGATGAAATTTCAGAGTCCACTGACAGATGAAAGGATGAACAAAATATGGTTGGTTTAGACATATCATGGAGTGTTACCCACAACAAGGAATGAAGTTCTGATATATGGTACAACATGGATGAGCCCTGAAATAAGATATACAAAAGGACTGATATTGTATGATTCTATATATATGAGCTATTTTGAATAGTCAAATTCATAAGGATGGTAGAATAATAGTTACCAGCAGCTTGGCTGCAGGTGGTGAGATGGGGAGTTATTATTTAATGGGGATAGAATTTCTGTTTGGAATGATGAAATATTCTGGAAATAGTGGTGAAAGTTATGCAATATTGTCAACATACTTAATGTCACTGAACTGCACACTTACAAATGGTTAAAATGGTTTCCTATTAGGTATATCTTACCGCAAAAATCCCTGACCTAGTGTTAATTAGTTGTGATGGGCTCAGATGGGGTCAGATGTTCAGGATGATGTCTGCCATCCTGCTGCTGGCTAGAACTAAACCACGTCCTCATTCCTGCAGCCAGGATGGGATCAGTGCTTCTTTCCTTCTTCACCAACACACACACTTTGCCAACTGAAATAGGTAAGGCATGGCTTATAAAAGGAAAGGAGGCATTATGCTGATATTAGTGGAAGGGGGAAATCGAAGTTGAGCAGGTGAAACAACATGACTATCACAGGGGAGTACATACGTCATGTCCTAAGAGGGGGCATCTGCTATAGCTAAACATCCAAAACGACCACCACAACAAAATCTCAGACAGAAGATCTAAAATCATTATTTCACTTTCACTCTAAATCTGTGCCTCCACTTCCTACCTAATCTTCTAAACTGGGAAACTGGAATAATCTACAAATCCTTCTCTCTTGTACTGCATCTCATGTGGACACCTGTTTCCAATCCTTAAATAACACTCAATTCTGTTGGTGCATCCAACAGCAAATGGGCACCTCTTACAGAATTACTGTCACAGACTCTTAATTGGACTCTATCATTTGTTGGTTCCCTCCAATTGTCTTCATCTACTGAGGTATGACTGGTCTGGCTAGGTCACTCTTCTCCTTAGATACTGCTGATGAGTTCTCATTGTCTTCTGGAAAAACCCAAACTCCGTGGCATGGCACGGCCTGCCAAACCTTCCATGCTCTAGCACCTGACTACTTCTCGATCCAATTTCACATCCATTTATTTACAGTAAATATTCTGGTTATAGGGAATTACCTGAGGTTCACGGAACATTCTCTGCTGCTCCATGTCTTTATGCCTTTGCCCCATTTTGTCTCCCTGCCTGCCCCTGTTCCCCTCCCCTGATGTAGAGACCTCTAACCAATGCACAAATATCAATCTTACTTATGTGTGGGTGATGTCTTTCCTGGTCTATTGGCAGAATTGATCACTCTCTCCACAGTGGCCTCACTAAGCTTGGTACATTCCTCCCTATCTCTCATCACAGTCCTTTCTTCTTATTTATTATTATTGAATTCTAATGGGAATTTGAATTCTTGAAAAGCAAGTGTACTATCTTATTCATCCTTATAAACTCAGTACTGAATTAGAGACTGACAAGGAGCAGTGCCTAAAAACCTGTGGAATAAATGAACAAATGAAAGAGATGGGTTGTAAATTTGGCTCTGTCACTTACAGGTTAGATGATTATGGATAAGTTATTTAACTTTTGGAAACCCTGGTTTTCTCTCTTATATAATGGGGATTGGAGGATGCAATTGTTGGGATTGTTGTAGGATGAAAGAAGCTAACGTATGCAGAGCACCTAGCAGGAGTCATGGTACCTGGACTACATCAGGCGTCTTGTAAAAATAAATTGTGTAAAAAATGTACCAAGCTAGTGTAAGATGTTAGCAATTTGGGAAACTGTGTGCAGAATATTTGGGAAATCTCTCCAATCTCCACAATTTTTCTATAAATTTAAAACCGTTCCAAAATAAAGTTTTTTTAAAAAGAAAAGAAAGAAAAAAACGTGTGTTCCTTCCTTGCCGATCTCCTTTGCCACTACCCAATGTAAGGCATCCCCCTCAAGGTCTGTCTTCCTTGGTCTTTTTTTTTTATAACCTAGTATTACATCATTTTCAGAACAAATTTTAAAAAGAGGATTATTGGCTGGATTTGGAGAATCTTCTTTTTTATCTTGTAGGAAGCTATGCTATCAAGGGATATGACATGAGATCTCTTTTGGTATCTAAGCAGCAAAGAAGAGAAGCCCAAAATTGCTGTGTCTTCTTTCTCCTTAAGACCCATCAAAGGCAAACAAAAAAAGGAGAAAACAGAGATCTCTTTTCTGATAAAGACAATTGTTAATAATAAAAAAAAATGCTTGTACAGGAAAGTATTTTAACAGGGAAGCTGGTGATTTCACCCAAACACACACTGGTTGACAGCATTTCTTTAAATGTCCGTCTATCCATCTCAGTAAGGGATCTGCATACACTGCTTGGTCCACTGCACTCTGCCAGATGGGCAAGCCCAGTAAACTGAGTGGAGAGGAGACCAGTGTATTTGTCTTTCTTGACAGGCATGCCCGTCCTTGTCATATATTAGATGCCACTAATAATTTGTACATTTAGTAGGAAAAAACATCTGGGTCCTTGTGATAGTCACAGAATGACACACACTGACTTCCTGTCTCCAGGAGTATGTAGATAAGGAGCAAGTGGGCCCCTCTTGTAATGCACAAGGAAGATCATAAATACGTTCGGTCTTAACTGAATGCACGGCCTTCTGAGGATAGGGATGCTTTTGAGTCCGGTTAATTCAATCACACTTTCCCTCGGTATCATGTATCCTTCCAGGTACAGGGGAATGAATGCGTTTATTTATCTTCTGAAAGAGGAAATTCATTTGTAACTGCTCAAGTATCTGCAGTCCTAGCAGAAGAGAAAATTCATAGTTCAAGAGTAAATAAGAAGGGGAAAAAAGTCTGAAGCATATCCAATAGGAGCTTTTATATGGCTATTTTGGAAATTCACCCAAAGAGCATGAGGGCGGGGTGTGGGATCTCTAAATTATAAACAAGAAAGTTCATTTTTCACTTCTTCTGTGGGGCCAATCATTATCAATCACCTAAAACAATTACCTCCAGGAGTGGCACCACACATTCCTGACTGATCTCCTATGTTCTCATCAATAACATAGGCCACTAAAAAGTGGTTCTCAACTGGGAAAGATTCCCTTTCCACTGCTCCATCAGGGGACATCTGACAATGTCCAGAGATATTTTCTGGTTGTTGCAACTGGGGGTGGTGGTGGTGGTGCTACTGGCATCTGGATAAACATCCTACATTACATAGGACAGTGTCCCACAGCAAAGAATTATCCAGCTCTAAATGTCAATAGTGCCAAGACTGAGAAACCCTGCCCTAAAGCAATGATTCTCAACAGGGGATTCATCAGGATTTCAAGTTGGTAGTTGTGTCAAGGCCATGGCTGGGGGATGGGAATGGTTCTTGGATCAGTGCAATTTGAAAAGACCCTACAGGTAATTCTGATACTGGAAGCCAACTTCCACGCAGCCACTCATTTATACCTTTGCTCAAAGGACAAAGGTATAAATGATCGCTAGGTTACAGCTTAGCTCCCACATGCCTATTTAATCCAGTGTGGCATGTTGCTAATGCAGACTAGGAGGAGAGCTAACTATAATGCAAGTTGCTTTGGCCAAGACACTTGCAGAGCAAAAAGGAAAAAGAAAAAAAAAAAAAAAGAAATAAAAAGCTTCCTTTCTGAGCATTTGACTCTAGAGATGGATATTGCCATCATAAATTCATTTAACATTTGTTTCTTCCCTCCCCTCACTACTTGGTCTGTACCTGACTTTCACTATGCATCATCAAATCCCTAGGGCCTTTATTTGGTCTCAACCAGTCCCCACACCCTACTCATGCACAGAATCAACTGGGACAACTCTGTACACCTAAAAACTCAAAGTCAAAATCTCCTTAACTCAAGGTGACTGATGTATGCTAAACAGAAGAAAAGCAATCCAACTAAATAATCCACATCAATGGCAAGAAATACTAAAATGTTCCCCAAAGTATCTGATTTCTTTTTCTTTTTTAAAGAATGATAAGCTAGTCACACAAATTTCTAGCAGGATGAGCTTCAGGGAATACAACTTGTACATGGACATCTGATACCCAGTAGATCTTCAATAAATATTTATTGACTGTCTAAATAAATAAGAAGAGACTTCTGGGCAAGATAGCTTCTCATAGTTTTAGATTTAATGTTATGGAGCCTTTCAATATTTCTTCCTGAAATTGTCAAAGGAATCCAAAATGTTTGTTCCATGATTCAACATCCCCTGACCTTCCCTCTCTCCATGCCCTTAAACCTATAAAGACTTGCTTCCAAGAAACAGCAGGTGGTCTCAACAATGGGAGGGCAGGAGAGGAGATGGTAGCTATTCCAATGTGTAAGATGGCAGTGCGATGTTTACCAAAAATAGCAATGGCACAGATGTCCCAGGACTCTCTGTTCACACAATAAAAGGTAATCAAGGGGTGGCCTGTTAAAATCCTCCTCTTTTACTGATTATAATCAGCCTCTCAATTCAGCCTTTCTCCAGCCTACAGCTCTTCCCATTTTCCATCCCAGCTCTACCACTCAAAGACAACAGAAAAAGGTAGAGAAATGAAACTAATACAAATAATAGTACCGTATTTTCTGCATTTTAAGAGGTCACCAATTGTAGGATCTATGAAAACATTTTCCAGGAGAAAAAGACCATGTGCCAAGTTGTTTTTTGCAAGTCACATCTCAATTTCAGAAACTGTAAAATGTGAAAAACACTGTATCTCAGAACTGCAAATACCTGCAAAGTGCTAGGTGAATTACACATTTTGCTTCTGATACATTATTGCCATTGAGACAGACACTGAAGTGTAAATGGCCAGGGAAAAGCCAGGCATCTAACTCAGGTCTCTCTCTCACTCCAAAAGCCTGTGCTCTTCCCACTCGCACACTGCCAGCCAGCTCCTTCCAGTTAGGATAGAAAGCCTGATCTCTCCCCTCCAAGGCACTCTCCCATCCTGCCTAAGGTTATTTTGAAACTTTACCAACTCATACAGGACTAATATCAAGGACCTCACATCCTGACTATTGTGTCTAGATCGCTGCCTTTATTTTGATGATGATAAAATTAGTTTATTAGTAATAACAGCAGCTAACATTTGTAAAGTGTTCACTCTGTACCAGGGACTGTGCTATAAACCTGTACACAGGTCACCTCATGTTGCCCTCTGAACAGTACTCTCTGTATTATTACCCCTTGTTGTGACAGGCAGCTGAGGTTCAGAGATTTGAGTAACTATCCCAAGGCTATAAAGATGGTAAGAGAATGCCAAACAAGCCAAGGGAAAGGCCCTTGATTTCTTTGCCCCATCATCAAGGTGGTGGACATCTGAATTGTGTAAGAGAGAGGTGAAGGAAAATGCAGAACTACCCCATATCTACTTCCAGAAATCTATCTTTTCTTCCCATTATTATGCACCTCAAAGTATCTTTCAGCTCACTTCCCAGACAGCCTGGCTCCCTCTGCATTTCCGAAATCAACAGAAGTATCATCTGTCCGGTCATGGGTGACATTTCAAGGTGGCTGCCTGCCCCACCCAGTGGTCAGTACAGACCCAGGTACCAAGATGTGGCTGCTCTCCGATGCAGTGAAAACAGGAGTCCAAACTAGCCCCTGGGCATGGGCTGCACAAGCAGGAGCTCATGATACAATTAGGGTGAGTTCACTAATCTTCCCTCTGATGAAGTCTGTTGAGCATTCATTCTGTCACTCCTCCTCGCTAATCACAGTGTGCCAGTCACACCTCGCCCAGCCTTTGTAGCGGGTGATTACCTTCTGCCACCACCCAATTAACTCTCTAACAGACACATGAAATGCAGCCACTGTCCATCAGGACCAGGCGCCACAGCCCTGAGCACCCCTAGAATCTACCCCGGAGCACACCTGGAAAAGGGCACTGTAATAATCTGGTAAGAACATCTATTTTAACATGACAATGCTCTATTTTAGTGCCAAAAAGGAACCATTTGAACATAACTGAAGCCCAGACCTTTCTTGAAGATCCAGAGTCATCCATCCCATCTCCTCTCCGTTTCAAAGGCCTCTGTAACTCCCCACGTCCAAAACTGAATGCATCATGTCCTCTCATCTGGGGTTTATCCCTTCAATTTCCCCAGTTCACCTCTAGCCCGGGTCCCTTGGGCTGTCAGTAAGATGAGCAACCAGCTATAGGTCACTATCACATCTCACTTAGACTAGAGCAGTAGGTTTATGTGCTGCTAAGACTCCCTTTCCAAGATACTGGGCTTTCTTTTTTACCATTCAGATCATCCCCATGCGGCAGCAAAGGGATCTTTCAAAACTGAGAATCAATTCAATTCAATCAAATCAATTCAATTACATTTGATAAAACCCAAAGTCGTAACTTATAAGACCGTTCATATTTATTCTGCTTTCTTTCACCTCATGCAGTACACCTAAAATCAAAAGCTTCATTTGTTCATTTAATCAACAAATATTTATCAGGCACCTACTATGTACCAGGCGCTCTTTTAGGTGCTGGGATTACAACAGTGAATAAAATGGACCAAAACGACTGCCCTTGCAGTGCTTATACATTAGCTGGAAAGACCCAGAATAAATGCAACACACGAGTAAATTACATATTAGACTAGAAAGTAATGCATGCTGTGAGAAAAGATGGAAAGAAGAGCAGGGGTAAGAGGGTGGGAAGGTGATTCAGGCTCAGGATCAAATGGGATGGTCAGGGAAAGTCTCACTTTTAAGCAAAGACTTGAAGGGATTTGGGTCAGCAAGATAAGCAGAGATCTGGGGGAAGAGTCTTTCAGGCAGAGGAAACATCAGCGCAAAGGGACAAAGGCAGGAGCTGATCTGGCCTGTCTGAGGAACAGATAGTAGGCCTCTTGCAGTTTTCATCTGTACCATTCTCTCTGGTGTCATGCCCTGTATACATCTTTCCTTCTGAGGACAGGCAAAAGGACTTAAGATCCAGTGTCCTTTCCCTTGAGAAGCTTCTCCTGTCCCCGCTCCCACCCCAAAACAGAATTGCTTTGTTTGTGGAATCCCAGACCCTGAATTTTCCCTTTCAAAGAACTTTCTACACATTAATGTAATTGTGTGTTCAGTTCAATCTAGAGCCTATCAGTTAAGGGTATAGTCGGTCCAGCTCCAACTCAACTCTGCCACTAACGTGCTGTATGGCCTCAGGTAAGGTACCTTGCAAGACTTTTAGGAGGACTGAAAGAGGCCAAAAAGGAAGGACACTTATTAAGTATTAGGCAAAACAGACAGAGCCATTATCTGAAATAAACACAAAAATAAAGCCTTGGTTATTAAAGCATCATTCCTCCATTTCATAGAAACAAATGCCAACAAAAACTAGGCTCAGAGAAGTTGTGATTTTTCTAAGTCACACAGTAATAGAAGGCAGACTTGCTGCAAAGCTGAACTGAAAATAATTAAAACTCTTCACCAATCTTACCAGAAATAAAATCCTTGAGGTTCTCCCAATTGTGCGCATCTCAGCTGATGAAATGGAAGAGCCATGAACATAGAACAAGAAAATCAAAGTGCCTGTTTCCAGATTCTGAACAGAAGGTGGCATGGGTAACAGATGTGCAGAAAGCAGGAGGGTACAAGGATAAGGCAGGAGGAAATAACTTAAGAGGCTATTGACATTTTTCAAGTGGAAAATCAATTAGGTGTTGGAAGAGGTTACAAAACAAAACAAAATGAAAATCGGTGATGAGGAAGGAACCCTATCCACCTATCAATATGAAGAGTATAGGAGAATTTTTGCAGATATGGTAAAATACGGGTTAAAAAGAAATGCCTGGCTTTCTTGTGAAATCTTAGGATTTATGACAAACATAGAACTCAGGCTCCCCACTCTTTTCCCAGCACAATACCAGGGCCTCCTATACTAACAGTGTATCATCCAAATCCCAGGGGCTCCTGTACTTTTAGAGTCATTTTAAAGAACTTTGAGAATTTATAATGTTTAAAATATTGTTTTTATTTCTCTGAGGCAAAACCATCTCTCAGGTTTAGGAAACACCAGGAAGGGATGTGAGGTGAGTGGAAATCTACGAGCACCGAGCCGTGGGAGAGGTGGGGATAGGCCAGCCCAGCGGGGGAGGCTTTAATCTGGGAAGCTCCACTAGCATGCAGCCATGCAGTCTGTTGGAAAGGTATACTTTGATTTCTTTCGTAGCAGCTAAAAGGGGAAAAATAAAGCTTCATTTGAAGGTTGCTGGTGGAAGGAAAGGAGAACGATGTTAAGTGAAAGGAAAAGAGGCAAACAGGGTAAGGATGAACGTAGATGTAGGAGAAATGAGGACGCAGCGCAGATGGGAATTGAACATCCACTTGGTACCAGGATCAGTGAGGGGCCTCCCCAAACCTCCCCCCTGAAGGAGATGAGTATTTCCTTTCTAGAGATGATGAGGTGGGGTTAAGGGGGGCTAAATGAACCTCACCCCCAAGACAGATACAGGCTGTGATTTGAAACTTGGTCTCTTCATTTGTAAAACTTTTTCTCCTCTATCAATTCCATCTCCAGAAGGAGAGGAAGCACCAAGAACAGGGGTGGTATAGCAGAGGCGAGATAAGAAAGACAAGACCTGGAGAAATTTCAAAGGATATTTTTAAAAGGCCCTCCACGGCAAATGAGTACAAGCATAAAAGTTCTACAACTATTTTTTTCAAAAGTAGTACTTTATATGTTTTTCATGTTCAGCCTGTCTACAATGTTTTACATTTACAACCACCCCCAGCCCCAATGGCTTTGTGGATAAAGCTGAGAGGTAATGGAGTAGACTTACAATAATGACGTCCATCATTATGCCATGTATGCTGGCGGAAGCCCTTAGAGAAAATGCAACATGAGAAGAAGAACGAACATTATCTTGCACAATTCTCACAAGGACACAGTTTAGCATGGTTCCCAGTTCATTTAGGTCCAGGGAAGTTGGGTAACGCGCCCAAGGTCTCAGAGCCCTTATGTGAGCCTCCATTCCGGCTCTTCCACAATGAGTCAATGGGCAGAGCTCTTGAGATTCACAGCTACTTAATGGTGCATTTCTGGGGAGGTCACATGCTAAGCCAGGATTCTGGAAACCGAAGTTTTATTTCTTGAATCTTAGGAAAATTACACTTTTCCATGCCTCTAAGTTTGTTTCCAAGCCTGTGATTTCTCAATACTTATACCATCTTGGGGCCTATCCTCTACAGACATTTGGTCACCTAGAGTTCCTTTATTAATCTAACTTTGATCTCTTCAAAGAGACTCCAAGCTCCACTCATAGAACAATGAATGCTTTATCCTACTCTATTTTAAGGAATGTAGAATGCAAGACAAAGGCATTGGATTTAAAGTCTAGCTATCTAAGTTCAAACCCCAGCTCTACAACTTAAGTGCTGTGAGATGCTAAACAAGCTGCACTGCCTTTCTAAGCATCAGTTCCCAAAATTTTAAATTAGGAACATTAACAGTAAATATTTTATGGGAGTGTTGTGAGGGTTAAACACCTATAAAATGTTTAACAGAATGGCTGGCACAGAGTACATGCTTAAAAATGTTAGCTTTCATTGGTTCACAGTGAGCCTATCAGGTTCTTAAAAACTTCACACTGGCATGACATACCTGCCTGTAGTGGGACACTCTGAGAGTGAGGGCAGTGATGCCCACAGGTGCTTGACCATGCTTGTCTTAGGGCTGGAACTTTAAACTATTGACCTTGCTTTTCTTAAATGGGAAACATGTTATTATGAATAAAAGTACTATCTTGAATTGAGCACAGTTTATAAAAGTTTCAAATTATGGGAGTGAATTTATTATTTAAACATTCACAGCAGCTCCTAGCCCCTGCTCCCACCAAATCACTTAGATCAAGTATTTCCGAATTTTTGTGCAGTTAAAGCCAAGGCATTTATTTGGGCATCATGGGTGACCAACGGACTAGCAGTCAAAGGTAATCTAAGATGCAGCCCTTACCTCCAGATGGGTAGCTGTCCTTTCCTCCACTCTCCTCCACTGGAGTAGTGGAGAGAAGCAAAGAATCTAAAGCCAAATGGTTTTGAGTTCAAATATGCAAAGTCTCTAGCTCAGAAAGAGCTAGGAAGAGAAGAGAAGAAGTACCTAAGAAAAAGTAGTTCCTTCTCCCCTTACTTTACAAATACTGTCTCCTCAACATTTCCATGTCAATATTCAATGAGGTATCTCAAACCTGATTGCCCCCCAAACTCATTCTTCTTGCCGTCTTCTCCATCTCAACAAATGTCATCTCTATCCATTCAGTAACCTTGGGTTTGTCCTTGACTCCTCTCAATCTTCCCATCCAATCAACAGAAAATCCTCATAATTTGACTGTCAAAACATATCACAAATATGACTTAGCAACATCTTTCTGCCTCACCTGGGTCCAAACCAGTACCATCTCACATCTGGATTACTGCAATAGTTCATCAAAACAGTTTCCCTACTTTTCTTTCTACTCTGAAAAGTGCAGCCAGAATGAAGCCAGTTAAAACTTAACTCAGATCAAGTCTTTCCTCTGCTGGAAGCCTGTGAATGGCATTCCATACCATTGAAAGGAAAGGCAATTTCTCCCATTGTCCTAAAAACAAGGGATCTGTGATCTGCTCTCTTCAGCCCTCCTCCTCTCCTTTGCTCACTCTGCTCTGTTCTGACTTGTGTCCTATTCCTCACACTTGCTGTGACACATCTGCTTCAGGAACTTTATACAGGGACTTTCAATAGTATAGAACACTATTCCACTCTTCCTCTGGACACCTATGGACTTGTTCTCTCAAATTCTTTAGGTCTTTGCTTAAATGTCACCTCTTTTAAAAACCTTTAATTATCACTGTATTTTAATATTAAGACAACAACAACAACATACACACACAAAGGTATTTCCTTTCTCTTTTCTCTTGAATCTCCTTGAGAGCACTAATCACGGTGTATTATACATTTCAGTTCTTTATCAGTCTATTGCCTATCTCTAAATTAAATATAAATTTCACAGAAGTAGAAATTGTTTTTGTCTTATTCTTGCAACATTCCCAACATTGTGAAAATGTTTTGGTAACTAGCAGGAACTGAGTAAACATGACTGAATGGGTGACTCCTGATTCTGGCGGTTGCAGTGTGTCTGATTCTTTCTGCTAAGAATTGGTGGCTCTGGCTGCAGAAGAAAAGTTTGGCAGGTCTTCAAAAAAGTTAAACAGACACTTCCCATATGAGCCAATAAATCCATTCTTAGGTATATACCCAAATGAAAGAAAAGCAAGGACTCAAACAGATACTTGTGTACCAATGCTCAAAGTAGCATTATTCACAAAAGCCAAAAGATGGAAACAACACAAATGTCCATAAATAGATGAATGAATAAGCAAAATGTGGTCTGTTCATGCAGTAGAATATTATTCAGCCATAAAAAGGAATGCTGTTCTAATGCACTTGGCAACACAGATAAGCCTTGAAAACATCATACGAAGGGAAATAAGACAGACACAAAGGGACAATTATTGTATGATTCCACTTAGATGAATTATCTAGAATAA
Source organism: Tamandua tetradactyla (assembly GCF_023851605.1). NCBI lineage: Eukaryota > Metazoa > Chordata > Mammalia > Pilosa > Myrmecophagidae > Tamandua > Tamandua tetradactyla. The sequence continues at coordinate 25,737,485 of NC_135333.1, forward strand.
GCAAATATGTCAAGAGGTTACTAGGCACTTGGAGGAGGAGAATGGGAAGTTATTGCCTAATGGGGACAGAGTTTCTGTTTGGGGTGATGAAAAAATTTTGCTAATGGATGGTGGCGATGGTAACATGACATTGTAAATATAATTAATATCACTGAATTGTAAATTTAAAAATAGTTAAAATGACAGTTTTTGGCATATATATATAACCACACACACAAAATTAATTAACTTATAAAGATAAAAATCTTGGGCGGTGTACTGGTGGCTCAGCGGCAGAATTCTTGCCTGCTGTGCTGGAGACCCAGGTTCGATTCCTGGAGCCTGCCCAGGTAGAAAAAAAATAAAAATAAAAATAAAAAATCTCTTCACCAACCCTTAATAAAATTATCATTAATAACATGATGATAGTTGTGTTTTCATCTTTGTTATGCTAGATTCTATAGAAATTAAGGTTACCTTCACAATTTTACTGTATTTTTAATGCAAATAGAGAATTCTGTAGGAAAACAAATAGAACTAAGGTTCTGAAAATTCTCCAGTGCTTGGAGCATGCGCAGTAAGAATGCAGATTGCAAAGGTGGGGACGGAGGCGTTTGCCACTTAGGTTACCTGCGGTTCAGGGAGCACGGGAATACCATCAAGAGGACCTTTTAGAAAAGTACACACGAGCGGCCCCAGCAGTAGAGGCTGAGGATCTGGCTTAGGTCCTTACTGAAAGGCTTCTTAATAGATTCTCCATGTGGTGAATTCAGGCACACAGGGATTTCCCTGCACCATTAAAGAATCAAGCATATGCGTGAGCTGAACACAAGAGTTGCTACAGGGCAGGCAACTGTGGTTCAGTGGCAGAATTCTCACCTGCCATGTCAGAGATCCGGGTTCTATTCCCAGAGCCTGCCCATGCCAGAAATAAAATAAAAAGAGTTGCTGCAACCCAGACAATTAGCTGTTTTGAAAGAAAAATTAAAAAGGCCAAATTACATCAATGTCACTCAAAATGTTTATAGTAACGAAGTCAACTCTCGCTGCCTTTATGAGAGGGATTATGTTTTGGATCGTTTTGGATCTAAAGTATTTTACATCGATGGTTGTAAGGTTGGAAGTTGGTATGCATGAGGTTTATCTGGGTGTGCTCTTGGATCAACACCTACGGAAGGGAAGGGAAGGAAGTAGGATTGGGCAGAGGGACAAAATGAGCCGCAAAGCAGTCCTGAGGGAGTGCCCAGCTGTTCCTACAGGACCCTACGTCCATCATTAAATGATGTGAAGCATCCAAGGAAAGCACATGGCCTGAAGCAGCATGAGGTCATCCCCAAAGGGGGCTGACAGCGGAGGGCCTTCTGCAGGCAGCACTCCCAGGAGCTGGAGTAATAATAAGTCCTCTATTCCCAAAAGGCAACCTGAGCATCTACCACACATGTCCCACTATTCTTAACCTGATGAGCATGACTGTTACCTTTTCTGTGATGCCTTCCTAGATGTCTTCATTGATTTCTTCCAGCAGAGGTGGTAATGCTCACTGACCCTGTATTACTCATATCTTTATTTCCAGAGACCAGTGCACTGTCTGATACATAGCAGCAATGTAATAAATAGCTCCTGAATAAGCCACTGAATACTGAACATGAGCATAAAAATATGAAGGAAATACCACGTTATTATAGAAAAACTGAGTGCAATATGATAAGCAGAAATGAAGGGAGAACCTGGAAAGAGCAGTGGGTCAGAGCTTAGGTACAGGTGTTCTGATCTCAACTCCAAGGAGAACCCTGCATTCCTCTGAGCATCAGTTCCTTTACTTATAAAATGGAAGGACAAATGAAAGCACTCTGTGAAGAAGAGATTAGAAAGCTGAGACACACACAGTCCCAAAAGCTTTGCAAAATGATGTCTGTGTTGGTGTCATTATTGACATGGATAAAAAAAGTAAATTTTGATCCTAACAAGGGAGAGTCCCAGCCATCACAATGCCACCTCCACCATTTGCTTCAATTCACCCCGAGGTGAGAGGTCCAAAGAACAAAGCAGGCAGAGACCAGAGTGGGCAGAAAGAGAAACCTACTGGAAAATCCTGGGATTTAAGAAAATGCTACAAGGTAAAATCACCAAGTGGTGTTTTATCTTCCTAAGATGAGGAGACAAAGAGGCAGAAGGAACTTTTAAATACAGACGCCAGAGTACATTTTTTTTTTAAATTTTTATTTATTTATTAACATTTGTTCCCCCTATTATTTATTTTTATTCCATATGTTTTACTCGTCTGTGGATAACGTAGATAAAAGGAGCACCAGACACAAGGTTTTCACAATCACACAGTCACACTGTGAAAGGTATATCATTATACAATCATCCTCAAGAAACATGGCTACTGGAACACAGCTCTACATTTTCAGGCAGTTTCCTCCACCTCTCCATTACATCTCGAGTAACAAGGTGATATCTATCTAATGCGTAAGAATAACCTCCAGGATAACTTCTCAACTCTGTTTGAAATCTCTCAGCCATTGACGCTTTATTTTGTCTCATTTCACTCTTCCCCCTTTTGGTCAAGAAGGTTTTCTCAATCCCTTGGTGCTGAGTCTCAGCTCATCAGAGTATAATTTTAAAAACAAAAATTTAAAAGAAATAAAATTTAAGAATCACTGCCAACAAAAAAAAAAAGAAAAAAAGAAAAAACTCACTGTCAATTTTTTCTCATTGTGTTTGCCCAATAAAGAGAGGGATTATGAAGTCATGCAATTTTAAGGAAGACATTTGGGAAAGCAGTATTAAAAAAATAGCCCCAGATCTGTGCTAGCCTGCCACTTCTCTCATGTATTCATGCCAGTTAAGCTCACCTATTGGCCTGTAATGTTCCAAGTTATTCTCATATACCCTGAGGCAGTGGCAAGATCTACAATAATAGCTAAAGAGAAACCAACCAGACTGGAAGGAATGTCTTAAATGCCCAACTTATATACCTCTTTAAAATGATAAATCACAGCATTAATGAAAACAAAAAATCTAAGAACATTTTCAAACACTCCTTGATCAATACCCATCTTTACTTTTTCACAGGCTTTCCAGGCATCAAGATATCGATGGATGAAAAGAGAAATCCAACAAACGCACATCTCTACGTAAGGATGTCAATAATCAATTACCTGCATACAAAATATACACTTTTAATATTTACCTGTTACAAAGCATTCTCAGTTGGTTTCTTCTCATGAACCTAGACCTTATCTCTCCTGAAATCAGGTTCACTAAAAGATGCAAACCAATCCCAGCCCCACCCTAACATGTTTCCAATCAAAGGAGAGTTGATACCCAACTATAGTGGTAACTCCTTATCCATTTCATTAGCACGATTTCATTAGAACTGACCTTACCTCCTTTTTAAAAAAACACAATCACTTTTCTTGGCACGCCAAACACCTACCAAGGTATCAGGACCAATGGCACCACTTACCTTTGAATTTGTGAAACACAGCCCACAGCTCTGCAATGTCAGTAGCAAAGGTGATGTCAGTATCAAGGACGATGACCCGCTCCAGACTGGCAGGAAGGGTCTTGGTCAGGACGAGCTTCATCAGACCATAAATCCCAGAGTAATGTTTGTTGGGGATCCAGGAAACTTCAGACTAGATAGGACAGGGCGGAGAGTAAGAGAAAGAAAATAGGATAAAAAAATCACTACAGTCATTCTTTGTTCAAAAGTACCTGGAACACAAAAAGTATCCAATAAAACTTTGCTTGAAGAAATTAATTGACATTTTTAAATGATTTACTCATATACTTTACATTTTGGCACGTGGAAGTTTCTTGGAAGAAAATGTATCTGAATCAAGGGAGAGGAAAAGTAATAGTAATGAAACAACTGTTATATGAAAGCACTATGCTCTGGCCTTTTAAATGAAAATTTTTAATTATTATAAAAATTAAGCTCACTTGAGAAAATAAGGGTATATAAAAAGAAGGAATAAAAGTACAGAAACTGAATTGCACTATATATAATTTTTGCAAGCAGCACCTAATTACTCTTCAGTAGGTATATGTTCCTTTAAATCACATTCTATTTCTGTGTCATTAAACATCACTACTTAATGGTATTGTTAAAGCTTATGTTTATCTAATTTTTAAAGTTGTAATTAAGTATATTAATATTTGTCTTTTCTTAGTTTTCAGATAAAACACAAGGATGATTTGGTCATAATCTATTCAAAACTCTTCAACACATAACAATAGAGGACACACAACACAGAAAGATAGAAATGAACAACCCGTGGAGTGCTGACACTGTGATCCTCACACAGGAGGGTGAAGTGTCAGAAAGGAACACCTCTATGTGCCACTTGGTGGCCAAAGGAAAGGCTACAAAACAATACACAACACCAGCACAGTGAAAGCTGTCAGATGCATAGAATCATCTATAAAGTTCACCGTGGGCATCTTAAATGCTATGGGAGGTTTCTACGAAGGTTGAAACACAACTCTTACTTTCACGAAGTTATTACTGATAGGAGAAACGTGGTCACCTTATCAAGATTCCAAAAAAAAATTCATCTTCTCATCCACAAAATTGTATTTTGAGGACTTTGTCTTAAAAAAAAAAAATCAAATTTAAGTACGGGAACCCAACATTTTATTTCCAGAGATGTTCATCACTCGGAAAGCGAAACATAGGAGCAATTCAAATGCTTCAAAATTGAACAGTTAATTAAAACAAGGTACTTTTAAAAATTTAATACACAAAGGTTAAAAGCAATGCAGATGAAAAAGCAATAAAAATAAAACTGCATCTAATGTTTAAAGAGAAAGATCAAGTTTCAAAATTGCTTTTGTTTAATAATCACTATTTGTAATCAAATATGAATATACATCCACACAAATTTATGCAGAGAAAGAAAAAATGGAAGGTAACACAACAGTTTATTAAGCATTTTAGGATGATGGGAGTAACTACATATACAGTTAAACTAATGCGCACTTTCCAAATTTTTAGAACACGCAACTACTAATGTTGGAAAGAAAAACTAAATACTACTTTCTTTTTAAACATCTAATGATGGTGGGAAAACCCGGACACAGAAGCTAGCTTAGGTGAGCTATGATAAAGGACTCCCTGCGATAACTCAAATGACCCACTTCATGTGATATTTAATCTTAGCAGCTAATTTGGAAAAAAAAATTGTTTAGCTTCCACTTATTTTCATTTCTGCAATGACCCTTGGCAGAAAATGAGTATAATCCTGGCCATAAAAAACAAAAAAAGGAAACTGATGTACCAAGCTCATCTTGTACCGGTCTCAAAAAATACAAAAGAAAATGAATTTTGGGAAACAAAATCATTAATTGAATGACTGTAGTTCCTGTCTCCTAGTACCAGGTAGCATGGAGAAGGGGGAAAGAGACAGAGTTTCAAATTCAGGCTCCAGCCTGCACAAGAAATTTAATCTTCTTAAGCATCAATTTCTTTACCTGTAAAATGGAGATGCCACCTACATATCACATGGCTGATGTAAAAATTTTAAAAGATTTAAAGGACTCAAGTGCTGGGTACACAAAAGACCCTCAGAAAATACATGCTCCTGTCCTCTTCCTGTTTCCCCCACCCCTACTCATCCCCAAGTATTTAGAAGACCATGGCTATCTACTGAAGGGGAGGGACTGTGGGATGTCATGCAGCATAAAACCTTGAGCTCTGGAGCCTGACACTTGGATTCAGATGCTGGAGCTGCCACTTGATGGCTATGTCACCTTGGACAAGGTGCTCAGTTTTTCTCAGCTTCAGCTTTCCTCAGTTAAAAAAGGCAAGAGATTTCTAGTGCTTACTTCATTGTATTAGTCAGAGCGTGGGAGGAAACAGATGGCACGCTCAAACTGGATAATTTGAGGAAATTTTAATAATAAAAGAACTATTTACTGAAGTGTACACAGAGTGTAGAGAGAGGCACAAGAACTGCATAGTACTCTGGGAAGGGCAAGCGTGGGAAGCTGTGACCACCTCAAGGCCAGTTGCTGGAATCCAGAGGGGGTGGCCATTTGTGATTAAAGTCAGAGGGCAGGCACAGTGACCTTCAGTAGAGAGTCACAGCTTACCTGTGGCAATCCCACAGCATGGGAACAGGGAAAAATATCTCAACCTCACCCTCCAATTCCCAACAATCTACTGGTGCAACCTCTAGCCAAACCCAAACGGAAGCCAGAGGACAGGTGAGCCCAGGGACACAGTCCCTTTGTGGCAGCCTCCTGGGGCCCAAAGCAGAGTGGAGGTGGGTGAGAGAGGATCTGAAATGACAAAGGTAACATACCCGGCCCAGTCACAGGTAACACAAAGAAAGTAAACGAATGAGTGCAAGATCAAAGCACAATGCCTTACAGGTAATAAATGAAAAACAAACATCTGTGGAATGGATGGACAGATGGTTGGATGATGTTGACACTGGATCTTGTCTCCCACAAAAGGCATGTTTGGGTCCCAACCCATGGTTCTGTGGCGGCGGTGGTGGGTGGGTGGGGGGAACCCATTTGTAAACAGGCCCTGTGAAGATGTTATTAGTTACCATTAGTTAATCGGATGACGGTGGGCCTTAATCCAGTCTAGCTAAAGTCCTCATAAGCAAAAGAAATTGGACACAGACAGAAAAGCCACAAGGAGCAGGCAGAATGTGGAAGTCAACAGAACCAGAAGAGAAAGGAGAGAATATTACCACACACATTTGCATGAAGGACAAGCCAATGAACCCCAAAGATTGCTGGTCAATCAGAGGATAGTGCCCCCAGGATGAACCAGGCCTTCTAGTCTATGAAACTGTGAGTCATTCAATTCCTATGTTAGGCCAGTCTATTGTATGGTATTTGTTTTAGAAGCTGTGAAACTAAAACAGATGGACAGATAGCATAGGAAGGGCAGGTGTTGTGTCTAAGACCCCATAGGGAACAAGTTGCAAAGTTACAGCTAGATTTTCCAGGTGAGGGTCTGCATCCTTTACACAAACCACATTAGATGTCCTCTGGGAAGCAGCTTCCTAAGTAGAGAGCACCTTAAGATCTGAGGCCGGAGGAAGAGATGAGTAATTCCACCCCTCACTCCAACTCACCCCCATGCGCTTTACAAAGCTCTTCCTCATGAAAGCTCTGGCCTTTGAAACTCAGTTCAGTTTCTTCTCTCCCCTGTGAATCTGCCTGAACTGAATCTTGGCAATCACAGGTCCATGTTGCAGAGCTGTGCTATTTAATCAGACCTTTGATTAACTTATTCATCTATTTCAGTTACCATCAAAGCAGGAGAGCTTGGTGAAGATCGAACACCAGAGTGTTGGGTTAAGCCATCTAATTAGATTGCCCTGACGCTCGGTTTTATTTTTCACACACATGTGAGGCACTTGCACGCATTGCAAAACAGTGGGACTACATGAATAAATTAATCTTAACATGAGCTCAGGTTTGAATGTTGCCTAAGTCCCCAACTTAATACATAATCAATTAAGGCAGAGTGTTCGATTAGAGGTAAAGAAGGCATTCAAACAAGTTTGCATTCAGGAAGAAGACCCCAGGAATGGGCAGAAAATGAAGGAGTCTTTGGGGGAAAGAACATGTGGTGAGAAGATAAATATATTAGAAATGTCTCATCATCTTAGAGGTAACCTGGCTTACAACATGCCCACCAACTCCTTGTTCTCCTTTAAGTCTCTCATTAGAAGTTACCACCTTACCCCCTGCTCCAGGATGGCTTAGGGCTCCGTAGCAAGCTGTTCTTCCTTCTCTATTATAGCACTTATCATACTGTGTCTCTCTCCTCCATTTGGCTGGAGCTTCTTGAGGCAGGGGGGATTTTTTTTTTAATGTGATATCTTCATAGTAATTACTCAAAAAATCTTTGATGAATGAATGAATGAGCAGGACATGGAGTCGGCCAGGTCTGGGTGCAAATCCTACCTTTGACATTTTCCTCAACTTTAAGCAGAAACATCTAGAATCTCTGAAGTCAAGGGTCAGTAGAGTGCACGGCTTTTTGAGCCCCAAAGTCTGGATTTTAGTACCAGTTAGATTTCTAATAAGCTGCGGGACCTCAGGCAAGTCAGTTAACCTTTACGAGCTTTAGCTTTCTTATCCATAAAATGGGGGTTTCACGATATTGCAAAGAGTGTTGTAAGAATCTAGTCCAGTGTTGGGAACATAGTGGTCCTTTTGCAAAACCCACTTCTCCTCTCCCAGTGAGTGTCTGTCAGCACTACAGAGGCTCAAATGATTCAGGTTTCTGAGCTTGATAAGCAAGGAAACATGGCACTATTGACAGTAAAGGGGAAGTCACATAGAATGAGTAACCCATCAGCTTTTTGTATGTCTCTATAATAACAAATGAACAAAATCACAAAATGAAATCTACTGGGAAATTTAAAGCCTCTCCTGGTGGATCTTCAAGTTGACTGAACATTTTTCGGTTCTGGGAGGAAGAAAAGTGGGCATGTATGGTCACCTGTAAACATTTGGGGAAGTTTCTTTGTACGATTCTCAGTGGTGCTGCTCCCACTCAAACAAACTTCAATCCAACCGGAAACATTAAGTCATGGGGTCAAATGCTCAATGGAAGGCTGAGGAAAACAGGAGGACATCATGCAGATGATCCTGAGTGTCCCACAGAGACGATAAGTCCTGGCAGAGCAATATCTCAGCACTCTCTTCATCATATAAACACGCCAAAGGGGTCATGTAATTAAAATGATAATAAAAACGAAAGTTGGGCTTATTTTAACAGACAGACTATTATCTTTGCAATGGCTATTAATAATTCTAAGCAGCATGTTCTAAGCTTTCATTACAAAAATGCAATTGTGCCCTGGAATACCACCTAATGCACTTACATTAAGGAGCATGAACAATACCACGTTTTAAATGTTTCCATGTAAAGTAGACTCTCAAGGAGAGTTAGGCCACAGGACACGAGGGCAATTCTAGGGTTCATCTCATGCTGGATGGTCCAAGGAAAGTTACTTGGAAAACGTGACCAGGGTAGTGACGTAAGTATGGAGGCAAAGGGTTGGATGAAAAACACATTTCCAAAGGTGACCGAGTAAAGCAAAAGGGATGGAGGAAAGCCATGCCTCAGTGGTGATGGACATGTTTCTGACCTTTGAAGGACAAGGGAAAGTCAGGAAAAGATTCTGGTTTTGTCAAAAAATGATACCTGCCTCTTTTGCATATCTTGATTTTCAGGAAGCACTGGGATGCCCAAGGTATGATAACATTAGAAAATAATAGCATTTATTAAGGCTTACTACACATCAGGCATTGTGATAAGTGCTTGAAATGTGCTTTCTTATTTACCCCCTTTCAACAAAAGTCTGAAGGGTGGGCATTATCTCCAAAGCATGGGAGATGAGGACTGACTCCCCTCCTTTACCCCCTCTTTCAGTCCCTAGCACTGAATATCCTGATTTTAAGTGGTCTGAGTGTTCTCTCTTCTTCCCTCCATGTCCCTATTCAGAAGTTTTCTTCACTCTCTAAGTCACTCCAGGGACATAACAGTAAGCCCTCGCCTCCATCCTGTCAACTCCTATTCACCAAGAAGTAATGGTTCAAGGCAATTCCATATAAAAAGCCTTGAAGTTGGGCATCCCTGGCTGCTAAACCTTTCTGGGCCTTAGCTTTCTCATCTGCAAAATAGGGATAACAGTAGTATATCCCGCCCCTTTCCTAGAGTTACTCTATTTACAGTTTATAAGCTTCCTCTATCATGATGGAGATGCTTACTGTTGTAAACAGACTTCTTATATGTCAACATTTTTCTGTGGATGACAAATCATCTTGACACATTCTAAAAAATGATAACAGAAGACATCCTAGCTTTAGAATATTTGAAAAGTCATTTGTCTTTCATATTGTTTACGAGTGTCATCTTGAGAACCAACCTGTGTGTTCAGGATGTACTGGTTGAGAAATGGGGGATGAGGAGCCAGGTGGGACAGGGACTCTGATAGCTGCTTTGAGCACATAAAATAAATACAAGCTCTGGAGTCCTACCGGCCAGATTCCAAATCCTAACTCCACCCCTGCTGGGTGGCCAAGTTACTGCACCTCTCTCCATTTCCTCACCCATGAAAAAGAGAAAATAAAATAATACACATTGTTTATGCTTTGGGGAAGGATTAAATGAGATTAGAGAACTAAGGCACCTGGCCAATAGTGCTTGTCCCAGTGAAGAGCTCAATATGAAATAAATTTTCATTTTTTAAACATCTTTATTGGGATATAATTCACATACCCAAAATTTGCCCATTTAAAATGTATAATCCAGTGGTTCTTAGTATATTCATGGAACAAACTGGACTATAATAAATTTCAAGTATATCAGTGGTATTATCAGCAACCTAGTAGAAAGAACAACTGAAGAATGGTAGGAAGTAAGGGAGAATAATCAGATAGAGCAGTCTGGAAAAGCTGAGCCTTAGATATGGTCTTGAAAGATGAGTTGGAAGGAATCAATCCAATACCGGGAGAAAGGCATCAAAGAAGAAGTACTAGCATGAGTGAAGGCACAGAGGTATAAATAATCATGGGTATGCCTGCGTGTGTAAAATAATGGTAGTGATTTGTTAAGTGCTGAAGTTAGAAGTGATAGACAAGGATGTAAAAAAGGCAGGAAAGAACCCGATGTTGGAAGACAGGTATGGCACATTGAAGAGCAGCAGACAATATCCTAATGACTGTAGGAAGGCAAAAAAGGGGTTTATTAGCAGAAACATGATGTGATTTGCATTTTTGGATTATGCTCTAGTAACCTGTGGAGGAAAGATTACCAGGATAGCTGAGAGGCATCAGAACTTTGCAGGATGCCCATGAAATATGCAGGTTCATCAGGTCTGGGTGGGACCCACAAATATGTATTTTTAACCAGTGCCCAGGTGATTCTAAAGCACTGGTCCTCAGATTACACTCCAAAAAAAGCCAAGTTAGGACACACAGGAAACAGAGTATTTCTTGAGTCGATCATTCACACTGTATCATCAAACGGTTTACTGTTCAGAAGCAAGACATAAGATGGCACTGAATTTCAGCGTCCACCTGAAATTAACACTGCTTTGGATATATAAAAAGAGAACTTTGTCAAAGATGAAAAAAGACAGTGTTGATGGAAGATCAGGAAGTTTTAGGGTATCTCTATACCTCATGGGAAGCTTATGATGGTGAAAAAAAGAAATTCTAAGTGAAATTCTAAGCAACCAGTATCAACAAGAAAGCTGAATTACACATTTTATGTCTTCCTATATTAGCAACTTGGAAGGAACTTTATAAGAGCATCAAAGTTTATCTTCCACTAAGCAGCAACTAACATTTACTTAGAACATATAAACCTAGCCTACGATAAGATGAGTTGGCTTCCATGCAAAATATTCATCCTTCAGAAATCTACTAAGAAATTTTCTTTCAGAAAAAAATAATTTCAGAATGATGACAAAGACACAGTGAATCACGGGGGATGTGATCATGGATTTTAAACCACATTCCTTCTCATATCAGTGACCAAAGAACTAAAAAGCCCCTTTCTTTCTCACGACCGGTAGGAAACATCCTTATTTAGCTTTGTGAAGCTTGGGGAGATTGGTCACTGGCGCATGTACAGATTGCCTGAACACCCTTCGGTACTTTATGTTATGAAATGGAGCATTCCAAAGCATTGGGAATTCTAATGTGTGAACTAGACTGTTATAGTGCTTTAATTTACTGAAATATAACTCCCTTCTTAACTAATAGATTTTTTGATGCACTGAGGAGAAAATTGCATTAGCTCCTGCATAGCCTGGACTTAATATTTTTAGAAACTGCAATCCTCTTATTACAGTGCACAGTATGTATTAATATATGTATACTTAGTACAATATCTGACACATAGAAGGCACTCAGTGAGTAGTTTTGAAAAAATAAAACAATACAGTTACAAAAACAATGTTTATTAAAACCATTCCTCAAGATGGGGATATACTGGCAAAATGCATCATCCGTTCATCATTCATTTATTCATTCAACAAACACTTCCAAGGCTTCTAAGTCTGAGGCTCTGTGCCAAATGAATGCTCTGAGGAAATTATAGTGCAATTTGGGGAAGCACAAAAAAATAAAGTTAGAAGGCATTACCATCGCATGTCAAGATAGCAGTTTGTCATGGTGAGGGGTGGGGAGGCAGGGACATGGGATGGGGAAGACATCTAGGTGGCTTTGGTGATACTGCTCTAGTTCTAAGTTAGTACTGTGTTTCATTATGTATGTCATAACCTGCTTATCTGCAGTCTTCATATGTGTGTATGCAAAACCACCAAGGGCCATCTAGGGACAAGAGTGTGACCTAGAAAGAATAGAGAATTTGGGATTAGAGGAATCCAGTTTAACCAGTTTAAACTAGCTGAGCCTTTGCTTTCTCATCTGCAAAGCAGAATAATTAGAGCTTCAAGAATTATTTGTGAGCATCAAATATAATATAGGATTTCCTATTAGACCCTATGCTGCTTAGTAGCATTAATTATAAATTTTAAATTATAAATATAATACATACATGTACATATACACATGCAAATATAATGTATTATAGAATGTATATTAACATATATAAAATAATATACAATTTCAAAATGCTAAGAATGGAGATAATAATTTTGCTACAAATGGAAAAAAGTCTCTATTTGCTCCCCTGTGACCATAAATTAACTCTATAGAATGTTTTCTTAATAGGGGTGAATATTGTTTCCATGGGGCAAAAAAAAATCTTAGCTACTACAATGGTGTATAGCCCTCCAAAAGTCACAGTGTATACATACATATACAGTATATTTTGGTATTAAAATCACATGGTAGAGAGGGGCAAAAGGGGGGAAAAAGGAAAAAAAGGGAGGTGACTTCTAAAAAGGCTTCTTGGGTGGCTGATGAAAAAAGGGTTAAGGAGCACTGCTCTACAAGATTATATAATACCAAACTAGCCACAAAACAGATTAAGTGTGCAAAGACACACAAATAAACCCAAAACCTGAATCCAGATATTAGTAGCTGTGGAGTCTTGCTGTTTTCCCTGCCTTCTTGAATTAAATCAGAAGGCAGCTTAACCAGAAAACATTCCAGTTACGTTTTCTGAAATTATCTGGAGTCTAGGGAGCCCTTTCTTTTCCCATTTTCTCACTCTCATCCCACTCTTTTTCTACTCTTACCACCTCGTTCACAGGGCAGTGACACAGCCTGCAATTAAGAAGGCACCATGCTGCCCTGCATTAATGAGGCACTTTTCATTTTCAGAGGGCTTTGTAACACTTTGGAGGTGAAGCCCTTGACTGTGACACCCTCTGTTCCCAGCTTCAGAGCTCTATACTGCAGGTCAATTTAACTCTAAATGCTTGGGAAGGCAACCCCCAGGCAGATAAAGAGAGTTAACAAAGATGAACCAGAGGTGCCACTTAATTAATTTCTGGCTGGTTTAAAAACTTTCTTTCACAAAACGTGGGAGCAAAACTCTTAGGGTGTAGTATTAAGATCCAAAGGAAAATCTTGTCAATGACAGTCAGAATTTCTCCGGCTAAGAAGCAAAATGACCCTCTTTACTGGTCACCCCTGAAAAGATGATGCCTTTACTCAGCTCTTGTAATACATCTAACAAACATTAACCAAAGGTCTTATTGTAATTTCAAATATTCTAACCTTGACCTTGAGCCTTGTTTCAGACTACTCAGATTGTGGTTATAATGACACTCACTCCCCATAACAGGCCGTTACTATTCATATGAATGGTTGTCAAGGAAACCAGGTGGTGAGGACAGCTGCCAAACCTGTCGAGAATTAGAATTTATCATACATGAGAATGTAGAAGGGAAAAAAGAATGTCACCCTTAGAAAGTATTATAGAAAATGGTGCATGGTACAAGATTAATTCCATTATGTCTATACTTTCCCTTGAGAATTCAGCTACTGGTCAAAGGATTTTCTAATATACCTAATTCTGAGAGTGAGTCTTCTACAAACATTCATTGTGTGTGCCATACTGGATGCTAAGAAAGTAGGAGTAAATACAAAATGTTCCTATTTCTCAGGAGATCAGTCTAAAGGGAGATATATAATGTTATATTTATGCTATAGCAGTAATATCACACCTGCTGAATGCTTATTATGTGGCAGGCACTGTACTAAGCAATTAACAAATATCTTTTAATTTACACAATAAACCTATGAAGTAAATAGCAAGGAAATCACACAATTACAAAGTATTATAGGAGCTGAAATTGATAATCAGATCTGCCTCACTGCAAAAATCTTAAGCATTTTGGAAACTGACCTAAATAATACATTTGAGTAAGCTCTCTATATAAAGTCTCCTAGAATTCTTGGGATGGAACAACTAATTGTGCCTGGTGATATGAAAGAGAAATTTGAAAAGGTGAAGGTAATTACTATATCAAGTTGATACTCTGAGCATAAATGAACACTCTGACACTGATATATTCAATACAACTACGGAATAATAACGTACCTTCTTAGTACAAACGTTTCTTTGTTCTCTGTAGTACCACAAGTGGACAGAAACAGTCTATTAGGAAATGTTTAACAACAACAAAATTAACAACCAAAGAGTATGCCAGGACAAATCTCATCCTCTGATGCTCAGCTTTTTAAAGTCAACCGCTATCCTTTGAAGAATGCTATTGGGGGCACAGAACAGAGGCCAGTTGCAGTGTGGGTGCCTTCCTCCAGGAGCAATGATGAAAACCAGACGGAACCAGGGTCCAGCTCTGGATGCACATTAGAATCACCTGATCACACTACTGGGTCCACCCCAGAAAAATTAAACTGGACTATCTAGTGGTGGGGCCTGCACTGTTGTTTGTTTGATCTCAAAAAAGGTTGCAAATGATTCTAACATGCCTTCAAAGGTGGGCCCTGGGATTTTTTTTTTTTTGCATGTGTTGTTTTGTTTTACTAAAGATGACCAAGTGATTCTTAAGTGCTATAAAGCCTGAGGTCCACAGCAATTGGGGGAATGAACCAAATGATCCAACTGGGAAAATTAAGACCCAAATTAGTGGCATCACGCTGTAACTTTAGTTCTTTTTTGTTGTTTTTACGGACATTGTTGAGTTTCCATGTAGATCATTTTTTTAGAAATTCTCTATTGTGGGAATATTTAAGTATCCTTTGTCTGAGATCAATATGGAATGAAATGGGCATTACACTCAGAGTTTAGAACACATAAGTTGGAATTAGGTCAATTTCCTTCTCTGAATCTCAGATACTGCATCTGTAAAATAGAGACAAAGGCACCTACTTATTCTGTGAGACTGAAAACTAGATGATATACATGGAAGCATCTAGCAGAATGCCTGACAGACTCAGCACTCACAAGCTGCTATTTAATTCTGAATCTAGAAGTAAGGAATATTTCATTAAGTGACAAGTTGAATAAAAGTCTGATCACGGTGAGCAAGCGTGAAATGCTAGTGCCTAACTGCATCTGTCACCACTTGTGATTTTCTCTTGCTTCTTTATAATGGCTGGTTTTGGAAGGTAGAGCTTATGAAACACACACTCACAACACACACATATATATAATGTAAAAGCAACAAGCACTCTGCGACACAATGTATGTTAAGTAATAGCACCATATTAATAATAACAGGGAATGAGAAAGGGGAGTTTCAGCATTGTTATTATGCCTATGAATAAGATGTTGATCATTGCTTGCTATTTTCTCTTCAAACATATTATTTAGCCAGTAGTGAGCTATTTAAAATCCACTGGGGTTCTTGAATTCAGCCTTGCTGCGTGGTTAAATCCAATGAAAACATCCTGGTTAGATGAGTTTTTAGCCAAGGGAGTTGGATATTTAGCAGGTCAGTCTGTGAAGATGTCAATCTTTCAGAGATGATAATAGGGATGATGATAATAGTAATAATGTACATGCAATATTTCATAGTTTAAAATGTAACTTCACATTATTTTAGTTTATTCTTGAAATGGTTTCTGTGAATTAAGTAAGTAAGAAATTCTTATTGCCATCTTGCATGTAGGAAGCTAAGGCTTAAAAACATTGTCCAAAGTTGCCCAGCTAGTGAAAATGGTAGGAGGTTAAAACTCATCTCTTCTGACTTTCAGAAACCTCATTTTTTATTGAGGTCAGGAACCTTCTGAAACTACCATGTAATGCTTTGGCTTTACCATGGGAAGCAGATGAAGTTGATAAATTAAAGGACAGTCTATTGTGTTTAAGCAAGAAAACACCAATTTTAGGATCAAGATGTGCTGGCTGAAGTGGTGAGAGATTCTCTCTTCCGACTTCTCCTTTAAAGCCTTCAACTGATTAGATGAAACTCATTGTGGGAGACACTCCCTTTAGAAAGTATCCTAGCTTGCTTTCCATGCTTCAATTGGAGAACAAAGGGAACCTGGTCCCTCAGTGTTCCAAATGAGGTAATAAAATTGTGAATGAATATCACCAGAGGCTCCACAGGCAATGAGTCCAGTGCAGGCAACATCTGGATATTGCTTATATTTCAAGTGACATGGAATAAAGACACATAAATTCATTTGGCTGTCTCTGATTTTAGCGGCCGAATTTTTCATCCCATCACCCTCAAAAGAATCATAGTCAGGACTTGCCCCCAAAGTAGAATCATCTCTAATTCTGTCAGATGCTAACACAGTGGTTTTCAACAGGCAGGATTTGGGCTCTCAGGGGACATTTGGCAACACCTGGAGACATTTTTGGTTATTACAAATGGGTGAGGGTGTTGATACTCATATTGAGTGAATGGAGGTCAAGGACTCTGATAAATATCCCACAATGACTAGGAAAGCTTTCCCCTTACCCTTAGATACACAAATTATCTGGCTCAAAATGTCAGAAGTACCAAGGCTGAGAAACCCTGTTCTAAAGTACTAGTGAAAACTCTTTGTGAATAAACAGGCAGATCCTGGATTCAATCCTGGCATGATTCCATTTTTTTCTCTGTTTTGACCTAATGGACAATACTGCATTACCCAGAGGTAAGGAAGTACTTCAGGAGGAAGAAGGCAAGGGTTTAAAGTCTTCAACATCCTTACTTAAAGAAAGAAAAATAATTAAATGAGATGCATAAATGAAATAATGTAAAGTTTGTCCTGTTACTGATTCAGGGATGAGACTGGAGGCAATGAGCTAGCTGGGCCCTTGGCTGCCCCTCCCCAGCAGGAAGGACTGCAACTTTCCACTAGCCCCTCCTCTGCCCAGCAAGTAGGGCTCATCCTAAACTCAAATTTTCACTGTACCAGAGTCCCCAAACTCCACGTGCTAAAGAGCTGGCATTCCTCAGCATTCCCTTCAATATATCCCCTTACACACAAACTCCTAGCATCTAAGCCCGAATGTTAACTTCCCCTGGTCAAGAATATTCTCATGTTTGCCCAGCAGGAAAAGAAAGGGAGGGTGCATATTTTTCCTGGGAGACAGCCGCAGGATGTATCTAGCTGCGCTCTGGCCAAGAACTCCTATTTGCAGGGTGCTGAGAGAATGGGGGATGCACACACCTACTGACTTTTCTACACTATGAAATTATTTAGGGGGAAAAACACAGTAGGTCTGAGCACTTCTGCATTTTGATCAGCCCAGTAGCATGAATTATACTACCTACCTACTATCTCTAAGTGGATGTCTCTATGAACAGAACCCTAGTTCTTCCTGCAAACACCTTTTTCCTTGTTTCTCCACTCTTAGGTATTACTACTCACCCAGAAGCTTGTTCCAGAATTCTAGGAGCCACCCTAGATTCATCCTTCCTTCTATCACAACATTCAACATGCAAAACCCTGTGAAGTCAGCTGTTAAAATCAATCTGCCTTTCAAAACAGTTACTTGGAGAAAATAATGCACTACAGAAATAGCTTTTAACCAACAATTCAGCACCTTCTCTTTGGCCCCTATCATATTTTAAAATGATAAGACTTAGTAGATAAGCCAATTCTATTCTTTCCTGATTTTCTGCTCATCTACCAAGACATCTTACTTGCAGGTTCCATCTTGTCACCAGATCATTGGACTTGTGATTCTTAAGGTCAGAGCCTTGGATTTACTCGTTCATTTTAGCAACACCCTGCATGGCATATACTTGGCATTCTGCTACAACTAAGCCAATAAATAAAAAAAAACTTTGGAAGGAATTTAGCAGGATCTACCCCATCCCATTCGGCCCTCAAACCCATTGAATATGTCAGGAACATAGACTTTAAAATAGATTGTCTACACTGTAAAATGAAATTTTAATTTGCAAAATATAAGGACAGTTGGGTCCACACTCATCTGTTACTCATTATGCTTCTCTCCCTTTCCTTGTCTCAGGGTTGGGGGTAAGGTGTTACCTCTCTTGGGTATATACACATCTCCCCTGCCTGAGTGTCCTTTCTGGTAAGACCCGTCATTTTTACCTCAGAAACTCTCCTGCTGCTTCCTATGATATTCTGCATATTGCAGGCATTTAATTTGAGTTTTTCTGTTTTTTTTTAAATTTTTTATTAATTAAAAAAAATTACAAGAAACAAACATTCCCAACACATACACTCAGCAATTCACAATATCATCACATAGTTGCATATTCATCATCATGATCATTTCCCAGAACACTAGCATCGATTCAGAAAAAGAAATAAAAAGACAACAGAAAAATATAACAAACAGAAAAAAAAAATTTTTACAGGCCATACCCTTACTGATCCCTTTCATTGATCACTAGCATTTCAAATTAAATCTATTTTAACATTTGTTCCCCCTATTATTTATTTTTATTCCATATGTTCCTCTCATCTGTTGACAAGGTAGATAAAAGGAGCATCAGACACAAGGGTTTCACAATCACACAGTCACATTGTGAAAGCTATATCATTATACAATCATCATCAAGAAACATGGCTACTGGAACACACCTCTACATTTTCAGGCAGTTTCCTCCAGCCTCTCCATTACATCTTGGATAACAGGGTGATATCTACTTAATGCATAAGAATAACCTCCAGGATAACCTCTCGACTCTGTTTGGAATCTCTCACCATTGACACTTTGTCTCATTTCACGCTTCCCCCTTTTGGTCGAGAAGGTTTTCTCAACCCCTTGATGCTGGGTCTCAGCTCATTCTAGAGTTTTTCTCAATCCCTTGATGCTGAATCTCAGTTCATTCCGGGATTTCTGTCCCACACTGCCAGGAAGATCCACACACCTGGTAGTCATGTTCCACGTAGACGGGGTGGGGTGGGGTGGTGAGTCTGCTTGCTGTGTTGGCTGGAGAGAGAGGCCACATCTAAGCAACAAAAGAGGTTCTCTTGGGGGTGACTCTTAGGCTTAATTTTAAGTAGGCTTGACCTATCCCCTTGGGGTTAAGTTCATATAAACAAACTCCAAGACTGGGGGCTCAGCCTATAGCTTTGGTTGTCACACGGCTTGTGAGAATATCAAGAATTCAATTTGGGGAAGTTGAATTTTCCCCTGTTCTCACCATTTCCCGAAGGGGACGTTACAAATACTTTTCCACTCTCTGATCAAATCACTCTGGGATTCATCAGGGCATCACCTGGACAAACCAACAAAATCTCATGTCCTATACAAAGTTCCATGCACTTAAGGTGTTCAATCAACTATCTACATAAGTTATATTAGGAGATGCACTTGTCAAAGTATAGACTTATACCAAATAAACATTTTTTGCTTTAGTCCCACACATTAGTTGAAATTTTAAATTAAGTACCATCTATTTTTAACACTCTGCAGTAATGACATTATTCTGTTCTTCCTCATGCAAAAACATTTTTTAAATTTGTACATTTAGTCACTATCATTAATACACTCTAGGCATTCCTAGATTACACCATCTCAATCTTTATTGTCTTTCTTTGTGATTTCATTTATGCCCCAGCCCTCCTCCCTCTATCATTCTCATATGCAGCTTCATTCAGTGTTTTAACATAATTGTATTACAGTTAGGTAATATTGTGCTGTCCATTTCTGAGTTTTTATATTCTGTAATGTTGCACAATCTGTATCCCTTCAGCTCCAATTACCCAATATCTTACCCTATTTCTATCTCCTGATGGTTTCTGTTACCAACGAAATATTCCAAGTTTATTCACTAATGTCAGTTTATATCAGTGAGACCATACAGTATTTGTCCTTTTGTTTCTGGCTAATCACACTCAGCTAATGACCTTAAGGTCCATTCATGTTGTTACATACTTCATAACTTTATTCTCTTTTACAGCTGCATAATATTCCATCTTATGTAAATGTCACAGTTTGTTTAGCCAACTGTCTGTTGATGGACATTTTGGCTGTTTCCATCTCTTGGTAATTGTTAATAATGCTGCTATAAACATTGGTGTGTAAATGTCCATTTGTGTCCTTGGCCTCATGTCCTATGAGTAGAGACAGCATATAGATGGGTCCTGTTTTTGAATCCATTCTGCCAGACTATGTCTTTTGATTGGAGAGTTTAATCCATTAACATTCAGTGTTATTACTGCATGGGTAGTACTTTCTTCTACTATTTTGCCTTCTGGCTTTATATGTCATATCTAATTTTCCTTCTTTTTACCTTTACTCATAGTCTTCCTTTCTACACTCTTCTCCACACCTCTCTCTTCTGTCTTCGTATCTGTCTCTGGTGTTCCCTTTAGTATTTCTTGCAGAGCTGGTCTCTTGGTCAAAAATTCTCTCATGATTTTTTGTCTGAAAATGTTTTAATTTCTCCCTCATTTTTGAAGGACAATTTTGCTGGATATAGAATTCTTGGTTGGCAGTTTTTCTCTTTTAATAATTTAAATATATTATCCCACTGTCTTCTCGCCTCCAAGGTTTCTGCTGAGAGATCTGCACATAGGCTTATTGGGCTTCCCTTGTATGTGATGGATTGCTTTTCTCTTGCTGCTTTCAAGATCCTCTCTTTCTCTTTGACCTCTGACATTCTGATTATTAAATGTCTTGGAGTATGTCTATTTGGATCTATTCTCTTTGGGGTATGCTGCACTTCTTGGATCTGTAATTTTAAGTCTTTCATAAGAGTTGGGAAATTTTCAGTAATAATTTCCTCCATTAGTTTTTCTCCTCCTTTTCCCTTCTCTTCTCCTTCTGGGACACCCACAACACGTATATTCATGCACTTCATATTGTCTTTCAATTCCCTGAGTCCCTGCTCATATTTTTCCATTTTTTTTCCCTATAGTTTGTGTTTCTTGTCAGATTTCAGATGTTCCGTCCTCCAGTTCAGAAATCCTATGTTCTGTCTCTCGAAATCTACCATTGTAGGTTTTCATTGTTTTTTTCATCTCTTCTACTGTGTCTTTCATTCCCATAAGTTCTGTGATTTGTTTTTTCAGACTTTCAGTTTCTTCGTTTTGTTCTTTCCTTGCCTTCTTTATATCCTCCCTCTATTCATTGATTTGGTTTTTGATGAGATTTTCCATGTCTGTTCATATGCTCTGAATTAATTGTTTCAGCTCCTGCATGTCATTTGAATTGTTGGTTTGTTCCTTTGACTGGGCCATATCTTCAATTTTCCTAGTGTGATTTGTTATTTTTTGCTGGCGTCTAGGCATTTAATTACCTTAATTAGTTTATTCTGGAGATTGCTTTCACTTAGTTTATTTAGAGTTTTCTTGCTGGATGAATTTGTTGTCTACCTGTTCTTTGACATTCTGTTCAGCTTTATCTGGACCTTTAGCTTAAGTTTTGTTTAACAGAGGAGAATTTTTCAGTTCTTGTTTTCTTGTTTCTTGCCCTGCTTGTGTGGTGCCTTTCCCTCACACACACTTAGGAGGGTCTACTTAGATATTATAGACCCCAGCCAGATTTTCCCAGACCAAACTGGCCTCCTATCAGGAGGAAAGAGTCACCTGCATTGGTTTTCCCTGAGGGTGAGACCCAGCAGGTTGAAAGACTTTACTGTGAAGTTTCTGGACTCTGTTTTTCTTATCCTGCGCAGTATGTGGCACTTGTCTGACTGCAGGTCCCACCAGCATAAGATGATGCAGTACCTTTAACTTTGGCAGACTCTCCCTGCTGGGGGGGTGGTGGAGACAGAGGAGAGGTTGTAGGCTGGTTTTAATGGCTTCAAATTACCAAGCCCGGGGTCTGAATTCCTTGATGGAGGGATTCCACCTGGGTGGGGCTGCACCCCTCCCCTAGGGAAGGCACAAGCTCCAGATAAGCCCCCAAAAAAGCTCACTTCTGCCTATGCCTGGGGCAGTTGCAGCCTGAAAATTCCTGCCGCTGTATGCAGAGGCAGTCAAGCCTTTGTAGATACACAGCCACAAAAACCTCTGTTCCCTTCTTTTTTTTCCCTCCTTTTTCTGTCAGTCCTGCCCCCTTGGCGCCAGGGCAAAAATGAGCAACCTCCACTTTGATCAGGTTCACCTAAGCTGGGGGCCTATTTTTAGTAGTCAGAATTTGTTAATTAGTTCCACAATTGGCATTTGATTGTGCCCAGTCCCTGCTGCTGGTAAAGTCCTTTCCTTTCCCTTCTGGGAAGAGGCCTGTGGGGGAGGGGCGCTGGCCACTGCAGCTTTGGGAACTCATGGTTCTGGGGGGGTACTCGCAGCTGGTCCAGCTGTGTGTCCGGTCACTATCGTGGCTCTGGGAGCTGTTCTGTACTGTTTCTGATTATTTAGTAGTTGTTCTGGAGGACGAACTAAAATGCGCACATTGTTAAGCCACCATCTTGACCCAGAAGTCTGAGTTTGTTTTTAATTAACATGTGTACATCTTAACTATATGGTACTGTAGCCTAAAAGGCAAAAACAATCCAGTATTTTATCTAATGGGCATTGTGAGCTGTCCTGGGCAATAGTTTGAGTGATTTGGTTTCTTTCTTTATTCTACTATCAAAAATATGTGGCCTTCATAAGTAAAAAATAGAAGGCAGTGCCAGGCAGATAAAAGAAATTTCTTTCCTTGCTGGCAGAAAAATTACAAGGATAAGGTCATTAACTTTTCAAGCTAAACTTAGTAGATAATAAGCAGGCAAAGGAGTTTTGCTCAGAGAAAGATATTCTCTTCTTTAGGCAACAGAAGTCCATCATTAATTTGCAGAGTTACTTAAAATGCTTGTTTGCTCTCTCTCCACTTTTGTCTTCTGGGATCTTGATAATGATGGTGTGCTGGCTTGAAAGGCTGTATATCCCCTAGAAAAGCCATGTTTTAATCTAAATCCCATTTTGTCAAGGCAGAATAATCCCTATTCAATACTATATATTTGAATCTGTACTTTGATTTTCTCCATGGAGATGTGACCCAATCAAGAGTGCTTGTTAAGCTGGATTGGGTGATGACATGTCTCCACCCATCTGGGTGGGTCTTGGTTAGTTTCTCAAGTCCTATAAAAGGGAAAGATTTTGGAGAAAAAGAGGTTCAGAGAGCAGAGCAGAAAGACATAGCCATGAGAAGCAGAGTCCACCAGCCAGCAACCTTTGGATATGAAGAAGGAAAATGTCTCCCGGGGAGCTTTATGAAACAGGAAGCCAGGAAAAGAAGCTGGCAGATGTTGCTGTGTTCACCATGTGCCCTTCCAGATCAGAGAGGAACCCTGACTGTGTTCACCATATGTCTTTCCAGATGAGAGAGAAACTCTGACTGTGTTCGCCATGCGCCTTCTCATTTGAGAGAGAAACCCTGAACTTCATCAGCCTTCTTGAACCAAGGTATCTTTCCCTGGATGTCTTAGATTGGACATTTCTATGGACTTGTTTTAACTGGGACATTTTCTCGGCCTCGGAACTGTAAACTAGTATCTGATTAAATTCCCCCTTTTAAAAGCTATTTTGTTTCAGGTATATTGCATTCTGGCAGCTAGCAAACCAGAACAGATAGCCTCAGCACAGGAATGTTCTCCCTTTCTCCCTTCATTTCTGGAAATCACATTAGCTCCCAAGATCCAGCTCAAAGTTCCATGTCTTCTGGGGAAGCCATCTCTGATTGTTTCATCTGATAATTAATTGGCATTGTGTTGTTCCCTGTTTCATTAGTTTCCTACTCTAAATTCTTGGAGAAGACATTAGTTTTTCTTCTTCTGCAAATTCTTCTGAAGTAATATACATTCACCAAATACTTATCTACTGATTGGTTTGAACTAAGATACAGACCTGATTGTTTTTCCTAATCAGATGAAAACTCTATTAATTAGAATTAGCATTGGGTTTGCCAAATCAGCTGATTTCCCTGTGCCACTTAGAAAATGGAAACACTATCCATCCACCTTGATCTTGAGGGGCTGGGACATTTCCTGGGTACATATTAAGTGGTTTGGAAAATCTCAGCAGTTATTCAACCCAAACTCCAAACTCTCTTACTCAGAATTCACAGATTAAAAAGCGAAAGTGAGAAAAGAGCAATTCTTACATGCACTAATTATCTGTGGCTCTGAACTATGCATTTTCATCTCATAATGAATCTACAAATGAAGTGTGGGAGACTACTGGCTAACTGCCCCAAAGCCACTCTTTCAGCTCTCATGAACAAAACACCTCATTTCCCAGTCTCCCCTGGAGAGAGGATACGGGCAAAGGACCCAAGGAGACATCTTCTGAGGGTTTTGGAGGAAAATTTTCCCTCTTTAATAATGGGTAAGGAAAGGGGAAAAGAAAAGGGGAATGTATACCACTCTCTCTTTCTCTCCATTGTCCGGTGATGAGCTGACTGCAGGGTTTGCTGCAGCCACCTAGAAACACGAGGAGTCAAAGTGGATTCCCGAGCGATCCTACAAAAAAACAACCAACACCCTTGGAATTGACAACCTCTGGGATCCTTGTTACATGAGACAAACAAATAGGTTTATTAAGTCACCTTTACAGGAATGTTTTCTTTTTCTTTCTTTTTTTTTTTTCCTGAATCCTGTCGCCTACTCCCATTCGCCCCGTGCTCCAAGCACCCCTGCCCCACCCTGTTTTCTTTTTACTTGTAACTGAAAACAAATCTAATTGTTATTCGGCCACCCTGTAAGACGGGAGAAAAATTATGACAGAGATAATGCAGAGTGGTCACTTGTGACTATCTAAAAGGGTGGCTCAGTCACTTCTCTCCATCAAGCTCCATTACCTGTACCACAGAGATGCCCCACAAATATAACCCAAGTAAAGATGGTGGACTCACTAATGCACAAGAAGTTCAACAAATTCCCCAGGTGCTTTTCCATCCAGATTCTCACCCACAAACACCTCTTAAAGAAATGCTGGCCATCATAAGAGCCATGATTCAGCTCAGGTGGACTGGGCCCCACCACCAGCATGTGCACACTTGTGAACATGCAATGCTGCCCATCACACATGGAGAACAAGGTCTCTCCTGGTTATCTATTTAAGTCATTATATTCTCCATCGTTCCATTCAGCATCACAGAAAAAAATATTTTAAAAACTGTTCAGGAGGGGCAATGGTGGCTCAGTGTCAGAGCTTTTGCCTGCCATGCTGGAGACCTGGGTTGGTTCCCAGTACTGGCCCAGGCAAAAAAATAAAAAAAAACAACAAAAATGTTCCTTGCACAACTTTTGCAAAATGCAATAAGAGAGAGAGAGAGAGAGAGAGAAAAGCTTACCAGAATCCCTATCCTAGAGGTAACCAATAAAACTTTGCCATACTTTCTTCAAGTCTTTTAAAAATAATTATATAACTGTAGGGGTGATTTAAAAATTTAAGATATACAATTTTTGTCTTTCTTTAAATTTAATTTTACATCACCATATTTCCTCTCTTAATTCAATCAACATTCAGATCTGCAAGTAAATCAATAAAAATTTTATTTAAAAAAGTGATTTGAAATGCTTCAAATTCTACCATGAGAATGTAGAGAATGTACCATAATGTATTTAACCTCTCAGCACTGTTGGGATTTGGGTTGCATCTAATTTCTGCTATCAAAAACAAATAATACCATGATTAAATCCTTTGACTCCATCTTTGATTATTTCTTCAGGGTAGAAAATTTCTGGATCTCACAGCTTGTACATTTTTTATGACTCAATGCATATTGCCAAATGATTAAAAAGAAAGGCTATTCTGATACTTATTTACAACAGATACTTTTATGAAAGCTGATCCCTATGAATACTCATCAATATCTAGTAATAAAATTTTTAAGGTCTTTGCCATTAGATATAAAAATCTTATTTTTCTGATTTCTTTGAGTATTGGGTTGTATACAAACACACACAAATATATCTTCTTTACCATTTGCATTTATTCTTTTGTAAATTCCCTCATATTTTTTGCCCATTTTTCTACTGTTCTATTGATTTTTCCTATTGATTTGTAAGAGCTTTTTATATGTTACATGCTATATCTGTTTCACATCTAATTCTCCCAATTTATCATTTGCCATTTAATTTTCTTCCAACTGCTTACTGATATTAAGAAATTTTCCTCTTGTTTCTTTTTCTCCATTTCAATTAATCTAATCGACCTTCCTCACCCTTAGATAAATAAATTTTAACATTTTTCTTCTAGTTTAATGTTTCTGCTTTTAAACTTAAGTTTCAATTTATTTCACCCAAAGTTTATATTTTATATGTGGTAATATTCTATTTGATCTTTTCCTAAATGCTTAATCCTTACAATAATATCTTTTGTTATATAATCCATTCTTTCTCTCCAAGATTGAAACCATGAGTAAGGGCTGATACACACTCAGAACTTCTTCCTTTTCATGTCCACGACAGATAAAAATAGTTGCTCCTAGGACTGCTTCCTACTGAGCAAGGAGAGGCTTAGAATCCTTATCAGGACTTCTTCATTCAAACATTTATGTAGAGTCAATTATGAGCAAACACTGGGCTAACGGTAGGGATGGAGTGGTAAGATCAGACAGAAGCTCTATCCTTGTGGATTTCATATTTTCGTGGGTGAACTGGACGTACAATGAAAACTTACACACTGGATGTATTCAACAAATAATAATATACTAGTCAATCCTGAAGAACATCTTGACAATAGGTACGATTCTACATACTAATGTTCTGTGCACTAGAGTAACTTTCCAGAAACCTACAACCTCCAGATGGGTCCCCGGACCAGATAAGTCCTGAAACCTAGAGGGCCCAGCCTCTCCAGAACATCAGCTAGTTCCATCTCCCTACCCCATATTATCGACAGCCCCTTCCAACATGAAAAAGTTAGAATGGGCATAGCCTAAACACCCCTAAGGAGAGGGATAAAAAGATCAAAGGTGATGTGATGGTGGACTTATACAGAAAAGGTAGGGTTTACCAAACAAGTGTGACTGCTGAATCATTAAATTATTTCTTTTACTCTCCAGGATCTTAGAGCAAGTAGAAGTAAAAACCTAAAATTGTGGAACTGTAATCCTTACTAAACTCTGAAATCTGCTCTACAATTAATTGTTGTGCAGTGGTTTGAAATTAATTCCTTTTTTGTATATATGTTATTTTTCATGAAAAAGAAAAAAAAAGATGATAAAAAATATATATATTCCTTCTAACCTCCAATGTTCTGGAGCAGCTAGAAGGCAAAATCTGAGAGGATGCCATGAAAGCCCATGACAAACTCTGGGACTTGTCCTGTCACTACTTGTTGAAGAGTGCTTTGAAAACTATTGCTTTTTACGTTCTTTGCTTTGTATGTATGTTATATTATACAGTAAAAAAAAAAAAAAAGTTAAAGAAAAATACACTAGCAAGTGCCATAAGGGTAGTATGATAAGTTATCGCAGGAAAATCAAATATTAATAGAATGGTGGGTCAAGAACGGTTTCCAGAGCCCTAAAGGACAAACAAAGTAGGGAGAAATGGGGAAGGAAAACTTTTATTTCAGGTAATAGGGCAGACTAAAGAATAAAAAAAAATCCCTTCTCAGGGTTTTGAGAAAACAACTTTTAAAAAAATGGTAAAAAATAATATACACTCACACACACCCACATTAAAAAACTGAGCTGGTATGAAAGCAAAACCACAAGGAAGTCAAAGTTGAAAAGTGAGAAAAAAAGTAACTCCTGAAACCAAGAGAGCCCTTAGGGAAGCAGTCCAATTCTGGAACCTGAAATTCTGCGTTTGCTGCTATGGGGTGCAGGAGAGACAAGACATAAGGCCCAGGAGTAGCTAGAAGGGCTAAATGATGAGTCAGAGACAAGACACTTACTTACTGAGGACCCCTAGTATTATACTCCACAGTATTAGAATCTCAAGTACCATACTCCTCAGGATAAAGGTGCTCTAGAAATAAACCCACAGCACAGAAGGAAGAGCGAGGAGACATACTGGCCTTAGTCGGTGGGTGATCTCCCCTGAACACCAGCCAGTTTCTTTAAGCTGTACTACATACACAGTGGTTTGTAGTCTGACCTCACGCTATGCTATGTTAGACCTGACAGCCCTCAAGTAGAAAATTTAATCAGAATTGATCAGGGTTGATAGTGCCTCCAGCAATAGGCAGTAGTAAATGCAAATGCCCTTTCAGGCAAGTATAATTATACCCCACAATTCTTTCATAAATCAGTATGGGATTTTACATTGCGTTCTGCGGCAGTAAAAGGTAACAGCCGGCATTCTAGGGCTGAAAGGCTGAGATTCTGGTTCTACCACTTTCTAGCTGTACATATTGGCCAAGTTACCTTAATGTCTCTCATCTCAGGTTTCTCATCTGCAAAATGGGATCATGGCATGAATCTCAAAGGGTTATTATAAGAAATAATACACATTAAGTGGTTAGTAACATATACGATATATAAGTTCAAATTAATGTAAGTTACTGCTATTTTATTACCATTTTTTCCTATGTATACTGTTGTAATATTCCTTATACATTATTTTGTTTATTAGAATTTTCTCCATTTTTCATTATTAAATTTGCTAGAGTTTTGCACTAAGTGAAATGAATTAAAATGCATTTTATTTAATCTACTAAGTCCAAAACATTATCATTTCAACATGTTATCCATATTCACAAACTTATCAATGATACTTTACATTCTCTTTTTCCATAATAAATCTTTGAACTCTGGTGCGATTTACACTCACAGCCCTATTCACTTTGGACAAACTGCATTTCAAATGCTCAGTAGCCAAATGCAGTTGGCGGCTCTGAATCAGGTCTAAAACACAACTGTTTCAAGTTTTCTTCTTTAGAGAAGTCGTAGGTTTATGGAAAAATCATGCACAAAAAACACAGTTCCTATATACCACCCTATAATTAACAGCTTGCGTTAGTGTGGTGTAGCTGTACTTCACGAAATAACATTATGATTGTACAGTTAACTAAATTATAGTCCACCATTTACAGTAGGGTTCACTACTTGTATCATCCTAAGTATTTTTTAAATTTTTTTATTCTAGTAACATATAAATAACCTAAAATGCATTTTAACTATATTCAAATATATAATTTAGTGTTGTTAATTATGTTCACAATGTTGTGCTACCATCCCCACCATCCATGACCAAAACTTTTCAATCAAACTGAAACTCTACACGATTTACACATTAACTCCCTCTTCCTCATACACCCCAAATATAGACCCCGATAACTTATATTCTAGTTTCTGACTCGATGAATTTGCTTATTCTAATTGTTTCACATCAATGAGATCATACCATTTTTATCCTATTATATCTGGCTTATTTCACTCAATATGATGTTTTCAAGGTTAATCCATGCTATCACATGCATCAGAACTTTGTTCCTTTTTACAGCTGAATGATATTTAATTGTGTATATGTAACAATTTATTTATTCATGCTTCAACGGACGGACACTTGGGTTGCTTCCATCTTTTGGCATTACGAATAGCGCCACTATGAAAAAGCATGATTCTTTTTTTTAATTTCTTTTTTGGGGGATGCATGGCCCAAGAATCAAGCCTGGGTCACCCACATGGAAGGGAAGCATTCTACCACTGAATGTCCTGTGCACCCCCTAAGAATGACTTGTAACAGCTCTGTAATGCTAAGGCAAAGGATGGAGAGAAACGTGTTATCTTTGAAGAACAAAAATCTTCCCAAAGTCTTTTACAATAATAATAAATGTTCAAATATACATAGGACAAGGTATGCAAAACTTAATAATTTTAGTTTTCTGTTTTTTGCATTATTTTTCTTAATTCATGGACTTCTGTTGTTAACTTTATTTCCTTTGGCTCATGCTGCTGTGCTTAAGTTACTGAATGGAATGTGGGATTCACTTATCAGCGTTCTTTGTTTTTTCAATAATGAAAGCACTGAAGAATATTAAAACATCTCCAGGGCAAGCTTTGGACATATCCCGTTAACTTTAGTATGAAATGTTTCCATTCTGCTGTTTTCAAAATGGGCTATCAGTCTACTTTTACTTCCGTTTAGATTAAATACATATTTAGGGAAATTCTTCACATTCCAAGTACGCTGCAGTTCCCATTTAAAAGTTTGTTTCTGAATGTAATTTTATTGCATTAAGGTCAAGAGTGGGTGCCTATCTAATTTTTATGGGGTACTTATTTAGGTTTTCTGTTTGATGGATATTGAGCTTAGCATTTATTGATACTCATCATATTTTTAAAATTATCTTTGCCATTAACGATATGATTTGCCTTTTCAGTGGCTGAAACTCTCCCAAAATGCCTCATAATTTTTATCAATTTTTGCTTTATTCATTTGGAAGAATAATTTCATTACAATATCCTCTTACAGATATTACATTTGTTCATTTAAAATTATAATTTCATCTAATTAAATATATTTTTAAATATTTGAGCTAGTCTGAAATTAGCATACCCACACTCTTTGTCTCCATATGTCTAAGACAACCTATTATAAATTTTATTTTAACACTTTAATAGAATTATTTTTAGTGTGTTTCTTGAAATAGTATGAAGTTAAGATACTGCTCTTTAATCAAACATTAAAGTTTTTGCATGATAATAATAGGAGTTTAAAGCATTTATTAAAATAATTGATGTATGGCCTGACTTCTCCTGTAGTACTATTTTTACTCATTTTGATCTTTAATGAGAAAAATATCCACAATACAATTCCCCCCTTTTAAAAGCATAACTGAGTTTATGAAATGTTTACAGTGTATAACCACCACTACAATACTTATTAAAATAATTACGCCATCTCCAAAAGTTTACTCATGCTTCTCTGAAGAAATTCCTCTCCCTACCACCTTCTACCACTGAGTAACTTATGATCCTTCTAGAATGTCATAGAAATAGAATCACACAGAACGGAGTCTTTTTGCGCCTGGTTTCTTTCACTTATCAAAATATTTTTGAGATTTCGTCCCCATTGCTGCATGGTTTTTTTTTTCCTCTTTCAATAATTGAGTAACCTTCCATTGTATTAATATACTACAATTTGTTTACCAAATCTCCAGCTACAGGAATTTGGGTTGTTTCTTGTTTTTGGCTGCTATGAAGCTACTATGGATATTCATAGACAAGTTTTTGTGTGCACATTTTCTTTATTTCTCTTGAGTAAATACCTAGGAAAGGAACTGGAGGGTCATATTTTAAGTGTATATTGAGTTTTTTATAAAAACTACCAAGCTCTTTTGCAAAGTGGATATACCATTTTAAACTTCTACCAGCAGTGTATTAAAGTTCCGTACACTTTCACACTGAGGCATCTCATCCTCACCAATGTGCCATACTGCATATTGCAAGGACTTTTAATTTTATCCATCGTAATGGGTACGAAATTGGTATCTTAGGTTAATTTTATGCTTAAGAAAATATAACTAATGAGTTGAGCATCTTTTCATTTATTTATTTATTTATTTATTTATTTATTGCCACTCCTATATTTTCTTTGATGATATATCTCTTGCCCATTTTAAAAGTTGGACATCTTCTTATTGTAAGTGCTCTTTTTATATAATTCAAATAAAAGTCTTCTATCAAAACATGTTTTGCAAATATTTTCTCCCAGTCTGTGGCCTGTTGTTTTATATTCTTACGAATTTTTTGAAAAGCAAAAAATTTCAATTTATATTGAAATTAATCTTTTATTTATTTATTTATTTTTGTTTGAGTTTGTGGGTTTGTGTGTGTGTGTGTGTGTGTGTGTGTGTGTGTGTGTGTACTATTTAAGAAATCTTTCTCCCAACCTAAGGTCACTAAGGTTTTTTCCTCTGCTTTCTATAGAAGTTTTATAAGTTTGGCACTTATGATTAGGTCTAGGGGCCACCTCAACTTAATTTTTGTATATGAAATAAAGTAAGGGTCAAGGTTCATTTTTTTTTTTCAATTTATACTTTTACCAATAATAACCTTTAAGTTTTATAAAAACACCCTACTTTTTCACCCCTGATGATCCATGTCAAGTTGAAAAAATAACACTATATTAACACAAGAAAGCTTGTTTTTAACCCAACTCACAGAGTATTTTAGAGTGTTTTATATAGTGTTGTATAGAGTTTTAACCCAACTCACACATATCTCTGTTTTAAAATGACTATTATCACATGGTCATTTATATATATTTTCAAAAACAACTTTCATTATTCTTATTCAGCTTTATAACCAACTTAAAACAACTGTTTATAGGTCATGCTACTGGCAACTTCTCTTTAGAACAAGATCTTTTTATTCTTCAGTATTTTTTTGGCTGGCTGGCAAATGAACTAGGGGAGTTTCTTGAAGAAATGTATATTGATGTATAATTCCCAAGTTCATAATAGTATATCATTTCTTTCTGATGCCTTTACACATGAGAGAACTTGGCTATTCTTGGGTCTCTCTCTTTTTTTCCTCTCTCTCAAAACTCTATAGACATTTTATTTGGACATTTATCTTATAGTAAAAGGCTGAAGTAGGATTTTTGTTCTTCGAAGATAATATAGTTCTCTCTACCCCTTGCCCTTGCTTTCTAGAGCAGTATTAAAAGTCATTCTTTAGACCTACCTGGTTAGGGGCCACTAACTACATGTGACTACTCAGCATTTAAAATGCAGCTAGCTAAAAGTGAAATGGGCTGTAGGTGAGAAATGCACAGGAATTCAAAGATTTAGTATGGAAAAAAATAATATAAACTATCACTGATAAGTTTTAAAATATGGATTACATTTTGAAATGATTATATTTTGGATATATGGGATAAAATAAAATGCATTATTAAAATCTATTTTACTTGTTTCTTCTCACTTTTTAAAATGTGGCTACTAGGAAATTTAAAATTATACATGGCTTATATTATATTTCTATTGACAGCACTGCTCAAGAATCAAACTATCTGGATTCATATGTTGGTTCTACAATGCATTAACTGACTCACGACTTGAGGATGTTTCTTTCATAAGTGTCAGTATTCTCATCTGGAAATAAGGGAACATAACTACATTACCTCAAGACTTATCATGGGAACAAAGTAAGATTATGTATACAAAGCACTTAGAACACTGTGGGCACATAATTCTTACTAATGAGAGCTATTACTGTTCTTAAAGGAATAATTTTTTTTTAATCTTTGAAATTCAAACATTTTTCTAGGATACAGCTAGATATGGGCAGCTTTCTTCTGATTAACCTAGATTATAGGGCTCCTCTTGATATGCATGCATATAATTCTTTTCAGTTCTTGATAATTTTTCTTAGATTACATCATGCTAAGGATGAACCATCTAACACTCTGGCCTTGAAGAGCCTGGAGCTCCTAATTCTCATTAACTTTTCACCACAGTACCACATCTACTCCATCTGCATCTACTCCATCCCGGAGTTAACATGACAAAAAAAGAGAGGATTTCATTTAAAATACCAAATCTCTCACATTTCATCCTCCAAATCCAGCCTTTCAAAACATTTCAGTAGGGTGGTGCAATGGTGGCTCAGCAGGCAGAGTTCTCACCTGCCATGCCAGACACCTGGGTTTGATTCCCAGAGACTCCCATGCAAAAGAAAGAAACAAACAAAACAATACTTTGGTATACAGTCCCATTCCTATTACAAAAATATCTTGATCTCGTCATAATTTCCAGTTCACTAAGCCTTTCACTTTTTCATTATCTATCAGAGACCTCTGGACTTATTCCCTCCCTCACTCCCTCTTCTACTTCCCTTTCTCCCTTCCTTCTTTCATCCAGCTTAGATAACAAAGTCCATCATTATAACTATGTTCTTGAATCAGTGAAGTAGTTTTAAACTTAAGTTTTTGATAAATACGATTAGTGGTGAAAGAGAACAGCACTGCATTGAAGCATAGAAGCACCAAATTTTAATATCAGTTCCATTGTGATTTACAGAATGACTTCTGGAAAATTCTTTATTAAGAAAATGAAGAGAACATGTACCCTTCCTATAGCATGGAGCTATTGAGAGTATTTAATGAAATAAGGTATATGGATGCGCTTCTTTTGTTATCAAGGAGAATGAACTATAAACAGGAAAACCACAGCAAATAAGGCTGAGAAGGATTTAAAGTTGAAGATGGATAAGAAGTTAGTTGGGGACACATCCTTGCTTTAAATGTGTTTACATCTCTAAGCTCAGGTGGGGCATGGTATATATGTAGATCTGGAACAAGAGTTGTAATGTGAAGAACCAAAGAGAATGGCAGAGTTATAGGACAGAGACACAATGGCACACATTCAAGGGAAGTGACAAAGATAGAGCCAAGTGCCTGGAAACCACTTATTACACCAATGTGCCAGAAGACCTATTTAAGTGTCAGCTGGGCTCCTGGCACTGTCATTTGAGGTTTGGGTGAAGAAAATGACCACCGATGATTGGTGAGAAGGAAAGAGGACTTAGAAGGTATATCAGGTCTTCTAACAACTGGGAAATTTACTCTATTTAGTTCCAAAGGGTATAATCTATGCATTTGTGAGGAGCCACTATTGGTCAAGTTTTGTTGTAAGAGCTGGACAGAGAGATCAAAACTATTGACGCTGTCCTCCAGTTTCCCACCATCAAGTAGGGAAGGCAGAGGAGTTAACAGAAAATGATACATATGTCTGCATTTGGCTGTTATTAATGCACAGGGCCAATGGGAGAAATCAAAAAAGATGAAGATTTCAGTAGAGCATAAGGTGAATATTGCTAAAAGAGTTGTTAAATATGGAACAAGGTCCTTTGGGAAGTAATGCTCTCCTACATCTGAAAGTATCCAGAAGCAGAAGATTAATAACCATTTCTAAAGAATAATTTATAGAAGAAAAAGGAAGGTTATTTCAGACGACTGCCAAATTTCTTCCTAATTAAGATTCTGTGATTCTCAAATGGGGATGGGTTCATTCTTTAGGACGCCATTATATAAAGAAAGATTTGCCTGGGTATAAAGTGAATTACACAACTGACACAACAAGATTCTTTT
Source organism: Tamandua tetradactyla (assembly GCF_023851605.1). Lineage (NCBI taxonomy): Eukaryota > Metazoa > Chordata > Mammalia > Pilosa > Myrmecophagidae > Tamandua > Tamandua tetradactyla. The sequence goes on from NC_135333.1 coordinate 25,772,737, forward strand.
CCAATGCAGATTAGGATTTCTGTTGTTGTCTACAATTGTCCATGCACAATATTTAGCAGCTGTGCCAGTATGACACTATTTTGTACCCCAGAAAAACCATGCCCTTTAGGATCTTTTTGATTGTTTCCATGGAGATGTGCCTCTACCCATCAAAGGTGGGATTGCTTACTGGAATCCTTTAAGATGGACCCATTTTGGAAAAAGCTTGAGAGCCAACAGAGCCCACACAGCCAGAGACCTTTGGAAATGAAGAAAAACACCCCTAGGGAAGCTTTATGAAACAAAAAGCTGGGAGAGAAAGCTAGCAGACATTGCCATGTGCCCTCCCTGCTAAGAGAGAAACCCCAAACTTCACTGGCCTTTCTTGAGTGAAGGTAATCTTTTGCTGGTGTCTTCATTTGGACATTTTCACAGCCTTTTAGAACTTATAACTTAATACATTCCCCTTGTTAAAAGCCATTCCATTTCTGGTATATCGCATTCCAGCAGCTTTTGCAAATTAGAATAGCAGCCAAAGACCAGACTTTTGAAAATGGAAAGGTATGTTTTCAAATGCATTTCACGTCTCCATGTTTCTTCCACGGTCTTGTGCTCACCATTCAAGAGAGAAAAGCTCACTCTGGAGACAAAGGTAGAGGACAAAGGTCAGAAGGGCACTACTGACCTTACAGAACCAGTGCTCATATACAAAAAGCACATGGGCAATCCAGGAAGCAAAAGGCAATACATAAAAAGGATAAATGGCAATTTTTCCAGATTTGGAAATATTTAACTTCAGCCAATCTTTCTGCAAAGACATAGACCAAAAAAGAGAAGGATTAAGAGCCTAAATTCATCAACTATTCTAGAAAAACAGGCCAAAATATATATTCTCTGATGAGAGCACAGAAGTAATTTGTTTCTTTGTATTAGGAAATGAGGAGTTAACATGATAGACTTGAAAGAGAAGATTTAAGAGATTTATTATACTTATCTTCACTACATGCAAGGTGTCATGTTAGGGGAAGATAAAGGAAACAGAGTTTACTGAATACCTACTATGTGCCAAGTACTGTGCAAGACCTCATTTAACTATATTTAATATTCACCAAGAAGGGGAGCTGGAGCTACCAATTCTGACAGACTATTAAATTCTGTGGGCTGCTCTGGGTATTACCATATTATTAGTGAAATCAGACAAGACAATGAAGAAGGCCACACACCTTGCTTCATTTCTCACTCCTTTCCAGGGCATCTGAGAGCAGAACATGCCCTCTGCAAAACTAGTCCCAGGTCTTCTATCTTTCCCGTGTAGGCCAAGTCTAACTGGAACTGCTCTAGTCCTACAGGGGTATTTAATCACAGACCTGAAGCTCAAACATTGCCAAGTGTGCTATCTTTGAGCCATAATCAAGGCCTGGCAATCAGAAAACCTAGACCTAGTTATGGAAAGAGAAATGTTGGAGTGAAGAAATCTGATGTCCAGATGCTGCCAAAAAATGTATCTAACATCTTGGGCAATTTGCTTGTCCACTTGACCTCATTTGAGCTGGGGGTGGGGGGCGGAGATGAGTATTAGGTTTCCTTCCACCCTTGAGACCCTATGATTCCATGTTCTTGCCAGTCCCTTCCAGCTGAAAATGCCTATCATTCAGGAAGCAAGTCTTCCTAAGAAACACACAGGTAAGGTGGTAGTTTATCCACCTCCCTAGTGACAGGAACAATAGAAGTTTGCCTCCCAAAGGACTGCAGGGTGCAAAAAGATTGCAGTTATCTAAAGAAAGCCTCAGTAATACTCCATACAGACCAGCACAAAGGCGATTAAGGATGAGTAGGAAGCCAATTTTTAGAGTCAACCACCAATATTTTCTGTAACCAGAGGCCAGAATTTCACTTCAAGATCTTTCTGATGTTGGTAATGAGCATGCATCAGAGCTAAAAGAAAAGGAGCTAAATTAGGGCCCCCCAGCTAGATAGGTGAATCATGAAACAGTCACAGCTCCAGCCACTTCCCTCCAAGAGCTTAGAATCATTCTCACCCCAGTGGTGGCATGGGGGTGAGTTTCTGGGCAAACTGGGGCAAGATCAAAGCCTAGTAGGCATGCAGGGCTTTGTCTGAAACCTGAAAAGAAACATTTTGCTGATATAAAGCACACTATCTAGAGTAAAGACTGTTTGGTTTGGAAATGACCCTTGGATGTGAGTGATATAGCTACCCCAAACCTCAGCAGTATCATTAGGCAGGTGCTCTTTGATCTCCTGAAGGAAGCTTCAGCCCCAGCAGGCCTCTAAAGGGAAGGTTCACGCTTGACCCATTTGTTCTTCAGGGACAACCAGGAAAGGAACATCACTGAGAGCTTCGAGGGCCCTTGTCTAGACAAAATTACAGTATCTTTGCTTAGAAACAGGCCATAAAGATAGAAATATAACATAGGAGGAAAAGCACGGACTGCAGAGTCGGAGAGTTGTGGGTTTTCATCCTGCTCTGACACTTATTTTAGCCATGTGATTGGATGGTTTAAACTCCCTAAATTTCATTTTCCTTCCTGTACAATGGAGATAATAATAAGACCTACCTCATGAAGGTGCTTTAAGCGTTCCATGAGAGAAAACCATGTAAAACATTAAAAACAAAGTGAGTACTTCATGAATAATAGACTTTAAGATTGTAGTATTCAGGGTCCAAAGTCACAGAAAAGAGGAATTCTGACTTCAACTAAAACTCCTCAGTGGCAACTTCATTCCCCATTATGCAGCTCACATCTTTCTCACAACACATCTGCCTGATTTTAGGCAAAAACTCTTCAATTCTGTGCATCAATTTATGAATTATCTGTGAAATGGAATTAAGGAAAACTCTTTTCACCCCACAGAGTTGTTGGGAGAAGCAAATGACAGCATGTCAACATTTGCAAAGCTCTACACAAAAACAGGTTCTCCTACTCTTCTGCTGATAGGAGGTGCATGTCTGGAGAGGAGCTCAGAGCACAAAGACATGCTCAGGCCTGACAGCCTGTTGATACGGGGACTTGGAGGCCGAGATAAATGGGCTCAGGTAAATATCAAGAAAACCAAGAGGTGTTTCACAGGACACAGAGATCAGCAGGCAGAGTGATCACTATTGACAAATCCAAACTAATTGCTCGTTATGGAGAGAAATGAAGCAGTCCATTGCAAATTTCCCACAGTTTCTTTTTAATCATGCACCAGCCCTCAAAAATTCCCTTCTCCCTAATTCTCCATTCTCCAGCACTAACAGATATAATAAGGAACCCATAGGAACATTGCCAAGAAATGCCATTTCCAACAGCTGCACAAAGTGATTTCTCAGAGCCATATAAGGGGAGACCATCATATGAGCTTCCTGAACACAACTGCAAAACACAGCACGATTCCACTCCTCTCTTTTTTTTCCTCCTTCTCTAATGTAATCTACTGGATGGCGTTTTAAAGTGTTCCCTTCCTGGTTTACTTGTCATGGAATACTATCCACTCACCTACCCCAGGGCTGCTCCTGGGATTTATGTGGGCTGGTACAGATGGACCAAACATATCTATCATGGCAGGGTTACGTGCAAATAAATGCCTACTTGCCCACCCATGCCCCAAGGCACAGTTGGCTTCAGGAATATTGTGACTCAACAAGGATAAGGAAACCCTTGCCTATTGGCTTTATTAGTCTTAGGGCACCCAGAGCTGAATTTATCATGTAATAGTCACTCAGCAAACATTTTCATATTCATAGGCCAAGTGTTAGGGATACAATGCTAATAAAAAACAAACATGACCCCTATCCTTCTGGAGCTTACAGTCTAGGGGAGCGCCAGATATTCTTCACTTATCACACAGAGTGAGCAATTAGTGATGACTGTAATGAAGAAATGTATATGATCCTGTGAGAATACACAACAAAGGAACCCGTATGAGATGATGAAGGCCAGGAATGCTTCCCTGAGTAAATGTAGCTTACATAGAAGAATCTGGAATGAATTAGCAAGGAGGGAAAGGAAAGAAGTGGGGGAAAGAGTTTAACAAAAGAAATAACCTGTGTAAAGACATCCTGATGAGAAGGAAGAAGCAAAGCAAGTGTGAAGACCTGATGAGAGACAAAGGGCACAGTAGTAACAAGATGAAGTTGGAAGGAGGCAGGATCTGACTGCATCTGGAAATGTAACTGTGAAACCACCAAAGGGAATTAGAGCATATGGAGTGACATGATTGGGCATGTTTTTTGGAAACCCAATGGTAAAGGATTGAATCGTGTTGCCCAAAAAGATATGCCCAAGTCCAAATCAGCTGTACCTATGAATATGACCTTTTTGGAAAGAGTCTTTGCAGAAGTAATAAGTTTAGGAGCTCAAAATGAGATAATCCTTGATTAACCAGGTGGTTCCTAAATCTCTTAAGAAAAGGAGCAGACAGACATGGGGGTGGGGGAGAGACCATGTACAGACAGAGGCAGGGACTGGAGGTCTTCAGTCTCAACCCAAGTAGCTCCTGGAACCATGAGAAGCTGGAAAGAAGCAAGGAAGAATTCCATTTCCCCAGAGCCTTCAGAGGGAGCATGATCTGCTGACACCTTGGTTACGGAAGAATGGCCTCCACAACTGTGAAAAAATAAATTCCATTGTTTAAAAATACTGAGTTTGTGGTAAGTTGTTATAGCAGCTCTAGGAAACTAATATACTGACTCTTACTAATATCAGAGTATAGACTGGGGGGAGCAGAGATGGGCATAGCAGAAGGGAGGAGACTAGTCTGGAAAAAAATTTATCATTGTGTTGGGGAAAGATCACCGAAGCCTGGACTAGGCGATGGCAGGGAGATGGAGACAACTAAGGATGTGGTATGGTTAGATAAGGCGTAATGGAATGAGACACGTCAAAGACGAACTCTCGGGTTGTACATCAGCAAATAAGTAGAGGGTCCAGGACAGGATCGGGTTTGGAAAGTGGAATAGATCATGGCTTTGGATTTCTTGATCACTGGATTATGCATAATTTATTACTTCTGTCATCAACATTATTATTGCTATCATTATTTTATTGTTATAGAAAACGTGTGTTTTGCAAAATGCTTTCATAGTCATTATCCTTACTAGATTCTGACAACAACATCATGGAATACAGGCCTTTGAGAGGCAGGTGTTTAATAGGTAGGGACCTTAATTGCAGGTGTTAGGAACCTTGTATAGGCAGTGGTAGAGATAGCGCTAGACAACAAGACTCTGGAGACAGGATTGCTTCCAGCACATTTGAGTGTATTTAAAAAAATAAATTATTATTTTTTAAGCCATGAAGCTCTCAATTCAAAAGTTCAATATGTAAATCAATGAATAACTGGTTAGGTCAGCCTGGATTAAAATCAGTAGAGGGTGGGGGATGGCGAGAGCCCCGGTGTTTTCTCCTTCACCCACCTATTTCACACAAGACCAGAGGAACTGTATGGAAGCCCTAGGGTTCCCAGGAGCAATTACAGCCCGTGGTGCCTCATGCATCAACCCTCAACTATCAATGAGTTTCTTAACAGTCCACATATCAAGAGCATTTTCAATACCTTGGCTGGAAACAGGAACGAAGCATTTTCAAGAACCTGCTACATTTCAGTCATTGCAAGACCTTCACATGCTTTATCTTAGTTAATTCCCTTCCTACAGCTGCAGACTGTCCTAACCCATTCGACAGCTGAGAGCGCTAAAGCTCAGAAAGAAAATCAGACAGGTTTTCAGTGGGAACCAGGATTTGAATTTGGGATTTCTTTAACCCCTTTGTGCTTTCTGGTCTTCGTGTCTATTTAAAAAGTAGGAGGTGTAGACTTGAAAGGGACTTGGCACAGGACTGCCAAAAGCAAGTGGAATGATTAAGGAGTAGACAGAAGTATCCTTCTATGCCCAAGGCTGCCCCTCCTCTCCAGCTGCTTTTTCCCAAGGTGTGGGCACTAAGACCCTGGGAGACAGAGTGGCTTGTCTTCACCTTAATTAGCGCAGCAATTTGCTAAATTTTGTTTTTCCCTTTTTAAGAGTGTTAATCAATTTTAGCTCAGACTAGATTGGAATGGCACGCAAATTACCACGACAATCCCCAAATGTTAAATTCTAAACATCCAACCAACCTTGGAACCTGAAATATGTAAAAATCAAAATTTCCAGCCAGCATCTCTGTGATCTGTTTAAAATGTTATGGCTCTGAAATGAAAAGATAGCAGCTTTATGAGGTTTGCAGCACGCAATTTGCCAGAATCAGCCTCACGCCTAGGTGTCAAGTCCTTCCCAAGGTGAATGGAGACAGAACATTCAACTATTTTTGAAAGTTGCATGTTCCAATAATAATAGCAATTTGTTAAATCCACAAGCCTTACAGAATACCTACCATGCACCAGAAATAAAGAAAAAAAATGAAAAGACATGCCCCTACACACATTTAAGTAGGTTCTAAACTTGAGAGGAAGATAGGTAAGTGAAGTGAAAATTTCCTCCTGCCTGGAGAAGGAATGGAAGATTCTCAGAGGAGGTGGCAATGCAGATAAGACATTAAGCAGAAGTAGGAGTAGGGACAAGATATGTGGGATTGGATGTCAGATAGAGGGAACAGCATAATCAAGGGCTCAAACAGGAGAAAACGCAGAGAGAAGCTGGTGTTAATGAAGTAAATTTGCAAGAATATCTAGAGATGAGATTGTAGCAGAATCAAAGTCCAGACTTAAATCAGGCCATGAAATCTCACTACTGAGGCAAGCCAAGTGGCAACACTACAGAAGCATATTATGCAAGGGGACACAACTCATCCAAATGAGACCCTCCTGCCCAACATAATCCTTAATATTTATTCAGCACAGTCTCATTAAAATGCATTTACAATATATTTTCTCATTGGAACTTCTTAAATACCTTGTGAAGCTGGAATTATCATCACCTTTTTTATAGATGAGAAAACTGAGGCCAGAGCTGGTAGGTGATTTGCATTGTGTCTCATAACCAGTAAATGACACACACAAAATCCAAGCCAAGTTCATCAGACTCTGGGTAACAGAATTTTCTGTTTCAGGTATTAACAGACTAGTGGCTTCTACAGCAGCACTTGATGGCCAGAAATGCCCAGACGAAAGTGATTCTGTGTTAATGATGGTTACTTTAATGTTTTCTGTAATCAAATCAGATTCAGCGAAAATAACCTCACTGATACTAGCCTATCTTCACTTTCATTATCCCCACAGCTTTTATTCATTCAACGGGAGTCAACAGGCCCTTACGCGGGCAGCACCCAAAAAAACAAAACATAATTACACAGAGTTAAAGAGCAAAGCATCGGGAGCCAAATCAAAATAGGTTCAGACATCAAATTCTGGCAGTCACTGGATATTTTCAGTAGGGAGCTGAGATTTCTGCCATTGCTGTGGACTATTACACTGGAAGCATGAAAGGATGCCAGGTTGAGGAGACCAGGGAGGCACCTCTGTGCCCGCCTGTACCTTGAGCTCGTCTGCATTATAGAAGTCCACACGCACGGCAGGCACCATCCAGGTCTGGAAGAGTGTGGCCAGGATCTGCTCGGCAATGGTGTCCGCGATGAGGTGGAAGTGAAGGGGGTTCCGCCTGTGGGAATCGAGAGGAAGAAGAGTCAGAAGGGAGGGTTAAGACTTTTGAGCTCTGGCAGCAAAAACAAGAGAGATTCTTAACAATCTCTAATGTATGTACAGGCTCTAACAGCAATTGGGAAAGTTAAATCAGGCACACTCCCAAACCAGTGCTTAGTGATGAGAATGTCAGAACTGAAAAGGAGAGAGAAAGCATCTCACCCAATCACAGCATTTTATAAGAGGTGACAACCTAGGACCAGAGAGGGTAAAATACCTGTGATACCCAATTCATGCCAACCACCATTCATGTTATTAGGATATTTGTGTTTCCAAAAATAAAAACACATTCTAACAATTTGACCAACCCTTTACATCTATCACTTGGGCGTCTCGGCATTAATGCAGACCTGTATCAAGAGAGAGAAAGACTTCAGACTGGCTGTATGTAAAAGATGCATCTTGTACAGCACAGTGCTAAGTTGCATTTTCTGTTTGTGCTTCTCCAAAGGAAAATCAGGCAATAAAGACGGATTCATAAGGGGTCTTGTCACTAAATTCAGTTTATCCTCACTTTTAATATGTCTACAGCTTTTATTCATTCAACCTCAGTCAGCTAGCCAATACCGGGGTGGTACCCAAAATACAAAACAGAATTTTACAGTGTTAAAGAGCAAGAATCTGGAGTGGGTAATGGTGGCTCAGTGGCAGAATTCTTGCCTGTCGTGCCAGAGACCTGGGTTTGACTCCCAGTGCCTGCCCTTGCAAAAAAAAAAAAAAAAGCAAGTATTTGGAGTCAAATTGAAATGGGTTCAAATCCCAAGTCTGACATCTATTCATGTAGAACTTGAACATGTCACTTGCACCCTCTGCACTGTTAATTCTGTAAAATATTGATAAAAACCTCCTCATAGGGCTACTATGTGGATTAAATGAGATAAATGTCATGTATAATGATAATATCAACAATAAACACAGATAGGATAATAAAAGCAGTTATGCCTTATTGAGGGGCTCCAAGGCCCAAAGCAATATTTCAGTCAAAAAGAACTATCATAAATGCTATCATGCTATTTAAAATAACAATATAAATTGTAGCACAAGGAATGAGCACCTATTAGAAATAAGGCACTGTGGGAAATTCAAAGATGAGAATGACCTGATTCTTTACTTCAGGGAGCTCATACTATTCAGAGAGACAGATGATTCACAATTAAATATAATTCACAATTTAATTTAAAACTAAATATAATAATGACTATAAAAGAACATGACTAAATATAATAATGACATGAAAGAACACATAGTTCTATGGGAGTAAAGAAAAACAAGAGTTTAATTCTGATTAGGACAGAGTGTAAGAGGAGGGGGAAGCAGTGCCCTAAAGGGTAAATACACTTCAGGCAGGAGGCTAAGAGAGGCTCAAAGGGACAATGGATACAATCCAAGGAGAGCAAATAGCAGACCATGGATGGAGACCAGAATACACTGGGCAGACAAGGCCAACAGTAGGGACATTAGGGTTGGAATAGGAAGGAGGGAGTTGGGATCACATAGAAGGCATTGCATTGAACATTCTAGAGTATACCTGCTAGACATGAGGGAGCAATATGGCCTGCCTCTTAGCTCTCAGCCTCCTGTGCAATTGCCCCCCACCCATTTTCTGTGTTCCAGACATGCAGACCATTGTTCAGTTTCTCATGCATCTGATGCTCTCCCCGTAGGCCCATGCATGTTTGTTCTGCTCTGTAGGAAACTCTCATTTGCTCATTCAATAAATAGTGAGTGCAGACTATCTGCCAGGTGATGAGCTGGATGCTAGATACACAGTGTTAAGACACACATCATACCTGCTCACATGAAGCACGTGAATCTAGCTTACTGCTCTCCCCTCCATCACCCTTCACCCTTCCTGTTCAGCATCTAGTTATCTTTGGTTTCACATCATTTGCTCTTAGAATTCTTCCCTGACCACCCATGTCTAGGTTAACTCAGCACCATGCAGTCAACGTACTACCTACATAGTAAGTGGCTATTTACTTGTCTACATTTCCATTGGACTGTGAGCTCAGTGAGGTCCAAGAGAATCATGTCAGTTGTGCTCCAATGGATAGCTCCCAGACTTAGCTCAGTATCTGGAATGTACTAAGAGTTCAATAAATGAACTGAACGTATGAATGGGTGGTGGTGAGTGGATAGATAAAGAAAACAGAGGTGGTCATATCATTTAGGAGATTATTACACCAGGTAGATATGAAATGAGTATATAATTAAGACACTATCTTAAGAAGAGTGTTAAAAGGGCTTAATGCAGAGTGATTCCAGGAGACTATGTCTTAGATACAGTATGCAAGGAGAGGGAGAAGTAGAAGGATACACTGAGGTCCTTAAATCAGTGGTGATGTCTTCAGGACAGGGCATAATGCAAGAAAGGTACATTGGAGGGAGATGATAAGTTTGGAACTGGTTGTACCAAGTTTAAGGAGGTGTGGTAAAGCCAGGTGGAGCTGAACGGGAGTCCAGACCTACAGAAAGTTACCATCCAAGGCCAAACTGCCAAATCCATAAAAGGTGCTAACAGTTGATAAACTGAATAAATTAATAAAAATTTAGGCACTGTAGAATTTCTCCATGGGGCCACTGCTGGGACACTGCAAATTCTTCCACTAAATCACCAATTCAGGGGGAGGGGGCGTGACTAATTTATCCTCATTCTGCTTCTCAGAAGAAGGTGTCAGCAGAATGGTTGGTGGATATTAGTGATGAGTGGGCATTAGGGGATGAAGGTGTGTTTTCCCATTGACAAGTGACTTACTTGAAGGCCAAGACAGAGGTAGCTAGCTAGCTAATCAACAGGAAAACAGATGGTCCATTTAGCCCTCAGCATTGGTGCAACCTTCTCCTAAGCCCAGTAGGAGACATTCATGGAGAATGGATAAAGGTAAGACTATATAATTGTCAATTTGCATTTTCCTCTATTTAGTGGAGGAATGGATTAATTTTAGCCATGGGGTGACCATACCAAATAAGCCAAACAACTTAAATTTAGTGCAACACACCACTCTCCTTGTCACCTTTGACTAATCAAACATTCATAATACGGCATTGTGAATGCATAGTCAAATACTTGACCACATTGTCTCTATTGGCAGTCCCTTGAGGATGGAAAACATTTTTTTCATCTCCATTCCCAGGGCCCTGCAGAGAGCCTGGCACATAATGGGTGTTCCCTGAACATTTGTGCAACAGGACAAGCCAATCTACTCCTAAGTCACTGTAAGCACTAGCAGCAGGTAAAAATTGTTAATGGTGCATTCTGTTACAATAGTTCCAAGGTTGGGGTCTACTCCACACTGCCTGGGTTGGAACCTTGGCTGCAATAACTACTAGCTAAGTGATCTTAACTGAGTAACTTCATCTCTCTAGGCTCATTTTCCTCATCTTCAAAACAGAAGATATAATGGGACCCATTATATTAGGCAATTTTGAGGTTTAAGTGAGGTATGATAAACAAAGTGCCTGTACATGGTAAGAGTTCAGTACACGCTATTATCAATATTAACTTAATATTTGCAAAGTCCCCTTCGGGGAATGGTGAGAACGGGGGAAAATTCAACTTTCCCAAGTAGAATTCTTGATATTCTCACAAGCAGTGTGGACAACCAAAGCTGTGGGCTGAGCCCCCAGTCTTGGGGTTTGTTCATATGAAGCTTGACCCCACAAAGGATAGGTCAAGCCTACTTAAGGTTGGGCCTAAGGGTCACCCCCAGGAGAACCTCTTCTGTTGCTCAGATGTGGCCTCTCTCTCCAGCCAATGCAACAAGCAAACTCACCACGCTCCCCCTGTCTGCGTGGGATATGATTCCCAGGGGTGTGGACCTTTCTGGCAACGTGGGACAGAAATCCTAGAATGAGCTGAGACTCAGCATCAAGGGATTGAGAAAAGTTCTAGAATGAGTTGAGACCTAGCATCAAGGGATTGAGAAAACCTTCTCGACCAAAAGGGGGAAGAGTGAAATGAGACAAAGTGTCAATGGCTGAGAGATTCCAAACAGAGTCGAAAGATTATCCTGGAGGTTATTCTTATACATTAAGTAGATATCACCTTGTTATCCAAGATATCACCTTGTTATCCAAGATGTAATGGAGAGGGTGGAGGAACTGCCTGAAAATGTAGAGCTGTGTTCCAGTAGCCATGTTTCTAGATGATGATTGTATAATGATATAGCTTTCACAATGTGATTGTGTGATTATGAAAACCTTGTGCTGATGTTCCTTTTATCTACCTTGTCAATAGACGAGTAGAACATATGGGATAAAAATAAATAATAGGGGGAACAAACGGTCAAATAAATTTAGTTTGAAATGCTAGTGATCACTGAAAGGGAGGGGTAAGGGGTATGGTATGTATAATTTTTTTTTCTGTTTTTGTTTTATTTTTCTGTTGTCTTATTTCTTTTTCTGAACTGATGCAAATGTTCCAAGAAATGATCATGATGATGAATATGCAACTATGCAACTAGGTGATGATATTGTGAACTGCTGATTATATATGTAGAACGGAATGAGCACATGTTAAGAATGTTTGTGTTTCTTTCTTGTAATTTTTTTTAAATCAATAAAAGAAAAAATATATATACTGCTATTTTCTCTATTGCTTTTGCATCCCCTTTCAAATCAAGTATTTTCAACTACCTCCTCCATCCATGGACAAAAATGGAAGGATGAAAGGGAGGGAGGGAAGGAGGGAGGAAAGGAGGTGGAAAGAGAGGGAGGTGGGAAGAGGGAAGAAGGAAGGTGGAAGGGAAGAGAGGAAGGAAGAAGAAAAGTTGAATGAGTAAAGATACAACTAACAGCTATTAAGCCATAAGTACACACAAGGCAGGATAGGAAATACAAGTTTCCTATGAATCTTCTCTGTTGAAGAGAAAGAGAGCAAACAAAAAACTACACACAAGTTAAAAGCATACAACTATATAAGTTGGGAATGACACAACTACCAGAGCGCCACTCCCATACACTGGATGCTGCCAGCGTTGGGCAGTACACAACTTGTACAACCAACATGATGGCTCTGCAAAGAGGAGCCCAAAAGCTACAGCTGTGAGGGCAGAACTGGACTTTTGGATGGGTGAAGATGGAGGATAGAGGAAGGCATTTGTAGGACGCTATATTAGACTAAGGAGTGGGACAGAGTTGGGAAAGTGTGAGCACAACTATGAAAGAACGACAGTCTTAACTGGGTGGATCATACAAAAACATTCATTGGACACCTACTATATGCCAGGAATGGGGATGGGGCACAAAAAGAAAAAAATGTCAGAGGACACAGCTTTAACAGCAGGCTGGGCTGAGAACTGCAGATATTATTATCTAAGAGAAAGAGTCAGACAAGGTTTAGAGGCTCAGCAGGCACCAGATCAAAGTTCAATTCCAGGAGTTTAATCTGGTTTCAGAGCAGAAGGTGGGCTACAATGGGATAAGGCAGGAGGATGCTGTATGCCTTTCTATAAGGCTTCCCCCTCTCATGTACATTTTCCTTTGATGCATTTAAGTATGTCTCTGGAAAAGACAGTAAATCCTGAAAAGAAGCTTACCTCATCATTAGAGCAATATCTGGCATTTGCACTGTCAAAGGGGTTAGTTTGACTCACTGCCTTCTCTCATTAGAAGAACTAAGTACCCATCTGAAAATGCTTAATACAAGGACAGGTGAGGGATCCCAGCCCAGGTGTCCACTGGGGCTCTGGCCGTTCGCTGACACCATCTCAGCTATCACATGCAGGCTCAGGAGAGGCTCCACTGATGCTATACTTTCAAAACTATCATGAGAATTGGTATCATCTCAAAAATTGGTTCCTATACACTGTACTTCTCATCATCCTTCCTCTTTAAGGTCCATCACAGCATAGTAAAAGCACCTAAAAACATAACCCAGACCACTATATCGGGAACCACAGTATAAGTCAGAATTTTCTAAGCTTTACACTCGTAAATCCAACATTGATTCAGATGGTTCTACTTTGAAATCCATAAGTCCCTTGAAATCAAGAAGGCCCCAATAACAGCTCTCCAAACACCACCAAGTTGTTCATTATTTATGGAGTGTTTGCTCAGTACTGGTCTCTCCTCTAGAATGAAAGCTCCATGGGGACAGAGACTTTGTCATCTACTGCTGTATCTCAAGCATTCTATGATATGATAGAATAATGTTTGTCATATTAAGTAGGTCACATTTGTTCTGAATGACAACACTAATGAATTACTAATTCAATTTTCGAAACAAAAATCATTTTGCTCTCTCCTGGAACCTTACATATTCTCCTTCCTGCTTTCCCTGCATAGGCTAAAAATGCACTAATCAGTGCTAGAGGTATTAGAAACGTGAGCATCTCCTGGGCCCTCATCTCTTCTAAATCCCCAACTCCCAATCAGGTATCCGAGGCACATTAGCTTAATGGCTAGGAACTAGGACTCTGGAGCCAAGCTGCCTACCTCATTATCTAGGTTTTGTCACAAACCAATGTGACCTTGGGCAAGTTTCTTAACTTCTGAATCTCAGTTTCTGGGTCTGTAAAATGGGGATGCTAATAATAGTTCGTACCCCACAGTTATTGTCAAGATAATTGAATTAAAACCTATGACACAGATACTAACAGGTCACCTTCTCAGAAAGGCCCTTCCCTGCCTCTGGGCCTGCTCCCTCCAATACATCTTACATCTTGCAATAACAGCATGCTCTTCTCCCCCTTCCTTTATTACTGATGGGAATGCAGATGTAAAGTGACAGCTATAACCCCAACAGCCTTCTTGAAGCATGAGGAAGCCACACCCAGTGGAGCAGTAGAACACAAGAAGACCAAGTTCCTGGCATATGGATCTCAGTCGAGCCCTGGCATATCTCTGGACTTCTTGAACCTGAGGGAGGAAGAAATGTCTACCTCTGTCACTCACAGCCAGAACTACTCCTATTTAATACAGTCAGCCAGAATTCTGACATGGGTTAACAATCATTCTTCAACAGGCACAATGCGCCATACCCCAATGGGATTCCTGCCATATGAGAAACTCTCATGGCTTCAATTTCAATTCCTTCTTTCCCTCCTCTCAAGAGAACAACCAAGAAACAAGAATGCAATGGAGTATCGAAGAAGCATTTCAGTTTTTAAAGTAAATCATCAGCAAACTTTAATTCTCTATTAGTAGCAGTGTTTGGTGACTCCTTCTCTTTTCTTGAGACTGCTGAATCATAAGCTGAGTCTAAACCCACAATCAGCATCTTACACTTGGCCATTCCTACCTCCTTGGGCAGTCTTCCCTGCCCACACTACTGCATAAACATCAAAGACAGTTGCACATGTCAGTACCCCTTCTCCTAGTTTCCTTGGCCTGCAATGTCCTTCTCCATTTTCTCAGCAGGTCAACACCTCTTCGCTCTGTTTGGCATTCAAGGCCCAAGGCAGATGACGCCTCCCCCTTGAAGCCTTCCTTGACTCACTAGAGTTTCCCATGGTTCATAAGATACTGGATAGTATCACAGGTCTTATCATGTGCCAGTTTCTGAGTTACCCCAACCAAATATCTCTCACAGAATCACATCCAGTAACTACCAAAAGTGCCAGGATTTTAAAGACAATCTATGTTTGCTACATACATTAATAAATGTCCAATCTTCATTCACTTCTATCCCCAGAGACAGGGAACGTGAGAGATGAAGTGAGAATTAACATTTATTGCACACCTAGTGTGTGTGTATATATATATATATATTTTTTTTTTGGAGAAACTCACAACTCTAGGAGGTAACTATGCTTATTTCTATTATATGGATGAGGAAACTGAAATTCATGGAGCTTTAGCAACTTATGCAAGTTCACAGAACTAGTAACTGAACTAGTAGGTTCAGGGCCAGGATTTGAACCCATGCCTGAGGTAATTCACAGACCCAGTATTTCGCTAAACCCAGTCATTTACTCACTGTCTTTGAGACAATTGTCAAATCCACCAACCTGTACTCACATTTACTTGATACTCTTCTTTAAGCCAACCACTATTTTCATAAATTCAAAAATAGGATTTAATTAAAAACTTTACAGCACTTACGGTTTTGAGATACAACTTAAAAGCATAATCTATGACAGAAAACACTACATTGAACTTTATAAAAATTAAAAACTTGTACACTATAAAAGATATTGTTAAGTGAACAAAAAAGAGGCACCACAAACTGACTAAAATGCGGCACCACAAACTGGGATAAATATTTGCAAAACATACATCCGATAAAGAACTTGTACACAAAATATTAAAATAACTCTTAAAACTCAATATGGAAACAAACCATCCAATTAAAAAATGGCAAAAGATCTGAACAGACACCTCACCTCACCAAAGAAGACAGGCAGATGGTTATTAAGTATATGAAAAGATATTAAGCATCATTTGTCCTTAGGGAATTGCAAACTAAAACAAGGAGATACCACTAGACAACTATGAGCAGGGTTAAAATAAAAAGAAAAAAAATGAGGATATAGAACAAGAGGAATTCTCAGTCATTGCTGGTGGGAATGCAAAACGAAATATCTACTGTGGAAAACAGTTTCACAGGTTGTTACAAAGCTAAACATGGCTTACCATACAATCCAGCAATAACATTCCTAGGTATTTACCCAACTGAGTTGAAAACTTATGTCCATACAAAAACCTGTATAAAAATATTTATAGCAACAACTTTATTCATAATTGCCAAAGTGGAAGTGACCAAGTAGCCCTTCAATGGGTGAATGGAAGAGCAAAATGCAGTACACCCACAAAATGGAGCATTATTGAGTGATGAAAAAGAATGAGCTATCAAGCTGTGAAAAGACATGGATGGACTTTAAATGCATAAGGCTAAATGAAAGAAGCCAGTCTGAAAAGCTAAATACTCTATGATTACAGTTATATGACATTCTGAAAACAGCAAATTATAGAGCCAATAAAAACATTAGTGGTTGTTAGAGGTTTTGGGTTCAAATTGACAGGTGATATGCAGGGGATTTTTAAGGTAGTGAAACTATTCTGTATGATACAGTAATGGTGGATACATTATGCATTTGTCAAAACCCATAAAACTTTACAGCACAAAAGAGTGAAACTTGATGCATGTAAATAAAAAATAACAAGATATGGCAGGGCTGTGGGGGATTGGGGAAGGGGGGTAGGATCCCTGGGTGAATGCAGAGTGAGACAAAAGAATCTAAATGTATTGCAAATGTACAAAAGAAGCTCACTGAAGGGGACTGAGTAAAGCAGAGCTGACCTAAGTGACTTTGGAAATGGGTGGAGTCTATAAGACTAAAGGCAAAAGAAATTATACATAACATTATACTCTACTTGATAAAGCTGCATCCCACAGAGGTATGGGTTAACAGTTATGATATACATATACATATTCAATGTGGTGGTCTGAAGCTGTATGTACCTCAGAAAAACATGTTCTAAAATCTAATCAATCTATCTGGGCATGAGTCCATTGCAAGTAGGACCTTGTGATGAAGTTACTTTAGTTAAGGTGTGCCCCAGCCCAATCAGGGGAGTGGGTCTTAATCCTATCATTGGAGCCCTTTATATGTGGAATGAAATTTAGACAGAGGGAGAGAAAGCCACAGAAGCAAGAAGCTAAAAGTCAACAGAATCCACAAGAAAAGAGAGGCCAGGAGAGGCCGCCATGTTCACTGTCATGTGACAGAGGAGCCCAGGACCAGGGATCACCCGCAGCTGACCCCAGAAACCAGTCTTCAGGTAGAAAGCATCACCTTAAGGACTTGATTTGGACATTTTCCCAGACTGAAACAATGAGCTAATAGATTCCCACTGTTTAGCCTGACTCATTTCATGGCATTTGATCTAGAAGCCTAGGAAACTGAAAACATGTACACTGGAATTGGATAATTAAGCAAATGTATAAAGGATGATGGGAGCCAGGTATCACTGCAAGAGTTTACAGATAAGAGTAGGAGGCTAGAATAATCCATGTGGCAATGCATCAGAGCTGGAGACATCAGTATGAATTCATGTTCATAAAAATAAATAGAGATGGTTCATATTGAAATGTTTATGGATATGTGTATGTATCCAGGTTAATACACACACACACACACACACATATATATATTTCCTGTTGTGTCAGCTGAGGGCCTAGAAGCAACCACAGTGGAGTAGGAATGAGC
The DNA here is from genome assembly GCF_023851605.1 of Tamandua tetradactyla. Lineage (NCBI taxonomy): Eukaryota > Metazoa > Chordata > Mammalia > Pilosa > Myrmecophagidae > Tamandua > Tamandua tetradactyla. The sequence goes on from NC_135333.1 coordinate 25,790,499, forward strand.
ACACCTAATTCCCAGATCTTGATCTTGACCACCATTTCCCAAGAAAAGAAAGCAAGGCTCCTGGATAACTCTAGGAGTTGACTCTAGTGTTGAGGCAGGAATTACAAAAGGCGAGTCTAGAGTACCTTATCATGCCAGAAAGTAAAGAGTACTTAAAAACACAAAAAACAAAAACCACAGCAATGATATGTCAAAGGGGACAGCAATAAACTGAAAGAACTCCCAATGCTCATGCCAGAACAATCTCAGCAACAAAATAAATACAAAAACAATAGTTTCGGATTATAAATCAATCAATAAATTAAATATACATGAATCCATACTAATAAACAGTAATTGCTGGATAAATAAATGGGCGAGAAAAGACAAATCTCCCACGCAGAAGCATTTCAAATAATTTTGTAGATAAGATGCCCTCAAGGACCTGGAGAATAACTCCCAACTCTTTCTGTGTGGGCTGTGAAAAGCAACTTCCTTCTAAAGACTACAGTAGGGAAAGGAGAGAAAACTGAAAAGTACTATCTTAGTCCTGTGATGAAAATCACCCTCAAAAGTGCGAAGTCATGTTGAGAGCATATGGCTTTGACATAAGGTGATGAGGATGCCACTTTGGGTTCCTCCCCAGAACTTGATAACTCCACTCTAACCATGAAGAAAACATTAGACAAATGCCAATGGGAGAACATTCTATTAAACAACTTGACCAGTACTTCTCAAAACTGTCAGGGTCATCTAAAACAAGGAAAATCTGAAAAGCTGTCATAGCTAAGAGGTGCCTCAGGAGTCAGGATGACTAAATGTAATTTGATATCCTAGATGGGATCCTAGAAAAGAAAATGAGCATTAGGTAAAAACTGAGAAAATTTGAATGAAATAATGATTGTAGTTAATACAAAGGTGTCCAGAGTGGTTCATTAATTGTGACAAATGTACCGTATTAATGTAAAGTGCTAACAATAGAGGAAACTGGGTGTGGGGTATATGTAACTCTGTACTATCTTCTAAGTTTTGCTGTAAATTTAAAACTGTTCTAAAACAAGCTTATTTTTTTAAAAAAAAGAACAGAAAGAAATTAAAAGAACATATGAAAACAATATCTCATCAAATAAAGAATATAAATGAAGGTAAAGAAATTATAGTAAAGATCAAAACAGAAATTCTGGAGTTGAAAACTTAAAATAACTAGAATAAAAAATTCACTAGAGGGGCTCTACAGCTGAAGAGATGGCAGAATGAAGAATCAGCAAATTTCAGTCTGAGGAACAGAAAGAAAAAAAAATGAAGAAAAATAAATAGGGCCACAGAGATCCATGGGATATCACCAAGCATGACAATATACTCATAATAGGAGAGAATATAAAGTGATAAAAAGAATGTCTGAAGAATTAATGGCCAAAAGCTTCTAAGATTTGACCAAAAATACACTAATCTACAGATCCAAAAAGCTCAAGGAATCCCATGTAGGATAAATTCAAAGAGCTCTACACCTAGACATACCATAGTCGAACTGTCCAAAGACAAAGACACAGCAAGAATCCTGAAAGCAATCAAGAGAAAACAACTCATCATGTACCAGGAATCCTAAATAAGATTAATATCTGATCTTACTAAAGACAACCTAAATAAATAGAAAGCATTAATTCATATTAAGATGGTAATACTTCAGAGAATGATCAATGCAATTCCTCCCAAAATCCTCAATGGCTTTCACACAGAAAAAGAAAAGTTGATCATTTCATAAGATCAATCCATATGGAAATGCAAAAAATCCAGAATATCCAAAGCAATCATAAAAAACTCAAAGGTAAATAGACCAATAACCCAATTTAAAAATGGACAAAGTACCTGGATAGACATTTCTCTAAAGAATATATACAAATGACCAATTAGCACATGAAAAGATGTTCATCATTAGATATCAGATAAATGCAAACCAAAACCATAATGGGATACCACTTTAGACCTACTCTTGGTTTGCTAAAGCTACAGGCATGCAATATAACAGAAATGGGTGGACTTTTCAATGGAAATTAATTAGGTTACAAATAAATAGCCCTAAGCCCATGAAAATACCCAAATTAAGGCATCAAGAGGAAGATACCTTCTCTCGGGAAAGGATGCTGCATCCAGGGTTCTTCTGTCATATGGGAAGACGCATGACAACATCTGCTGGTCCTTGTCTCCAAAATGCCTCTGAAACACTTCTTTTGGGGTGTTTTCTTTCTCTGAGCTCTTTCTCGGTTTCACCTGCCATTTATCCTCTCATAAAGGATTCCAGCAAAGGGATTAAGACCCACTTTGAATGGGTTAGATCATATCTCCATGGAAACAATCTAACTAAAAGTTTGCACCCACAATAGGTCTTCCACCCCAAGAATAGATTAAAAGAACATATTTTTTTCTGGGTTACATAAAAGAGTCAAACCACCATACCCATATGATGTCAATAATCAAAGCAACAGACAATAAAAAGTGCTGGTGGGGATGTGAAGAAATTGGAAAGCACTTTCACTGATGTGGGATTATAAAATGTTGCAGTCACTTTGGAAAACAATCTGGAAGTTCCTCAAAAGGTTACATACAGACTTATATATGATCCAGCAATTCCAGTCCTAGATATAAACACAGGAAAAATGAAAACACAATCACACTAAAACTTACACAGGAATACTTATAATAGCACTATTCATCACTGATGAATGGATAAACAAAATGTGGTATGGCCATACCACGGAGTATTATTAAACCATAAAAAGAAATGAAGGGCTGATACAGGCTACAACATAGATGAGTCATTAAAACATAAGGCTAAGTGAAAGAAGCAGGTCACAGAAGACCACATATTACATGATTTCATTTCTATGAAATATCCAGAACAGGAAAATCTATAGACACAGAAAGTAGATTAGTAGTTGCCTGTGGGGATAGGGTTAGGGAGCGTAGGAGTGTCAGCTAATTGGTGCAGGGTTATTTTCTGGGGTGATGAAAATATTCTGGAATTAGTTAAGTGTGATGATTGTAGAAGTCTGTGAATATATTTTAAACCACTGAATTGTATATTTTAAAAGGGTGAATTTTTTTTCAATTTTACTGAGATATATTCACATGCCATATAAAACATCCGAAGTGTACAATCACTGGCTCACAGAGTCATCACATAGTTGTATACACATCTCCATGATCGATTTCAGAACATTTTCACTACTCCAGAACAGAAATAAGAATAAAAAATAAAACCTAAATCCTCCTATACCCTGTAATCCCCCTATTGTTGACCCATAGTATGGCGTAGTAAATTTGTTACTGTTGATGAAAGAATATTAAAATATTACAGTTAACTATAGTCTATAATTTGCAATAGCTGTATTTTTCCTATATGCCCTCAATTACTTTTTTTTATGTTTGTAGTAGTTCATGCAAGAATTTATTTACATATATGACTTTAAACAACCACTTTCAATCAATGTCAGCTAGGATACATTACTATTTCTTATAATCCCAAGAATGAGCTACCATCACTTCTAATCATTCCCAAGCACTTACATTCAACCTTGTCAATAATTTTGTGCATATTAAGTAACCACCCCCCTTTCCTAGTTTCTATCTTCAGGTACCCTATATTCTACATTTTTAAAATAATGCATGTCTTTCTTTTATTAGTCATCTACCCATACATTGGATAAAAGGGTATCAGTCACAGTGGTTTTACAATAACATGGTCACAAGATAAAAGCTATATAGCAATACAATTATTATCAAAGATCAAGGCTACTGGGCTGCATTTAGACAATTTCAAGCATTTCCTTCTGGCTGTTTCTAATACACTATAAACTAAAAATATCTATATAATGATCCAGTGGTCATAATCATTTGTCAAACCCTAACTTCTCTCTTTTAACTCCTCCCTCTCATTTGATCATTCTCTCAATCTTGAAGGGTATTTGAGCAATGATCACTCTAACTTCTTCATACTGAAAAGGACTGTCAGTGTTATGGGGTAAAGGAGTGCAGCTGGTTAATGTACTTGGAGAGTGACCTCTGGGTGTCAGGGCTTATTTGGCATAAAACAATCTGGAGGTCTTAAGTATCTAAAAAATAAATTTAACAAGTAAACTTTTATACAGTCTTAGATAGAGCCCAGAATACTCTTTAGAGTTTTCAGGAATACTGTTGGTTGGGGTTTGATACTGTAGCAATTTGCAATATCTGGTTGATGCTTGCATAAGAGCAACCTCCAGAATGATCTACTGACTCTATGTGAAATCTCTTAGCCACTGAGACCTTATTTTGTCTCAATTCTTTCCCCCTTTTTGGTCAAGAAAGCATTGTTTATTCCTCAGTGCCAGGGCCAGGTTCATCTCTGGGAATCATGTCCCACATTGTCAGGGAGACTTACACCCCTGAAAATCATGGCCCATGCAGGGGGTTATTTGCAGTTTCACTTAGAGGTCACATCTGAGCAACAAAAGAGGTTCTCTGGGGATGACTCTTAGGCATAATTACAGGGGAGTTTAGCTTTGCCATTACAGAAATAAGTTTCATAAAGGCAAGCCTCAAGACTAAAAGCTTGTATCATTAATTTGAAAGTCCATAATGCTTGAGAAAGTATCAGGAATATCCCAGGTGGTGAAGTTTAATAGTTCTGTTATTTTATCTCCAGTCCCCCAAGGGATTTTTCAATTTTTAAAAAAATTTTCTATTCAAAAAAACTCTTAATGTATCAGGGTACTACATTAAGATATAGACTAACAAGATATCCACGCGAGTGCCAGACTAGCCAGGACTCTGTTTATATGAAAGGATTAAGTAGCAGGAATCTCTCAGAATAAGGACAGCACATCTTCAGATTTTTATAAACAGCTACTGGGGGAGTGGAGACGATACAGAGCAGCTCCCGGAGCCACGATGGAGATCAAAGGGATGGCATACCCCATCCTGGAATGGCTGACTGTCTGGGAGAACCAGCTCCGGTGAGATGGCCGAGGGGTGTGGGCTTTCCCGGCTGGAGTCCCTCCCTTCCTCCTTCCCAGGCCAGCTGGCAGAATTGGGCAGGCGGTCCCCTCGGGTCGCGGCAGCTGGCGCCCCCACCATGCGAGGCCTCCCGGACCAACTGAGAGAGTTGGGTCGGAAATCCCCAGACCGCGGAGAATGGTGACCAGGGTCCCTTCCAAACACGTGACTCCCCGGTCCGGCTGGGAATGGTGCACTCTCCCGGGCCACGGCAGCTGGCGCCCTCCCGCCACGCTTGGCGTCCGGGCTGACTAGGAAATTCGGTCAGGCACTCTCCCGGGCTGCGGTGGCCGGCGACCATCCCAGCGTTCGGACCCCTGGGTCGGGTGGCACTTTTCCAAGCCGCCTTGGCTGGCGAACCTCCCCCATGGCGAGAGTTTTCCAAGGTTAAAGGACCCACAGCACCTTTGCTGGTGGAACCCGCAGACAAATGTGTGCCACGAGTGCCACTTATTGGGCAGGATAGGAAAGACAGAACCCAGAGATTTCACAGAAGGATCTTTTAGCCTGTTGGGTCCAACACCCAGGGAAGTCTGACTAAATGCCCAGACGCCAGCAGAGGATAATGGATCACACTCAGAAAACTGAAAATAGGGCCCAGTCAAAGGAATACACCAATAGTTCAAATGAGATACAGGAGTTGAAACAACTAATGCTGAATATACGAACAGAAATGGAAAACCTCTTCAAAAACGAAATCGATAAATTGAGGGAGTACATGAAGAAGACATGGGCTGAACAAAAAGAAGAAATAGGAAAACTGAAAAAACAAATCACAGAGCTTATGGAAGTGAAGGAAAAAGTAGAAAACATGGAAAAAACAATGGATACCTACAATGATAGATTTAAAGAGACAGAAGATACAATTAGTGATTTGGAGGATGGAACATCTGAATTCCAAAAAGAAACAGAAACTATCAGGAAAAGAATGGAAAAATTTGAACAGGGTATCAGGGAACTCAAGGACAATATGAACCGCACAAATATACGTGTTGTGGGGGTCCCAGAAGGAGAAGAGAAGGGAAAAGGAGGAGAAAAACTAATGGAAGAAATTATCACTGAAAATTTCCCAACTCTTATGAAAGACCTAAAATTACAGATCCCAGAAGTGCAGCACACCCCAAAGAGATTAGACCCAAATAGGCGTTCTCCAAGACACTTACCAGTTGGAATGTCAGAGGTCAAAGAGAAAGAGAGGATCTTGAAAGCAGCAAGAGAAAAACAATCCATCATATACAAGGGAAACCCAATAAGACTATGTGTAGATTTCTCAGCAGAAACCATGGAAGCTAGAAGACAGTGGGATGATATATTTAAATTACTAAAAGAGAGAAACTGCCAACCAACAATCCTATATCCAGCAAAATTGTCCTTCAAAAATGAGGGAGAAATTAGAACATTCTCAGACAAAAAGTCACTGAGAGAATCTGTGACTAAGAGACCAGCTCTGCAAGAAATACTAAAGGGAGCACTAGAGTCAGATACGAAAAGACAGAAGAGAGAGGAATAGAGAAGAGTGTAGAGAGAAGGAAAGTCAGATATGATATATATAACAGAAAAGGCGAAATGGTAGAGGAAAATATTATCCAAACAGTAATAACACTAAATGTTAATGGACTGAATTTCCCAATCAAAAGACAAAGACTGGCAGAATGGATTACAAAACAGGATCCTTCTATATGCTGTCTACAGGAAACACCTCTTAGACTCAAAGATAAACATAGGTTGAAAGTGAAAGGTTGGGAAAAGATATTTCATGCAAATAACAATCAGAAAAGAGCAGGAGTGGCTACACTAATATCCAACAAATTAGACTTCAAATGTAAAACAGTTAAAAGAGACAAAGAAGGACACTATATACTAATAAAGGGAACAATTAAACAAGAAGACATAACAATCATAAATATTTACGCACCGAACCAGAATGCCCCAAAATACCTGAGGAATACACTGCAAACACTGAAAAGGGAAATAGACACATATATCATAGTAGTTGGAGACTCCAATTCACCACTCTCATCAATGGACAGAACATCTAGACAGAGGATCAATAAAGAAATACAGAATCTGAATATTACTATAAATGAGCTAGACTTAATAGACATTTATAGGACATTACACCCCACAACAGCAGGATACACCTTTTTCTCAAGTGCTCACGGATCATTCTCAAAGATAGACCATATGCTGGGTCACAAAGCAAGTCTTAACAAATTTAAAAAGATTGAAATCATACACAACACTTTCTCGGATCATAAAGGAATGAAGTTGGAAATCAATAATAGGCAGAATGCCAGAAAATTCACAAATACGTGGAGGCTCAACAACACACTCTTAAACAACGAGTGGTTCAAAGAAGAAATTGCAAGAGAAATTAGTAAATACCTCGAGGCAAATGAAAATGAAAACTCAACATATCAAAACTTAAGGGACGCAGCAAAGGCAGTGCTAAGAGGGAAATTTATTGCCCTAAATGCCTATATCAGAAAAGAAGAAAAGGCAAAAATGCAGGAATTAACTGTCCACTTAGAAGAACTGGAGAAAGAACAGCAAACTAATCCCAAAGCAAGCAAAAGGAAAGAAACAACAAAGATAAGAGCAGAAATAAATGAAATTGAGAACATGAAAACAATAGAGAAAATCAATAAGACCAGAAGTTGGTTCTAGGAGAAAATCAATAAGATTGATGGGCCCTTAGCAAGATTGACAAAAAGAAGAAGAGAGAGGATGCAAATAAATAAGATCAGAAATGGAAGAGGAGGCATAACTACTGACCTCACAGAAATAAAGGAGGTAATAACAGGATACTATGAACAACTTTACGCTAATAAATACAACAACTTAGATTAAATGGATGGGTTCCTGGAAAGACATGAACAACCAACTTTGACTCAAGAAGAAATAGATGACCTCAACAAACCAATCACAAATAAAGAGATTGAATTAGTCATTCAAAAGCTCCCTAAAAAGAAAAGTCCAGGACCAGACGGCTTCACATGTGAATTCTGTCAAACATTCCAGAAAGAATTAGTACCAACTCTCCTCAAACTCTTCAAAATAATCGAAGTGGAGGGAAAACTACCTAATTCATTTTATGAAGCCAACATCACCCTCATACCAAAACCAGGCAAAGATACTACAAAAAAAGAAAACTACAGACCAATCTCTCTAATGAATATAGATGCAAAAATCCTCAACAAAATTCTAGCAAATCGAATCCAGCAACACATTAAAAGAATTATACATCATGACCAAGTAGGATTCATCCCAGGTATGCAAGGATGGTTCAACATAAGAAAATCAATTCATGTAATACACCATATCAACAAATCAAAGCAGAAAAATCACATGATCATCTCAATTGATGCAGAGAAGGCATTTGACAAGATTCAACATCCTTTCCTGTTGAAAACACTTCAAAAGATAGGAATACAAGGGAACTTCCTTAAAATGATAGAGGGAATATATGAAAAACCCACAGCTAATATCATCCTCAATGGGGAAAAATTGAAAACTTTCCCCCTAAGATCAGGAACAAGACAAGGATGTCCACTATCACCACTATTATTCAACATTGTGTTGGAGGTTCTAGCCAAAGCAATTAGACAAGAAAAAGAAATACAAGGCATCAAAATTGGAAAGGAAGAAGTAAAACTATCACTGTTTGCAGACGATATGATACTATACGTCGAAAACCCGGAAAAATCCACAACAAAACTACTAGAGCTAATAAATGAGTACAGCAAAGTAGCAGGTTACAAGATCAACATTCAAAAATCTGTAGCATTTCTATACACTAGTAATGAACAAGCTGAGGCAGAAATCAAGAAACGAATTCCATTTACAATCGCAAGTAAAAGAATAAAATACCTAGGAATAAATTTAACTAAAGAGACAAAAAACCTATATAAAGAAAACTACAAAAAACTGCTAAAAGAAATCACAGAAGACCTAAATAGATGGAAAGGCATACCGTGTTCATGGATTGGAAGACTAAATATAATTAAGATGTCAATCATACCTAAACTGATCTACAGATTCAATGCAATACCAATCAAAATCCCAACAACTTATTTTTCAGAAATAGAAAAACCAATAAGCAAATTTATCTGGAAGGGCAGGGTGCCCCGAATTGCTAAAAACATCTTGAGGAAAAAAACGAAGCTGGAGGTCTCACGCTGCTGGACTTTAAGGCATATTATGAAGCCACAGTGGTCAAAACAGCATGGTATTGGCATAAAGATAGATATATTGACCAATGGAATCGAATAGAGTGCTCAGAAATAGACCCTTTCATCTATCAACATTTGATCTTTGATAAGGCAGTCAAGTCAACTCACCTGGGACAGAACAGTCTCTTCAAAAAATGGTGCCTAGAGAACTGGATATCCATATGCAAAAGAATGAAAGAAGACCCGTATCTCACACCTTATACAAAAGTTAACTCAAAATGGATCAAAAATCTAAACATTAGGTCTAAGACCATAAAACAGTTAGAGGAAAATGTAGGGAGATATCTTACGAATCTTACAACTGGAGGCGGTTTTATGGACCTTAAACCTAAAGCAAGAGCACTGAAGAAGGAAAGAAATAAATGGGAGCTCCTTAAAATTAAACACTTTTGTGCATCAAAGAACTTCATCAAGAAAGTAGAAAGACAGCCTACACAATGGGAGACAATATTTGGAAACGACATATCAGATAAAAGTCTAGTATCCAGAATTTATAAAGAGATTGTTCAACTCAACAACAAAAAGACAGCCAACCCAATTACAAAATGGGAAAAAGACTTGAACAGACACCTAACAGAAGAGGAAATACGGATGACCAAGAGGCACATGAAGAGATGCTCAATGTCCCTGGCCACTAGAGAAATGCAAATCAAAACCACAATGAGATATCATCTCACACCCACCAGAATGGCCATTATCAACAAAACAGAAAATGACAAGTGCTGGAGAGGATGCGGAGAAAGAGGCACACTTATCCACTGTTGGCAGGAATGTCAAATGGTGCAACCTCAAAAAGCTGAATATAGAATTGCCATATGACCCAGCAATACCAATGCTAGGTATCTTCTCAAAGGACTTAAGGGCAAAGACACAAACAGACATTTGCACACCAATGTTTATAGCAGTGTTATTTACAATTGCAAAGAGATGGAAACAGCCAAAATGTCCATCAACAGAAGAATGGCTAAACAAACTGTGGTATATACATACGATGGAATATTATGCAGCTTTAAGACAAGATAAACTTATGAAGCATGTAATAACATGGATGGACCTAGAGAACATTATGCTGAGTGAGTCCAGCCAAAAACTAAAGGACAAATACTGTATGGTCCCACTGATGTGACCGGACATTCGAGAATAAACTTGGAATATGTCATTGGTAACAGAGTCCAGCAGGAGTTAGAAACAGGGTAAGATAATGGGTAATTGGAGCTGAAGGGATACAGACTGTGCAACAGGATTAGATACAAAAACTCAAAAATGGACAGCACAATAATACCTAAGTGCAAAGTAATCATGTTAAAACACTGAATGAAGCTGCATCTGAGCTATAGGGTTTTTTTGTGTGTTTTTTTTTTTACTATTATTATTAGTTTTATTTCTTTTCTCTATATTAACATTCTATATCTTTTTCTGTTGTGTTGCTAGTTCCTCTAAACCGATGCAAATGTACTAAGAAACGATGATCATGCATCTATGTGATGATGTTAAGAATTACTGATTGCATATGTAGAATGGTATGATTTCTAAATGTTGTGTTAATTTCTTTTTTTTCCATTAATTAATAAAAAAAAAAAAGATATAGGCTAACAAGATATCACTCCCTACTATAGGCTATATAGATTAACAAGATATCACTCCATGCATTTAGGATGTTTAAATAACCTGACCAGACAAGTTAAGTTAAATAGTACAATACAGAAAATTTAAATTTTAGACAAAATAAACATTTCTTCCTTTGGTCTCTCACAGGAGTTGAAGATTTAAAATTCAGACAATATCAGGCTTTACCCCGTATTCTGCTTTACTTTAATCCTAACCAGATCAGCTTCACTCATATCTCTCATTGAAGTCTGATCTCTTTTTCAGCTTCTTTAACAGCTGTTGTATGGAATAATGCTGAATTTCAGAGCTGCAGAACTCTAACTCTGCGTATTAGGTGTCACACAGGTACTCAAAGCTCCAGGGAAATACCAGGTTACATACAAAGAGCACAGCATTTCAGAATTTAGAAATAATTAAAACTCAGGAATAAATGTGACTGCTTTAAGAGCTTACAATCTAGGCCCTAAGCTTCTTATAGGCATTTTTTAATTGAGACCATAGAATATTTGTCCTTTTGTTTCTGGCTAATTGTGCTTAACATAATGTCACCTCAGTTCATTCACCTCACTGCATGATCACGATTATTCCTTTCTATAGCTGCATGATAGCTCATCATATGTATATGCCACAGTCTACCATTCTGCTCTTCAGTCGCTAGACCCTTAGACTACCTCCATCCATTGTCAATCACAAATAATGTCCCATAAACATCAGTATGTAATGTCTAATCATGTCCCTGCCTTCAGTTCCTACAAGTATATTCCTAGTAACAGGATTGTATGATCATATGGCAGCCATATATGGGGCCTCCTGTGAATTAAGAGGGTGACTTTTATGGCATATAAACTAACTCTCAATAAAGCCATTATTTTTTTTTAATTATGAGTGCAGCATCCACGTTCTCTGTATCTCCCTTAATCATTTGCCTAAGATGTAGAGTGAAGATCTGACCTGCACATTTGGAAGAAGAAATGAGGCCTGTTCTGCTCAGCTCTTTCTGGGCTTCTTTCCTTAGAGGACTGTATCTTGCAATAAATGAGAAGGTTTGCAATTCATGAGCTCACAGAGAAGGCCTGGCTGAGGCCTCAATTGCAACAACATTTACAATCAGGAGAAAAAGCAAAAAGAATGATATTTCATTCTCTGTGTGTATGACTTCAGAGTTTTATTTCTCATTTGGCTCCTAACTCAGGAGGGTAAGAAAAAGTTTTAATGAAACAGCCCTGCAAATTCCAATATCAGTCAAAGGATATACGTCTAAGTCCTATTCTCATTTTGCTCAAAGGAAGAATAGCAAAAGTTACACAAATGTTAAGGCTGAAGATAATAAGTGATTCAGAAGAGTCACAAAAGGAAAAATTTTCTCAATATAGAATTCACAGTCATTTAATTGTATATATGTATAACATTTAAAATAGTCTTTTATACCAGCCACTAGTAATATACGTATTTTGGGAGCACTGCCTTAGACTCATGAGAAGAGGCTTCTGTTTGGACGGTTAGCTTGGGTCTAATATACAATGGGTCCCACATAGCTTGTCTGAGTTAACAGCAATACAGATATTGCAGACACCAAGTGTAGACAGAACAGACTGCACTTCTACACCAAAGAAGGAAGCAAGTGCATGCTTCATCTTCAGGAGACCCTTCAGACTTTGTCCTAAGGAGCAATGCTCCTGCTTCCTGTGGTTTTCATAACTGCTCCTCTGTTCCAGGTCAGGATGCAAGAAATATGGTAATACTAAGAGGCAAGGAAGATTAACCACTGCTTTCTTCCTTCCTTTCCTTCCTTATATGCCACAGACTCTACAAGGTAGTCCAGGGACTGTGTTTTTATTAAAATATACAGTGAACTGCATGCTGAAATAATCTTTAATTATTAAGTTTACAAAGGAACAACAATTTTAGGAAAAGCCTGAAGCATCAGCCTGAAAGGTCAGTGAATCTGCTACACTTAGAAATCTTAGAGCTCACATTTCATAAAAATAAAGTACCTAGAACGAGGGTTTTTCAGTCTGAGTCCTTGGTCTGAGAGACGCCAATGAGCTTTGATAGATTTAGGAAAAAGACAGTCTCATCTCAGAACAGCCCTCCATGGGAGAAGAAGCAAGTCATTCCCAGAAAGTCCAAAAGGGCCAATGGACTGCAGGGTGCAGCAGAGGCAAGATGGGATCTCAATACCAACACATATCCACCTTTGATGTGGAACAAGCTATTTACCTCGCATTTCAGGGGACAATGGCATGTAGGATTCCAGGTTGGGACAAACTTCAATGTTATGAAGCTTAGCATTTGAGCCACACCAACAAAGTTTCTTAGGTTTCACCGTTACATGCATGGCTAAGCATAAAACTCTTATCTATTCAAAGGTATAACCTGCCCATGCTATTTTTTATGTTCTGCTAGAACACTGATCCCCAGTTCTCTAAAACTTTTTTCTTCTTACTTCACACTTTATGCTCCACACCTCAAAAATATATATACAGGGGGATAATGATAATGATGATGATGATGGAGTTCACAGTGATGATAAGAATGTCAGTCATTCATAATGATGAGTAAAAATAAAAATAAAAATGATGATACTACAAATGATAACTTTCTATTGCTTTATAAGGATTAAGGACTCAGAATCTGAAGCCAGGTTAACTGGGTTCAAACCTAGCTCTGCCATCTTCACTGTGTGACCCTGAGCCATGTCTTAACCTCTTCCTCTTCACTTTCATAATCTTTAAAATGGGGATATTTGCACTAACTCATAGAGATATGTGCAAGTGCAAGTGAACACATTAATATCTGAAAAGCACTTAGAACAGACTCTGGCACAGAGTGAGAGCTATATTAGTTAAATATAAGACAAAAAATATTTTATATTGAGTAACTCCTCTGATATTCAAAATTATTCTATGGCAGGTTCAGGAAGAAGCCAAAGCCCCAGGTAGTACAGTGACCTGTCTGGGGTCACCCAACTCACACATGAACAGAAGTGGAATTCAGGTCTGCTTCTTTTATTCAAATCCTAGGTTCTTGCCCTCACAATCTAGAAACTTCTATAATAAGTATAAGCCTGAAAAAGTAATAAGACAATAACAGGCAGATACTAGTCATACATGTTTTTTTTATCCTCCATGTTCTTCAGCAGCACAAATAAAATTAAAAAAAGAAGAAGAAAAGAAAACAGAAGGAAGGAAAAACTGCTTGATATGTAAAGTAAGGTAAACAACTCAGCTCTTTCCTGAAAACGGCTATAGAGTGTGAGAGTCATTCAGTAAATCAAGCTGGCAAACAAATATTAAATTTCTACAAGCTGATCCACTTCCTGGCCAGGAGGTAAACATTTCGGTATTAAACAAATAAATTTTTCTCTGCTCAATAAGAGCATTGCTTTTTATTTGTTTTGAAGAACAGCTGTATTTCTCAGTTTATTTGCAACTGGGATGGGCGTTCCAGGCATTCTCCAGTCTTCCTTTGAATAGCTTTCCATTCAGGCAACAGGGACACCTCTTGTGCTGTTTTCTACTAGGTAAATCTTTTCTACTAGGTACATATACTTGGCATACAATTTTTTTCTAAGTAAATAACAACTTTCTCTTTCATTATAAAGGCTGCAAATAAAATGAACAAAAAATATACTAACAGAGAAAAACAAAAACATAATCAACTTTATTTCTACCAGTCTTTCAGCATCCTGTATTTTAACCATGCATATGTGTATGTGAATGTATGAGAGTCTCAAATGCTCATGTGATTCTAGTGAAATCTCTACTATGCATATCACTTTTCATTGTACTGTCACTTATTTTATATCTAAGCAGTAGTCCATATTATCAAGTGAATGTAGATTACTAAAAAAGGATGTTCCATTATGCATCCTTATTGTTTTTAAGCATTGTACCAATTCTTATGACTCTAAACAATACTTCTTGCAGGAAAGCATTTTCTTAAGTAAGATTATATTTTTAGACTTAGTCCCTAGAGTCATCACATAGGAACAAGATCTTTGTATACTATGAAATTTTTTTTCAAAAGGCTACAGTCAGTTTCAGTGCTGGCACTGGAGTTCAAGAGCACCCATATCACTCTTTCACTATTTTTTTTAAACATAGTGTGCTCGAGCTTACTAGGGCATGCTACAGAAGTAAAACTGATTTAACAAAGCAAACCTTAAAGGAAAATTGGCTGAAAATCTTGTCTAGAAAAGAAATCTAATTACTGTAATTAACAGTGAAAACCAAAAGACACATCCCGCACTACTATTATTATATTATTATTTAACATTAGGAAGGTACTTCATTTGTCAAAGTATTTTATAATCACTTACTAGTTAATCCCCATAACGTGCTTGGGAGGCAATGAAGCTATGCATAGCTGGAATTGCTCAGCAAAAAGTCTTTCAAAAGTCTTGATACCTTAATTCACTATAAACCAGCATATCAATTCAAGAACCACCCTCATCTGTAGACTTCAGAATGGGAGGGAATTCAGCGGCCATCCAAGGACCCATTGATCTGTATTATAGAATTTTCACAAAGCATAATAAGAATTTGTTTTCTTCTCAAATTTCTGTTTCTCCATGAAAGTTTGGCATGCCATCAGAAGTTGTTAATAAAACTGCTACCTTTAAATTACCATCTTCGTGCTGCAGTTAGTGTAGAAGTAAAAGTTTATACTCAATAGGCTTCTTATACTTTCAGCAACTACTGAAGTACCTGATTTGTAGCTTAAGCAACAATAATGTTTACACCTACCGTCAACACTTTAAGCTTTGATGACCTTAAAATTTGCCATAATTGAGAAATAAACTAACTGAATATCTGTAATCATGTAAATTGCATTTCTACATGCTGGGCTTTTTGTCTCTATTAAGGAGGCACCCACGTTCTTTAATGGAGACAAGGAATAAACACATAAAACGCTGAGAGCCACTCACCAGATCCAATACCCAGCCTAAGAAACACCTCGTGTCTTCATTATTTTCACAAAGCAACACATAAAGATGGCAGAATCACAAAGAGTGTCAAAGGCTGTGCAGAAGCGATGGGAATATGAAAAGGGCATCTCACCTCGAGTCAGAACACATGGGGTCAAGCCCCATTTGCCCCCTCAGCTGTAAAACTGAAATCGTCATTCCACAGACACAGCTGTGAGGAGGCACTGGCAGTCCCTATCACTACCTGACGTTGTCACCTGTTTGTGTTTATTTGTTTCTCACTTCTCTCACTCCCTTCTCTTCCCATGAGGACAGTGAATTTGATGTATTGCTAGCCCTCAGGTTGGCTACAGTCATAGGAGAAAGCCCAGCAAAAGAACCACGCAGCTAAGTTCAGTCAAAATAAATAAATAAATGTTGTTTTGGGGCCAAGTAGGTTTTGGGGCAAAATGATTCACCACAAAATTAGCTGATATAGACATTAAAGTCTAAACAGTGAAAATGAGCTGCTGAAAATTTATCAGCTATATACTGGCACATTTGTGAAAATGAACAATGTCTGGGCTGCAACAAATGTGCCACTAGGTTATTTATTAATGGAGTTCTCGAGATTCACTTGTTAAACAAATAAACATTTATTGAGCAATAATACATGTCAGATACATTGCGAAGATATTGGGAATGCAAAAAACAAAGCATGGTCTCTGTGCACACGAAGGTCCAAATTCTACTAGAGGAGACTCCTTGAGAAGATAAATAAAATTCTGTACAATAAATATAATGATAGACAGATGCACAGAGTAATGAGAGCTTGTTCAAAAAGAGCCCCAATTCAAACCTAGAACTGCAGGTGGACTTCCTGTTAGAAATGATGCTCCACAAAGTCTTACGGGATAAAAGAAAGTCTGCTAGTTTCCGGGTGGGGAGATGGGAGAGAGGATGGGCAGACAGAGCAGCATGATAAAAAACAACCAGGCAAAACACCGTGCAGAGGGTGGGGAGCCACAAACTGCTCAGTATTGCTGGAGCATGAAGCTCACAGCAAGGAGAGGAGAGAGAAAACCACCACGGAGAGGAAGATCTGAACCTGGAGGGCTCATGCTATTGTAAAAAGGTTCAATTCCCTAGCCTAGATGAGGCAAAGCCGCTGAAAGTTTTTTGGGGGGTTTAATATTTTTATTGAGAAATATCCACACAATACAGTCCAACCGTATTATACAATCAGTGGCTCACTATATCATCACATAATTGTGTATCCTTCATCATGATCATTTTAGAACATTTGCATCACTCTAGAAAAAGAAATAAATAGAAAAAAAAAAAAAAAGAACAGATACAGCCCATATACCTTTTCCCTCCCTTTCACTGACCACAGTATTTCAATATACCCAATAGTTACCCATCTCCCCCATTATTTATTTATTTTTTTAATCCTTTTGCTTTTTAAAATGTCCATCACCTGTCCATATCCTGTATAAAAAGAGCATAAGACACAAGGTTTTCACAAACACACATACTGTAAAAGCTGTATAATTTTACAGTCTTCTTCAAGAATCAAGGCTATTGAAACACAGATCAACAATTTCAGGTACTTCCCTCCAGCTATTCCTATACACCATAAACTAAAAAGGAGTATCTATATAATGTATAAGAATAACCTCCAGGATAACCTCCAACTGTTTCAAATCTCTCAGCCATTGAGATTTTGTATTGTCTCATTTCTCTTTTCCCCCTTTTGCTTAAGATGACTTCCTCATTCTGATCATGCTGGGTCCTGCCTCATCCTAGGGAGTCATGTCCCATGTTACCAGGGAGATTTACACACCTGGAGTAATGTCCCATGAAAGGCGGAGGGCAATGAATTCACATGTCAAGTTGGCTTAGAGAGAGAGACCACATCTGAGCAACAAAAGAGGTGACTCTAAGGCATAATTATTAGCAAGCTTAGCCTTTCTTTACAGGAATAGGCTTCATAGAGGTTTGCCTCAAGACTGAGGGCTCAGACTATTGAACTGGTTGTCCCCACAGCTAACGAGAATATCAGGAATTCCCCAGATGGCGGATTGAATATTTCTTCCTTTCTTCTCAGTCCCCCAAGGGAATTTTACAATACTTCTCCATAAATTACTATGGGATATATCAGGGCATCAAACTAACCTATAAAAACCAGTAAGATCTCATGCCCTATTCAAGATTCCATGTAGTAATGGTGTTAAGTAAACTGACCATACAAGTTAAATTAGATAATGTGCTACCAATTTGGCCCCAAATAAACATCTCTCCCTTTGATCTCACATAGAGGTTGAAGCTTGAAAATATGGGCCATATCATCTTTTACCCAGTATTCTGATTTACCTTAATCCTATCCAGATCAGCTTCATTTATATCTCTAGACGAAGTATGATCAGTTTTTCAACTTTTTTGACAGTTGCACAAAGGGGTAATGCTGACTTTCATAGCTTCAGTGCACTAACTCTGAGTCTCAGGTGCCACATAAATAAATACCTGAAGTTTCCAGGAACAAGGAGGTTATATACAAATAGCTCAGTATCTCAGAATTTAGAAATATCAGCTACAACTCTTGAATATATGCGTCTGCTGTAGGGGCTTACAATCCAGGAACCTTTACAATAGGCCCCCAAAACCGGACACCCCATGCTTCTGATTTCAATTCTCCGAGTTTGTATATTATATGAGTGAGGCATGATAATATTTGTCTTTTTGTTTCTGACATTTCTTTCAACATACTGTCCTTAAGGTTCAGTCACATAGTTTTATGCCTCACAACTTCGTTACTTCTGGCAGTCATACAGTAGCCTTTGTATGTAAATACCACAGTTCCCCCTTCCATTCCTCAGTCCTTGAATCCTTAGGCCAACTCCATCCATTGTCAATCATGAGCACATCCACCACTAACACCAGTGTGCAAATGTCCATTCCTGTCCCCATGCTCAGCTCCTCCAGGTATATACCTGGCAAAGGGGTTGCAAGATCATATGGCAAACCCACTCCTGGCCTCCTGTGGAACCACCACACTGCCCTCCAGAGTGGCTATACCTCTCAGCTTCCCGAACAATAGTGAATAGGTACATCTCTTTCTGCACATTTTCTCTAGCACTTGTTTCTCTCTGTTCATTTTTAACCAATTCTATTTGCACATCATACAATTTAACCAAAGTAAACAGACATGCCTTTGCCACCATAATCCATAGGAAGACGATTCCTTTTCTACTGCATAGAATCCATACCCCTTCCCCATGCCCTCTCCACCCCATTTACTGGCATTTAGTTTTGTCATAATGCCTTTGTTACATTCAGTGGAAGCATATTACAATGCTTCTGTTGACTACAGAAACGTAGCTTGCACTGATTGTACTTTTCCCATATACCATCCATTTTCAATCTTTTGCAATGTTGAAATTTGTTTGCTCTCCCTCATGTAAAAATGTTTTATATTTGTACATTTAATCACCATCCTTGTCCACTCCAGGCATTCCTAATTTATACCGTCTATCTTTCCTTCTGGTTTCATACATGTCCCCAACCCTTCTCCCTCAAACATACTTACATTCAGCTTCATTCAGTGTAGTTATATTATTGTGCTACCATCAGGAAGTATTGTGCTATTGGTTTCTGAATTTTTATAATCAGTCCTATTGCAAAATCTGTATTCCTTCAGTATCAAACACCCGATCTCTTTCTATCCCGATAACCTGTGTTCTTAACTTTAGCTCTCAAAGTTCACTCATTAATACCAGTTCATATTAGTGAGACTATAGAGTATTTGTCCTTTCATTTCTGGCTAATTTCACTCAGCATAATGACCTCAAGGATCATTCACATTGTTACAAACTTCATTACTTTATTCTGTCTTACAGTTGCGTAGTATTCCATCCTATGTATGTACTACAGTTTGCGGCTTGTTTAGTCATTAGTCTGTTGATGGACATTTGGGCAGCTTCCATCTCTTGGCAATCACACTAATATGCTGCTTTTAGTGTGCTGCTGTTTTCATTTTGCATCGGTATACAAATGTCCATTTGTGTCCTTACCTTCAGTTCTTCTAAACAGATACCTAGCAATGGGATCGTTGTATCATATGGCAATTCTATACTTAGCTTCCGGAGGAACCACCAAGCTGCCTTCCCGAGCGGTTGTAAAATTTTACATTCTGACTAAGAGTGGGTAAGTGTGCCTCTTTCTCCACATTCTCTCAAGCACTTGGTGGTTCCTGCTTTTTTTATATTTGTACATTTAATCACCATCCTTGTCCACTCTAGGCATTCCTAATTTATACCGTCTATCATGAATATGGCCATTTTAATGGATACGCACTGTGGTTTTGATTTGCATTTCCATAATAGCCAGTGAAGTTGAGCATCTTTTCATGTTCCTTTTAGCCATTTGTATTTCCTCTTCAAAAAGTGTCTTGTTTATGTCTTTTGCCCATTTTTTAATTGGGTTATTTGTTTTTTTGTTGTTGAGTTGAAGAATCTAAATATTCTGGACACTAAACCCTTATCTGATATGTGGTTTCCAAATAGTATCTCATATTGAATGGGCTGCTTTTTTATTCTCCTGACAAAGTTCTTTGATGCACAAAAGTGTTTAATTTTGAGGACATCCCATTTATCTATTTCTTCATTCAAGGCTTGTGCTGTGGGTGTCTAGGAAACCACCTCATATTACAGGAATTATAAGATATTTCCCTATATTTTCTTCTAACAGTTTTATGGTCCTAATTCTAATGTTCAGGTCTTTGATAGATTTTGAATTAATTTTTCCATAATGTATGAGATATTGATCCTCTCTGATTCTTTTGCATATGGATATCCAGTTCTCCAAACACATTTATTGAAGAGGCTGCTCTGTCCCAGATGGTTTACCTTGACCATGTGTTCTACTTTGCTAGCTGCTGGAATGCAATATACCAGAAATGGAATGGCTTTTGAAAGGGGAATTTAATAAGTTGCTAGTTTACAGTTCTAAGGCCAAGAAAATGTCCCAATTAAACAAGGCTATAGAAATGACCAATCTAAGGCATCCAGGGAAAGATAACTTGGTTCAAGAAGGCCGATGAAGTTCAGAGTTTCTCTTTCGAGTGGAAGGGCACATGGCGAACACAGTCACAGTTTCTCTCTCATCTGGAAAGGCACATGATGAACACAGTCAAGGATCCTCTCTCATCTGGAAGGGTACATGGCAAGCATGGCATCATCGGCTAGTAAGTGTCTTGGAGAACGCCTATTTGGTTCTAATCTCTTTGGGGTGCGCTGCACTTCTTGGATCTGTAATTTTAGGTCTTTCATAAGAGCTGGGAAATTTTCAGTGATAATTTCTTCCATTAGTTTTTCTCCTCCTTTTCCCTTCTCTTCTCCTTCTGGGACACCCACAACACGTATATTTGTGCGGTTCATATTGTCCTTGAGTTCCTTGATACCCTGTTCAAATTTATCCATTCTTTTCCTGATAGTTTCTGTTTCTTTTTGGAATTCAGATGTTCCATCCTCCAAATCACTAATTCTATCTTCATTGTAGGTATCCATTGTTTTTTCCATCTTTTCTACTTTATCCTTCACTTCCATAAGTTCTGTGATTTGTTTTTTCAGTTTTTCTATTTCTTCTTTTTGTTCAGCCCATGTCTTCTTCATGTCCTCCCTCAATTTATCGATTTCATTTTTGAAGAGATTTTCCATTTCTGTTCGTATATTCAGTATTAGTTGTCTCAGACTCTGTATCTCATTTGAACTATTGGTTTGTTCCTTTGACTGGGCCATATTCTCAATCTTCTGAGCATGGACCGTTATCTTCTGCTGGCATCTGGGCATTTAGTCAGATTTCCCTGGGTGTTGGACCCAACAAGGTTGTAAGATTTTTCTGTGAAATCTCTGGGTTCTGTTTTTCTTACCCTGCCCAGTAGGTGGCGCTCGTGGCACACGTTTGTCTCACGTGTTTGGAAGGGATCCCATCCCCCCGGTCACCATTCTCCGCGGCCTGGGGATTTCCGATCCAATTCTCTCAGTTGGTCCGGGGGGCCGCGTGTGGTGGGGGCGTCAGCCGCTGCGGCTTGAGCGGACCCTGTGGCTCCTTTATTAATTTCCCTATTGGTGTTTGGTTGGACCCAGTCCCTGCCACTGTCGGAAATTCCCTCCTCTCCCTGGAGGGGTGTCGGTCGCCGGCCGCAGCGGCCCGGGGAACTCGCCACCGGACCAGGAAGCCACCCGCCGGGGAGGGGCGTCAGTCGCCGGCTGCCGCGGCCTGGGGAATTCGCCACCGGACCAGGAAGTCGCCCGCGGGGGAGGGGCATCGGTCGCCGGCCACCACAGCCTGGGGAATTCGCCACCGGACCAGGAAGCTGCCCGCGGCTGATCCGAGACTCCTAGCCGGTCCAGGAAGCCGCCCGCAAAAGAGGGGCACCGGCCACCGCGGCTTGGGAAACTTGCCTCTCCGAGACTCTCAGCCGGCCCGGGAAGGAGGGAGGGAGGTGCTCCGGCCGCCAGCTGCCGCTGCTCAGGGAATCGCACGCTGCTCGGGGATCTCACCGCAGCAGAGTCTCGCAGTCAGTCTAGCCAGTCCAGACTGGGGTACGCTGTGTGTCCATTCCCTGCCGTGGCCCCAGGAGCTGTTCTGCACTGTTTCTGTTCACCTAGTAGTTGCTCTGGAGGAGGAACTAAGACACACGTACCTTACTAAGCCACCATCTTGGCCCCTCTCAATCCCATAAATTTTGATATGTGGTGTTTTCATTTTTATTTGCCTCAAGATATTTACTGATTTCTCTTTTAATTTCTTCCTTGACCCACTGGTTGTTCAATCTCCATATATTTGTGAATTTTATGGCCCTTTGTTTTTGATTTTCCACTTCAGTCCATTATGATCCGAAAAAGTGTTTTGTATGATTTCAAACTTTTCTAAAATTATTGAGACTTGCTTTGTGAACCAGCTTATGGTCTATCCTTGAGAATGATCCAAAAGCACTTGAGAAAAAGGTGTATCCTGCTGTTGTGGGGTGTAATGTCCTATATATGCCTGTTAAGCCTGATTCATTTATCGCATTATTCAAATTGTTTCTTTTTTGATTCTCTGTCTAGATGTTCTGTCCACTGATGAGAGCGGGGAGTTGAAGTTGCCAACTGTTATGGTATATGTGTCTATTTCTCTTTTCAGTGTTTGCTTCATGTATTCTCCAAAGTAGCATTCTGGCTATGGAGCATTCTGGTTCGGGGCACAAATGATTTATGACTATTATGTCTTCTTCCTGAGTTGCTCCTTCTATTAATATATAATGTCCTTCTTTGTCTCTTTTAACTGTTTTATATTTGAAGTCTAATATGTTGGATATTAGTACAGCTACTCCTGCTCTTTTCTGATTGTTATTTGCATGGAATATCGTTTCTCAAACTTTGACTATGTTTATCCTTGGGGTTAAGATGCGTTTCCTGTAGACAGCAAATAGATGGGTCCCATTTTTTTTTTTTTGAAAGGAAGGAAAGACAGAGAAGGAAGGAAGGATGGAAGGGAAACATTTTTAAACATTTTCTTGTTTTATTATATTTTGTTTGTTTGTTTGTTTTTTACATGGGCTGGGGCCGGGAATCGAACCGGGGTCCTCCGGCACGGCAGGCAAGCACTCTTGCCCGCTGAGCCACCGCGGCCCGCCCCCCGTTTTTTTTTTTAATCCATTCTGTCAGTCTACGTCTTTTGATTGGGGGAGTTTAATTCATTTATATTTAGTGTTATGACTCTATGGGCAGTACTTTCTTCTACTGTTTTGTCTTTTGGATTTTATGTGTCATATCTCATTTTTCTTCTTTTTACTTTTACTGATAGCCTTCATTTCTATACTCTTTTCCACATCTCTCTCTCCTGTCTTTCCTTATCTGTCTCTAGTGTTTCCTTTTCTATTTCCTGCAGAGTCAGGTTCTTGGTCACAAATTCTCTTATTGAATTTTTGTTAGTAAATGTTTTAATTTCCCCTCACTTTTGAAGGACAGTTTTGCTGAATATAGAATTCTTGGTTGGCAGTTTTTCTGTTTTAGTATCTCAAATATATCATCCCACTGTCTTCTTGCCTCCATGGTATCTGCTGAGAAATTTATGCATAGTCTTATTGGGCTTCCCTTGTATGTGATGGATTGCTTTTCTCTTGCTGCTTTCAAGATTCTCCCTTTCTCTCTGACATCTGATATTCTGAATAATAAGTGTCTTGAAGTGTGTCTACTTGGATCTATTCTCTTTGGGGTACGCTGCATTTCTTGGATCTGTAATTTTAAGTCTTTCATACGAGTTGGGAAATTTTCAGTGATAATTTCCTCCATTAGTTTTTCTCCTCCTTTTCCCTTCTCTTCTCCTTCTTGGACACCCACAACATGTATCTTCATGTGCTTCATGTCGTCATTCAATTCCCTGACTCTCTGCTCATATTTTTCCATTCTTTTCCCTGTATTTTCTTTTGCTTGTCAGATTTTACATGTCCCAATCTCCAGTTTACTAATCCCATCTTCTGTCTCTTGAAATCTGACATTGTAGGTTTCCATTATTTTTTTCACCTCTTCTACTGTGCCTTTCATTCCTACAAGTTCTGTGATTTGTTTTTTCAGACTTTCAATTTGTTCTTTTCGTTCATTCCTCACCTTCTTTATATCCTCCCTCAGTTCACTGATTTGATTTTTATGAGGTTTTCCATGTCTGTTTGAACATTCTGAATTAATTGTTTCACCTCCTATATCTCATTTGAATTGTTGGATTGTTCCTTTGACTGGACCATTTCTTCAAATTTCCTAGTATGATTCGCTATTTTTTGCTGGCATCTAGGCATTTAATTACCTTAGTTAGTTTATTCTGGAGATAGCTTTCACTTTTTTTTCCCTAGGATTTTCTTGCTGGATAACTTTGTTGTTTATCTGTTTTTTGACATTCAGTTCAGCTTATTCTAGTCCTCTAGCCTAGGTGTTGTTTAATTGATCAGAATTTTTCAGTTCTTGTTTTTTGTTTCTTGTCCCGCCTGTATGGTGCTTTTCCACCACCCCTTAGGAGGGTCCACTTAGGTATTACAGACCCCAGTCAGATTTTCCCAGATCAAACTGGCCTCCTGTCAGGAGGAAAGAGTGACCTCCATCAGTTTTCCTTGAGGGTGAGACCCAGCAGATTAAAAGGCTTTCCTATGAAGTCTCTGGACTTTGCGTTTTTCCTATTCTGCCCAGTATGTGGTGCTTTTCTACCTGCAGGTCTCACCAGCATAAGGTGATGCGGTACCTTTAACTTCAGCAGACTCTCCCTGCTAGGGGCATGGTGGAGACAGAGGAGAGGTTGTAGGCTGGCTTTAATCGCTTCTCTTTTCCTGACCCTGGGGTCTGAATTCCTTGAGGGAGGGATTCCACCTGAGCTGGGCCCCACCCCTCTCCTAGGGAAGGCACAGGGTCCAAACAAGCTCTCAAACAAGCTCAATTTTGCCTATGCCTGGGGCAGTGGAGCCTGAGAAGCCTTGCAGCTGTATGCAGAGAGTAGTAAAGCCATAGAAACATATCCACAAAAGAGAAAAAGAAAAATCCTTTTCAGAGCAGGACGCCGTTCCTCAAGTTTGCAAGAGCTTAAGTTGGTACATTGCTCTGTGTATCTCCAGGTCCTATGTGCCCCCTCCTTTCCTGCAGGGCCCAGACCTTTTCAGATCCAAAGAAATCTGTTTTTTATTCTTTTTTTCTTTTTCTGTCAGTGCTGCCCCCTCTGCATGAGGGCAAAAACCAGCAACCTCAGCTTTTACTTGAGATTCAGCTGAGCTGGGGGCATATTTTTAGTAGTCAGAATTTGTTAATTAATTCCACGATTGGAGTTTTGTGGAGCTAGGCTCCTGCTGCTAGTAAAGTCTCTTTCCTTTCCCCCTGGGAAGCAGTCTATGGGGGAGGGGTGCCGGCTGCTGCAACTTGAAGAACTCACAGTTCTGGGGGGGGCTCACAGCCAGTCCATCTGGTCCATACTGGGGTACGCTGTGTGTCCAGCCAATGACGTGGCCCCAGCAGTTGTTCTGTACTGTTCCTGGCTATTTACTAGCTGCTTTGGAGGACGAACTAAATCCCACCCCTCACTAAGCTGCCATCTTGGCTCTCTCTCCTGATTCCTAACTTTTGAAGTATCTTTATCAGAAAAGGATGTTGAATTTTGTCAAGTGCTTTTTCAAGATCAATCAAGATGACTGAGTGATTTTTTTCTTTTGATTTATTAATGTGCTGTATTACATTAATTGATTTTACTGTGTTGAACCTTCCTTGTATTCCTGGTATAAATTCCACTTGGTCATGGTCTATAATTCTTTTACTATGTTGCTGGACTCGATTTGCTAGTATATTGTTGAGAATTTTAGCCTCTATGTTCATTAGGGAGACTGGCCTGTAATTTTCCTCTCATTGTATCTTTACCTGCTTTTTGGTGTTAAGGTGATGTTAGCTTCATAAAATGAGTTAGGTAGTGTTCCTTTTTCCTCAATTTTTTTAAAAAGATTGAGCAGGATTAGTGTTATTTCTTTTTGGAATGTTTGATAAAATTCCCCTATGAAGCCATCTGGCCCAGGACTTTTCTTTGTAGAAAGGCTTTTGATGACTGATTCTATCTCTTTACTTGTGACTTGTTTGTTGAGAACTTCTATTTCTTCTTGAGTCAGTGTAGCTTGCTCAGTGTGTTTCCAGTAATTTGTCCATTTCATCTAAATTGTCTAGTTTGTTGGTATATAGTTAGTCATAGTAACCTCTTATGATTTTTTCAACTTCTGCAGGGTCTGGGGTAATGTCCCCCTTCTCATCTCTGATTCTGTTTATGTGCATCCTCTTTCTTTTTTTCTTTGTCAGCCTTGCTAGTGGTCCATTGATTTGATTGATTTTCTTAAAGAACCAACTTTTGGTTCTATTGATTCTATTTTTCTTTTATTCTCCATTCATTTAACTCTACTTTAATCTTTGTTATTTCTCTTCTTCTATTTGCTTTTGGGTTAGTTTACTGTTCTTTCTCAAGTTCTTCCAGGTAAGCAGTTAAGTCCTCAATTTTCTCACTTTCTTCTTTTTTAATATAGGTATTTAGGACAATAAATTGATCTCTCAGCACAATTTTGCCATCCCATAAGTTCTGATATGTTGTTTTCCTTTTTTCATTCATCTCCAGATAGCTGCCCATTTCTCTAGTAATTTCTTCTTTGACCCACTGGCTGTTTAAGAGTGTGTCATTTAATCTTCTCATATTTGTAAGTGTTCTGTTCTTTGGTGGTTATTGATTTCCAGCTTCATTCCATTGTTATCAGAGAAAGTGCTCTGAATAATTCAATTTTTTTTTAATTTATAAAGACCTGTTTTTTGCCCCAGCATATAATATATCCTAGAGAATTTTCTATGAGCATTGAGAAGAATGTATATCCTGGTTTTGGGGAATGTAATGACTTATATATGTCTGTTAGGTCTAATTCATTTATTAAGTTGTTTAACTTCTCTACTTCCTTGCTGATCCTCTGTCTGGTATTCTATCTATAGAGGAGAATATTGTACTGAAGTCTACTACTAGTATTGTTGAAACATCTATTGCTCCTTTCAGTTTTGCCAATTTTTGTCTCATGTACTTTGGAGCTCCTTGATTGAAAGCATAAACATTTATGATTGTTATCTCTTCCTGGTGACTTGTTCTTTTTATTAAAATATAGTGTCCTTCTTTGTCTCTCATGGTGTCTTTACATGTAAAGTCTATTTGTCTGATAGTAGTATAGCTACTCCTGCTTTCTTCTGGTTATAGTTTGTGTGGAACATCCTTTTCCATCCTTTCACTTTCAATCTATTTGTATTCCTTTATCTAAAACGAGTCTCTTGTAAGCAGCATACAGCTGGATTATATTTCTTAATTCATTCTTCCGATCTTTATTTTTTAATTGGTAAGCTTAGTCTGTTAGCATTCAAAGCTATTATTATAAAAGCATTTCTTGAATCCACCATCTTATCCTTTGGATTTTATTTGTCAGATTTATATATTCTTTTTCTTCTTTCTCTTTTTATCCTTCAAGTTACCATTACTGATACTCTTCAGTTCTGTGCCCTCCTTCAGACCTCCCTTTCCTGTCTTTTTTTTTTTCAGTTGACAGAACTCCCTTTAGTATTTTTTATAGGGCTAGTCTCTTATTGACAGATTCTCTCAGCATTTATTTGTCTGTGAAAATTTTAATCTCTCCCTCCCTTTTTTTTTTATTTGAGAAAACAAGTAATACACTTAGAACCACCAAAAATATATATTTTGGTTGGCTTAACCATAGGCATATTTAAATAAAGAATCCATATAATCATTGTAAAGCCTGTGTTTGTACAGTAAGTTTCATAAACCAATTTAACATTGAAGAAACAAGGGAAAAAATCTACATATTCAGATCGTAAAGTTCTTAAATTCTAAGATTAAACATTAACTTAGATACCATTTGATTAGCTGTCAAAACTGCGAATGTTCTCAAAATACCAAGCAGAAAGTTCTTACAGATATCTGCATTGCTATAGTAATGACCTATGTTACTAAGCATTTTCTTTATTTCACGAAAACATGGAGATATAAATATTTTAGCAATTAACATATGGAAATCTTAGCCACCTAAAATGGCAAGATCAATGGAAATCATCTGTATGTTGGGAAATTTCAGTTTAATATAAGTAGGACTTTCTAATGGTAAGAAACACCCAGCTGGGATAGGCCATATTGAAGTGGGGTAAGTAACCTCTCAACAGGGATGTGCAAGAAGTGAGTTCAGGGGACTACCGGCAGGAAATGCATATTAAGGAAATCAAGCATCAAATTGGTTGTGTCCTTGAAGGTCCCTTTATGTCTGAAAGCTACAATTCTAAACATTGCAAGGCAATTGCATAGTGTTAAACACTGTTAACACAAAAATCTCCTCCAGGGTTTAGACAAAATTATATTTTCATAGCAGCTTGAATGATTGATGAGAAATTCTGCTCTTATTTAACCCTTCCCCATGGAAACATGCAGGCAGTCGGTCATGCGTGTCAGCCCACAGAACATAAAAAATGCTCTTACCTATGAAACAGGACAGACTTGACCAAGGTGACAACATCCCGGCTGGCATTGTATCCTGCGCAGACGATAGCAACGTGGATTGTCTGGGAAGACGAGAACAGAGGGAGCAGTTAGGCAGATGGAAGAAGGCCTTCCTGGCATTTCATACCACACAAAGAAGAAAAATCACTTATTTCCTGTTTGGAACATTAGAAAACAAAAGACACAGTCCACAGCTGTGGAAAATGACTCAAGACCATTTTATTAAGGTCTTTTTAATTGGTTTATGGTGCTATCATCATTTGGAAACCATTAAGGCTTTTTTCAATTACATTTTTGGGATGAGAGAAATGGTGATGGGCTCAAATAGGCCAATTGTGAGTCCCCTGCCTCCAAGCTGGGACACAATGACATCTGATAACAAGAGAGGAGAAAAAAAATACCCAGAAAGGATGAACTGATAATCAGTGCTATAGGACTAAAGGGGTTAAGGCTCAGGGAGTTTGTGAAATAGTCTCACAAAATGTCTTAGATTAGGGTCAAAATCATAGAAGGGTCCAAGTGAGCAATGAACACCTATGGGTCCCATCTGGGATATCATTTAAAGAATCACAGACTGTCAGAGGCCATCTAAGTGGTCAAGAGTTTGGGCTCCAGACATGAATTCTGGCTCTATTCTGCAACCCAGTGCAACCCTGGTGAAATTACAGCATCAACTCACTCTGCAAGAGAAGGCCCATGACACATATCTTGCAGGATGACTGCTTGCAGTAAGTGAAATAATGAGTTCCAAAAGCAAAGGACAAGACTTGGCATATACATTCCAATCATGACAAAAATGTAGTCAAGAGAAAGACTTCCCAAATTATGTGCCTTGGAGCTGTAGCATGTTGGGAATGATTAAAGGTGACAAAGATACTTATCTCCTTAAACCCTCCTTAAAGTTCATGCTGCCTGGCAGGGTGAATGCAAGGAGAATGCACAGATTGGGCAACGCTTGCACGTCAACAGCCTTCTCTATTTACCTCCTTGTGGTACACAAATAATATTCTTGAGTGCCAAGACTGAGCAAAAATTGGGAAGTGTTATTCTAGGGCATCCCATACAGGAAGCCATCCAGCCTCTCTTAAAGCAGCTTGAAGAATGGTGAGTTCACACCTCTCGATTATGTGCCTTCTATGAAACCAGCCTTCCTTGAATCACAATTCACCACCTCCTAGCTCCCACTTCAACCTTGTTCTGTCTGGGAGTACTACAGAACAAATATATTGCAGCGCAGCATGTACCCAAATAATTTGAGTGGGCTTGAGAAAAGCCTCTTCAGAACTGTTAATAGCCACTCCTCCCAGGGTAAGGCTATTGGAATCCCTATTGTCTTGACCAGCTACCTCAAAATGCAGTTCTGATATCCTGATCAGTTTCCTACAGCTTTCATGACAAAGACCTCCAATAGCCTTGTCTCCACTCCAAGACCTCTTTAATGGCAGTGACCTTCATTCCCATGAAGTCACCCAGGGCCAGTGCCCAAAGCTGGGCCTTAGCTTCATCTGCAACCTCAAACTCTCAGGCATTCTGAAATCACAGACTCACCCCTACCTGAAGGGCTCTGAGTCTTGCACCTGTTTTTCATCCTCTAGGTTGCCTGTTTTTCAGAATACCTCAAGGTATCTTCAGGTATACCTCTAGATACCTGTTCTAGGTAATGTCAGGTATCCTGTTTTCATCCTCCAGGTAGAGTTCCATCTGGCCTCATCTAGCAAGCCCTTCCTTGCTGGTTCACTGTGCCTGGATTCCACAGTTGCTCACTTGACCTAATCTCACTATATCTCAGCTCCCTCATGCATCCTGCCCTCCCACATCTGATAGGCAAATCCCAAATCTCCATGCTGTCTACCTTTTCTGCTCTTGTACCTGAGGATCAAAAAGAAAGATGAGGGGAGATGAAAGACAGTAATAATAGCTAATATTTACTGAGCAAATACCATATTGCAGGCACTGTGTTCAATACTTTACACAAATCATCAGATTGATGTCTCAGTTCTAGGAGGCAGACACAGTATTACTGGTTCAGTTTATTATAGATTAGGAAACTGAGTCTTAGAGAGACAGGACTCAGATTCTGGAATGGAGATTCTTTACTGTACTGTACATCAGAAACACACAAGAGATTTTTAAAATATACCTCTGCCCCAGCCCAAAGCCAGCCGCATTAACTCTCAATCTCTAAGACCCAGTTTTTGAATACTATGCTGCAAGGCAGTGATTCCTAACAGGGGGCAATTCTGTCTTCCAGGGATTACATTTAGCAATGTCTGGTAATATTTCTCATTTTCCTGCCTGGGGGGTAGCTGCTACAGACATCTGGGTAGAGGTTAGGGATATGACTAAACATGTTACAATGCACGAGCAGCCTCCCACCACAAGGAATTATCCAGCCCAAAATGTCAAGAGTGCAACCGCTGTGAAACCCTGTGGTTAGGAGGAAGAAAATGTGGGGAAAGAAGAAGGGGGTATGTGTGTGGGAAGAAGCCCAGTATCCCCATCTCCTAGGTTCCGATGCTGTCTTTCCTCAGTCAAATGCAGGCATATCTTTATTTTCCCACCTGTAAAATAAAGACAGCATCGCTTATCTTTGGATAATATACTCAAAAGACTCAGGATGAAAGATGGTAATGCGGATGCAACTGTCACATTTAAATAATGAAGGAAATGAATAGGAAAATGCCTGCAAATGGGAGACATAACCAGGAATGGGATGAGGATGGGTGAAAAACACGCTGAATCAGGCTCTTCAGAGTCACAAATATTTAAACACGCAGCCTCAGAGATATCAAACTTTGTCTTGGCTTCAAGGTTCAGGAACTTTTTCAAATGGGCCCATTAATGTAAGCACAAGCATGTACATTCTCAAACATTTTACATAATTTCCCAATCTCTTTAGTTTCATCCAATACACCTGCCACCACGAATGAATTCATCATCTGGAGCACTATCAGCAAGGCTCTGCTACCCCAGGAAAGCAGACAATCAGAGTATAGTGAATACATTCCTGGAGAATTTGGGATGGTCCAAAATTTTGTGGGTACAGAAGAGAACCATGGAAGTGGGGCTGGAATGAGGGAGGAGAAGAGAGAGTGGGGCAAAGGGATGGATGTTCCTTTAAAGTGCAAGGTGAAAAAATGCTCTTTTATCATAGCATGTTTAAGTTTGCTAATGCTGCCAGAATGCAAAATACCAAAAATGGATTGGCTTTTATAAAGGGGATTTATTAAAATTTTAGCTCTGTGCTGGTTTGAGGTTATGTACCCCCAGAAAATCCATGCTCTTATCTTTAATTCAATCTTGTGTGGGCAAACCTATTCTTGGGTGGGATCTTTTTCATTAAGTTGTTTCCATAGAGATGTGAACCACACAAGTGAGGTAGGATCGTCTGATTAGGTGGTTTCCATGGAGATACACTTTTGCCCATTCAAGGTGGGTCTTAATCTACTTACTGGAATCCTTTAAGAGGACAGAGACAAGGAGAGATGCAGTAAGAAATAGCTGGGAAAGCCATTTCAAGTTAGAAGCCTGGAGAGAAAATTAGCAGATGCCACCACGTGCCTTCCCAAATGACAGAGACCTGAATGTCACTGGCCCTTTCTTGAGCTAAGGTATCTTGCCCTGGATGCCTTAGTTTGGACATTTTTATGGCCTTAGAACTGTAAACTTCATAACTTAATAAATTCCCTTTATAAAAGCCAACACATTTCTGGCATATTGTATTTCTGGCAGATTAACGAACTAAAACAAGTTCTAAGGCCTTATAAATGTTCACACAAAGGCCTCCAAAGAAAGATGGAGGTCTGTTACATGGGAAAGCATGTGGTTGACGTCTGCTGGTCCTTGTTCCTGGTTTCGTTGCTTCCAGCTTCAGATTTCAGTGGCTTTTTCTCCAAGTATCTGTGGGTCCAGACTTAGCTGCTCCCAGGCACAACTCTGGGTTCTGGCTTGTGCAGCATCTCATGGGAATGCACATGACAATGTCTGCTGGGGTCCGTTTTACACAGCACTCCAAGCATCTCTCTTAGCACTCCACACATCTCCAAATGTGTGAGTCTGTGAATGCTCTGGTTCCTGTTTAGTTTCTATTGGCTCTCTCAGCTCCTGGTATCTCCTAGGGCTTCTGCATTTCCAAACATCTGTGTCTGCATCTGCATCTGAGGTTTCTCCAAAATGTTTCCCATTTTAGAGGACTCCACTAAACGAATCAAGACCCATCTTGAATGGGCGGAGTCAATCTCCATCTAATCAGAAGGCCACACCCATAACTGAGTGGGTCACAACTTCAAGGAAACAAATCTAATCCAAGATTTCACCCTAAACAATAGGTCTGGCCCCACAAGACTGGATCAGGATTGAAAGAAAATGGCTCTTCCAGGATGCCTAACAGTTTGAAACTAATACATAGTAACTTTAGGTTTTGAAACCATGAAGACAAGTTTTCACATTTCTCAATATAGCCAGTTACTGAAAGAGACAAACACTTGTACACTCTTTCATCAAAATGTACAGTCTGAATATCAGATTCTGTAACATTGTCCCTCTGACCTAATCTTCCTCCCTACACTTTCCAATTATAGATATAATACTCTTTATGTGAAAGTATCTAAACGCGCAGCTGGATGGTATTCTCACTTGCTCCTCCAGATTCATTTTCTACCCTACTCCTACTTACTTGGTAGCCCCAGCAGCTGACTTCTATAGACCAAGTAACTGGGTTCCTTTTCCTTCAGGCTTTTGGTTGAGTTTGGTCAATGGAGGCACGAACTGGAGACATAAATAAAGGCAAGAGGAGAAAGAGGCCAGGTTCTTCCACACTATCAGGGCCTCCTCTTATAGCTCCAGTTTCTCTTGGACTCCATAATTCCTCCTGCCTCTCACTCCTTCATGGCAAGGGTTTGCATTGACATCTATCAGGATGTGCCACCATCCCTGGATGGTTTCTCCAGCCTTGTCTGAGTCTTTGACCCTCCATAAAGCCCTTTCTTCCCCTTTGAGTGCAATCTGTTTCCTGCCAGGGTCCTGGCCAATATCAGTGACCCTTTCTCAGCAACCCATTTGTCCTTGAAGCTGAAAGGAAAGTACCGAAAACTTTTAGGCATTCATACACATCCTGCCAATACCTAAAGGGAAATGTGGTAGGCAGGGACCAACGTCACAAACTTGGAAATTTATAAATTTTCTTTATAAATTTTAACGTGTTCTCCCTAGTTATCATACTCATGGTCCACAGAGCTCCTTCTAAGGGGTTTTCTAACTCCTTTCAGCTTTCTGTTTATTTCCTTTATTCCTGAACATGGTGCTTGACGCACTTTGAATCTCTGCAAATTACACCTGAAGATAGAGGTAAGTAATGTAACTTGGAGCAATGTCCTTCAGAAAAACATGTTCTTAAACTCAATCCATTCCTGTAGGTGTGAATCCATCATAAATAGGACATTCTGATGACATAATTTCAGTTAGAGTGTGGCCCAACTGTCTCAGAATGGGTCTTATCCTATCATTGAAGGGCTCATAGAGAAGGACACAGAGAGAGAAGACCAACAGGGGAAAGTCAATGGAATCTGGAAGCAAAAGGAGAAGCCAGAAGGGGGTGCCTTGTGCACTGCCATGTTACAGAAAAGCCAAAAACAAAGCATCACCCTGAAGACATTTTAATTCTGAATTTCTCCCAGCCTCCAAACCTGAGCCAATAAATCCCCATTCTTTAAGCCAACCTGTTGCATGGTATTTGTTTTGGCTTCTAAGAAACTATAACAGTATGAAAGGCCAAAGCTCTAAGGTTCATTCTAGTAGCCACTGGAGTCAAGTGTATGACCTTTATTTTTAGGAACTAAAGGAAGGATGCATGATAGGAAAGTTTTGGGAGCCTGTACTATGGTGGTGCTGGGCCAGGCTCACAAGATATAAAGGTAAATTGAGATTTCTCTCCCCTGGACTCAAGAGAAGAGGCAGAAAGACAGCTCTCCAGACAATCCCATCAGACAGTGAGAAGTGCTCCTACAAAGGCATGCTCAGTATCCCTGCATTCCATACCACCACCATCACCCAGATGGAGGAGATGCAGGGATGCTTCCCAGAGAACACATTTCAGTGACTAGATGAGGACAACCTACGGCCTGTGACATTCAGGGTCAGTGTGGATTTGCAACTCTTCACTTGCCAGCACCCATGAGGACTTGAAAAAGAAACTTCTCTGCCCTCTGCCCCTAGAGGAAAAATTCCCATAGGCTATTTTCTCATAAATAGAAGCTGGGGAAAAACAATAAGTTGTGTTCCCAAAGAAATTCAGATTCAAACTAAGAGCAAGGCAAGCTGTGGCTTGGCAGAACCAATCAATACTCCACCTAGCTCTGCTCCCAGCAACACCATTAGGTAGCACCCTGCTCCCTTAAAGACATTCTGCCTTGGGGCACAATTTAGTTACACATCTCACATCAGGGAGAATGCCAGAGTGAGAAAGGAAAACTGATTTATACAAAGGCAATTGATGAGCTATGAAAAGACAGGTTCAGCCAAGATTCTGGACTGCGTCTGCAAACTAATGGCTTGTGGGGGCAGGCAAGTCCTCCAAGGGAGGGCCCCATGAGTCTCAGAGCACCAAAGCTGCCAAGGCAGCTGGAGAAAAAGACATAGCTGGGAACAACCGAGGCAGCAGTGAGGGTCAGAGGCAGTAGTGGGTTAATCGGAAAAGCTTTAGGTGAAAATGAAGCAATACCACTTCACATCCCCTAGGATGACTATTATTAAAATACTGGAAAATAACAAGTGTTGACAAGGACAGAGAAATGGGAACCCCTGTGCATTGTTGGCAGGAATGCAAAATGGGTACCATCGCTGCAGAAAACAGTTTGGCAGTTCCTCAGGAAATCAGACATAGGATTACCATACAACCCCCAAAATTCCACTTCTGGGTACACACCCCAAAGAATTATAAACAGGGACCTAGATTTCTACACATTGATGTTCATAGCAGCATTATTCACAATAGCCAAAAAGTGGAAGCAACCCAAGGGTGCATCTACAAAGGGATGGCTAAACAAAACATGGTACATGTGTACAATGGAATAACCATAAGAACGGAGTGCTGATCATGTTACTGCATGGACAAACCCCAAAGACATCATGAGGGGTGAAATATGCCAGTCACAGAGGACAAATACTGTGTGATCTCACTTACACGAAATACCTAGAATAGACAAACACACAGAGACAGAAAGTAGTTTACAGGTACTGGGGGTTGGTGGGTGGGACAGAAAATTAATGCTTAATGGATACACAGTTTCTGTTCGAGTGATAAAAAAAGTTATGGTAAATAATGGTCCTGAGGGTAGAAAAATGTTGTGAAGGCAATTAACATTCCTAAAGTATATGCACAAATGTGGTTAAAATGGGAAATTTTGTGCTGTATATATGTTATCACAACAATTTTTACATTTTTAAAGGATGAGAGCAGAGTTTGTGTTCCAGCTTCAAAGCTAATTAGCTTAGTGAACTTGGAACAATCATTTATATCCCTGAGCCCCACTGGCCTCATATCTAAAATGGAGATAAAAGCAGCCACCCCATTGAATCAATGCCCAAATTAAACAAGTGCAAGAAAGTGCATCTAAGAAGTCAGTGCTTATTAAGGTTTACTGAAAGAATAAACAGCACAAGGGAAGTGGCTTAATATCCTGCTTTAACTTTCTCATCTGCAAAATGGGGGACACAATACTACTTACCCTCAAATGTTTAAAGGACTGTGAATAAGTGATCCTCAGACTTCAGTGTGCATCAGAATCAGATTGCTGGGCCCCACTCCCAGAGTTTCTCATTCTGGAGGTCTGGAGCTGGGGCCTGAGAACACCCTGCATCCAGGTGATGCTGAGTCTGCTGGTTCAGGGACCACACCTTGAGAACTACTGTTCTACATAAAGCACACAGAAGAGGGTCTATAGTAAAAACTCCACAGATGTAAGCTGTGATCATTTTGAAAGAGAGGGGTATTCTACAGTTCAAAGACTGTATATCCAATACCTCCAAACAGGGAGCCCCACTTCCCTCCACTTGTATAAAATGAGCAAAATGTGGCATTCATCCTTCCTGCTACCATCACATCTCCCAAGGCACTGGAATTTACAACTCTTTCAGGGTGGAGAAAAAGGCAAGAGGAGAGAACACAGGACGAGACTAGTACTGTGCAAACCACAAAGGCGTGAGGATTACAAGAATGGGTACTGGTTTCAGCTCCACCTCTGGCAGGCTGAGAGACCTTGAGCAAGTCACTTAATCTCTCTGATCCTCAATGACAAGTTCTATAAAATGAAGGGTTTAGAATTTCCATATACACAGTTCTCTTAACATCCAGCATTTTCAAACATTCAAGGTGAAGAAACTGAGACACAAATCAGTTAAGTAACTTGTTCAAGGTCACACAGCTCATCTAGTCAGTGGTGAAGCAAGGAGTTGAATTTAGAGTCCTGCTGTTAAACCCACAGTACCCTGCCTTAATAAAACATATATGTAACTATTTTTTTTTAAATCTGTTGTAATGTACCATCTAAAATCATCTTACAAACCTCCAGGGTACCTCTATTCTTGGGGAGAATGATTGATCTAATTCTGTCTGTTCGTTCTACATATTGAACCACTGACCCAAAAGGCCAAATTATTTCAAACCTGTAGAAAACAGAAGTCACTGCCTACTGACTATAATTCAAGTCAAGACTTCAGGAACTCGGCAAGTTGTGGGTGGACACCTGGGGGTTAGAGTGTCTGGTGTGAAGATAGGAAGGGCCAAACCTCAGGGGGTGACTCCAAGTGCCTCTTTCCTATTCAACGCCCAATAAATGCACAGTGAATGAATGAGCCATTCAGCATTTTTCATCCTGCATACTCCTGGCCTGCTTTTGGGATCAGTTTTCTCATGTTGTAAAAGAACACAGTAACCTGAAGAATCAGAAATTAAAACATATGAAGGGGTAAGACTGATATTTGGGTGGGTCAATGGAAGAAGTTTACTTGGAACAGGTAGATCTTGGGACAGGTGCATGGTCTAAAATCAGCCTAAAGTGTGACACCGCTCCATCGAGGTTGCTGTGGCCTCCAGTGCCACCCTCCTACCTATGGGGCCTCTGGATGACACAAAAAAACAACACAACAGCCAGACATCCTGTCCTTTGACAAGTATTGATTGATAGCCTAACACAAGCCAGGCTCAGTTGCAGGTGCTGGGGATACAGCAATGAGCAAAAGAGATGGAATTACTTCCGCCATGAAGCTGATATTCCAGTAGGCGACACAGAAAATAAACAAGCAAAAGTATGTAGCAGTAAAATAGAATGTTGGACATTGATAAGGCTTGGAAGAAAAATTAAGGAGAAAAAGAAGATGGGGAAGGGGAATGAATGATATTAAGATTTTAAAACAGTCGTCCAGGAAGCTATTGCTGAGAACCTGACACTGAAGCAAAAATCTGAAGGAGGTGAGAGAATGAGCTTGTAGGTACCCAAGGAAGAGGGTTCTAGGTAGAGGAAAGAACCCTGAGGTGAAGGGAGGCAATGTGTTCCAGGAAAAGCAAGGAAGCTGCAAAAAGGAAAGTCAGAGAGACGACACAAGGTCCTTGGTACTGAAAGACATTTATGAGGACTTGGCTTTTCAGAGCTGAGAAATGGTGCGATTTGACTTATATTTTAAAAGGGATCAGTCAAGCTGCTGGATGTGGACATCCACGTGAAAAGCATACTACAATTCACCGAGCCTGAAGTCCAATATTCTAAGAATATGGCCAGGAAACAGAATAAAGAAACATCAGGTTAACATCCATCTCTAACTAAAAATAATAATAAGTACCCACAAATGAAAACGCTATTGTTGGCTCTGTATGACTATCCCATTTGATGCTCACAGATAACCTGTGATGTAGGTATTGTTTCTACAGCTCATCAATGAGATCCCTGAAGTTGAGAGATGTTAGGTAACTTGCTCAAGTGCTCACAGCAGCAAACACCAGAGCTGGGTTATGAACCTGGGTTATGTGTGTCTTGAAAGGCTTTTGTCCTAATGGGATGCTGTACTTCATTTCCATGGAAACTGGAAGAAGGGCGAAGTGAGTGTGGATTCAGTGCACACACAAGCATGGGTGGGAGGGGCTGGGGGTGGGCGGTAAGTCAAATTTCCAAAGAGTCACTGAGAAAGAAAGCGTCCTCTAAGACTAGGGGGCATGATATTAAGCTATGAACATTCAAGTTGCTACTTCAGATGAACACCAGGGCTCTGGTTCTGGAACTGGAGAGGCTCTTCATAAAGTGAAGTTAGAAGGAGGCCGAAGGAGCTGCCCCACAGGGCCACATCTCCATCGCACAGCCTTCACTAGTCTAAGGAGCAGGCCACCCAGCTGACAGTGGGCGGAGAAACTCTGAACATGCTAACATGAACCACAAAGAAGGAAAGGGTAGGTTCCATCAGTTAAGGCCTCTTATTACCTCTGTAGGCCTAATCATCCCCATTTTCCAAATGGAAAACTGTGGCTCAGAGAGTTGCTAAATGACTTGTCCAAACTGTACTCAAGGTTAGCGACTGAGGCAGCTTCACACCCAGGACTGACTCAAGAATCCCAGCTCTCTGCACTCACTGGGTGCGCTTCTAGAAGGGATTTGCAAGGGGCGACGTGAGGTGGAACAGGCTGCCTCTTGGGACTCCCAAATGCTCTTTACCTCACACTTTTCCACGACCGGCTGCTGCCCGCACTCTGAGCTGTTGCCCGCCACGATGCCGGCCCGAAGGTTCTCGCTGTCTCCCGTACCCTCCTCCATGGAGTAGGTCTTGGAGTGGTTGCCGCGGCGCGGGGCGGGGGCCCGGCCCTGGGCCAGGCTGAGCTGCCGGCGGAGCGCGCGGTTCTCCTCCTCGACCTCGCGCATGCGCACTTCCAGGTTCTCGCGCTCCCGCTGGCTGGAGGCGGTGTACCTGGGGCTGTGCGGCTGGGACTCCAGCGGAGACAGGGACACTGGCTTCCCATCTGGAAGTGCAGAAAAACCAAGGAAGAGTTAATCTAGACTGCGACACCCCCAGTCCCTCCGCGTACCCCAAGCAATGAGGAACTCATTGCTACACAGTGAAGATTCCTTCACAACCTCATTTTGAAGGGAGAGCAGATGGAAAATGAGTTGCAAATAAACACACCCAGATTGAACTGGGAACAAAGTTAAGAACAGAACGACTTACTATGATGATAAATATTAATATGCTATTTAGAGAAGACAATCATAATATAATTTTTTCCTAATTAAATGCACTGTCTTATCCCTATTTAGCATGTTTCTTAGTAGATATTCTTACCAATAAAACATTAAGAATATGAAGTAGAGGGGGAGGAAAAGAATGGGGAAAAGGAGGATGAAAGGGAGAAAGAGAAGGGAAGGAGAGCAAAATAGGAAGAGCAGGAGGAAAAAGAGGAAGAAAAAGAAATAATAACCAAGTTGGCTGACCTTTTCCTATGCAAACTCCTGTTCATCTTCAAAACCCTGTTTCAACATTGCCATCATCTCCGAGATGAAACCTTCCTCAATCCCCAGGCAAAATATCTGTCAGCATATTTCAACAGTATTTCACATAGTGTTACATGTATCTATCATATTGTATTTGTTAAGCTTTTTACCATTGGTTTCCTATGAATATTGTGAGTTCAGTGAGGGTAAAGGCTGGGTCTTACCTGTCTTTGTGATAATATACCATAATATTTGATAAAATGCTAGAGGGATGGATACAAGGAAGAAAAAAAGTGGGCATGTGAACAATCTAAAGGTTTTCCCAGAATAAAACAACTACCATTAAACCAAGTGCCAGCAATACTGCAATCAACAATACAAAACCATGCAATGGAGATGGGCACAGAAAGGATAAGACAAACTCTCAGAATCACACGACCAGAACATGGGGTGTCACCACTACACCCAGGTCTGTCTTAGGTCTGAGTCAGTGTACTCTCCACTCTGCTGCATTTTTATAATAGGCCAAGTAGAGAGTCAAAGTTTTTATTAATTCTAAAACTTGTTTCTCCAAGCAATTCAAGAGGCTGAGCCCTCAATCTTGGGCTCACCCATCTAAAGCTTAGTGCTACAAAAGAAAGGCTATGCCTATTGATAATTATGCCTAAGAGTCAGTCACTTCTGGAGAGCCTCTTCTGTTGCTCAGATGTGACTCTCTCTCTAAACCAACTTGGCAGGTGAACTCAGTGCATGGGACATGACTCCCACGGGTGTAAATGTCTCTGGCAATGTGGGACCTGAATCTCAAGGATAAGCCAGGATATGGCATTATCAGAAGGAGAAAGCCTTCTTGACCAAAACAGGGAAGAGAAGAATGAGACAAAATAAAATCTCAGTGGCTGAGAGAATTTGAACAGTCAGAAAGTTACCCTGGAGGTTCTTCTTACGCATTATATAGATATCTTTTCTTTTTTTTTTTTTTTTTTTTTTTTTACATGGGCAGGCA
This sequence comes from Tamandua tetradactyla, assembly GCF_023851605.1. NCBI lineage: Eukaryota > Metazoa > Chordata > Mammalia > Pilosa > Myrmecophagidae > Tamandua > Tamandua tetradactyla. Next base: position 25,831,821 of record NC_135333.1, read on the forward strand.
CCGGGAATCGAACCCTGGTCCTCGGGCATGGCAGGCAAGCATTCTTACCTGCTGAGCCACCGTGGCCCACCTAGATATCCTTTTTAATTCACGTGTATTGGAGTGGCTGGAGGGAAGTACCAGAAACTGTTGAGCTGTGTTCCAATAGCCTTGATTCTCGAAGAAGACTGTACAACTTTATAGCTTTTACAGTGTGACTGTGTGATTGTGAAAACCTTATGTCTGATGCTCCTTTTATCCAGGGTATGGACAGATAAGTAAAAAGAAAAAAATAAGGATGAAAAGAAAGTAAATAATAGGGGGAGTTAGGGTGTGAAAATTGGGTAGACTGAAATACTGTGGGTCAATGGGAGGGGGGGAAAAGGGGTATGGGATGTATGAGTTTTTCTTTTCATTTCTTTTTCTTTTTCATTTCTTATCCCAGAGAGTCTCTGAGATTCACAAAACTTCAGGATCAAAGACTGTGATGAACAACACCCTGAAGGTTTCACCTGGTGCTGTGTGTACTGAGCCAGTTTCTGCACCAGGCTTTCTGATCCATTTCTGGAACTTAACAAATAGGACTCTCCCCACTACCGTCCCTCTAAATCATCTCAGGGTTGAACACCTGAGCTCCTGGTCCTCACCCATCAATGTAATGAATAGGACTCACTAAATTCCACTGCCTGGGACCAAAAATCAAAGACAGAGGCAGAGGCTGAGGGGGCCACGAAATCACCAGTTGATTAAAGCTGCATTGTCACTGAGCTGGCAAATTACAAGCTTCAACCCAGGTTTTTGAAACCTGTCTCCTTGTTTGGTAAAACCAAATTAGTTTCACCAAGACTTGAAAAGAATAGGCAGCTAATAGCAATTGTGTTCTCTCAATTATCATTGACCCTTTGAGCAGGGGTGGGAAAAATGGGTATTGCGCTTCAATCACAGAGTTAGAGGGTTACAATTTGAAAAAGTAACACTGACTATGAATCTGCACTGGGCTAGGTGGTTTATACTGATAATACTTACCACAACACAAGAAGATGGGAATAAGTATTCGCATTGAGGATAAGGAAACCGAGATTCTAAAAGCTTAAGTGGCCTTGTGATTGGGGATGGGTGCAACTGGAAACAGGGTCTAAGTGATTTTGCACTCAGCCACGCTCCTGCATCTATACTCCGACTTGGAGGTGCAGATACTCTGGGGCCTGAGAGGTCTTCTCTCTTATGAAAGAATTCTGGAGCATTTTGAACAGGTGGGAATTCAGTGGAAGCCTACATGGTTCAGGCTTTCTGGAAAAAAATAACAACAAGCAGGTTTTTTGGAGGGGTTAGCTCTCTGAACCTCAGCTTTCTCTTTTGCTAACCTTGCAAGGGTGATGGGAGGTTTAAAGAAGACACTGAAATACAAAGCATAAAGTTCTGTGCCTCTCAACAGGAGGCACTCAGTATAAATTAGTTCCCTGCAACCCCTTTCCAATCGGAGTAGGTGATATTGTGGCTAAGATGAATTGACAATATAATTTTAGGTATTGGAGGGCGTCCATTTTCTTAACAAAGGGCTGCTCTTTGAATGACATGTGGGAGCAAGTGGCCAACAAAGCTTGGCTTACTTTGCTATGTGGTATTTCTGAACCTTATTGCCTTCAGCCTCAGTCAGGTCAGGGTCCAACTGCAGGCAAAACAGAGGACCTTCAGGCAAGCTTTGCATCCTCTAGGCCTCTCCCTAAAACCCACAGTTTTACTTGTTGATGAGACGTACATTATAATTTCTTGATCCTGTGCTTATAAATAAAAGACTGATTACATACTCCTTAAGCAATTGTAATTCCAGGGTTGCTGAGAAGAAATGCTACTACATCCTGTGTTTCCTTCTACCATGCTTTGGACCCCAAATGGTTTTAACTGGACTTACCCTCAAAGACTCTCAAAGACTTGCAGGTGTTGTCGCCTCTTGAAAACAACAGATTTATCACCGATAAAACACCCACAAAATAATAAATGTCAGACCTCAGTGAAGGGAGAAATCAATGTTGAAAAAGGCAACACATTTGATGCCCAGTGCCTAGTATGTAAAAAAGTACTCAACGAATAACCAGATTATAATTTCTGGTTCACTGGTTGGTTTTAAAAGTATGTTATCTTGAGTAAGCTCCTTCCTCTTTTTGACCACAGTTTCCCTCCTGAAAGGGGGGCTCTGGGAGATGTGCTCAGAGGCCCCTCACTTCGATGTCTGCATGGATGTCCCACATCTGTAACTCAGATAAATGACCCCAAACCACATGACCAGAAGCTAATACAAGTGGTTCCTGTTGCCCTATGACCTTCATGGATCATTCTAATTTTATTTCATCCTGGCTCTCACGCTCATTCCTGAACTTTTCCTCATCTCCTTGGCTCCACTGAGGCTTCTCCAGACCCTCTGAGGGACAGTGAAGGCCCAGCCTCTTTAGGTGTGACCTGCATTGCTTTGTTAAGGCTTATGCATGTCTGGTCATTTCCAAAAGCACTTCCTTAGCTGTGTATAACAAGTCACTGTTATAAAGCTAACTAATGTTGGATTTTATGGCCTATGTAAACCTTGGTATTTATCACATTGTCAGTGATGAAGAACCAGGACGTTCCCCCAGTCCGACCTCGACAGTGGCTTGGTCCTAAGACATTGACCAGTACACAGCCTGCTCCACAAATGACAACACTGGTCTGCGAAAACTGGTCTCTACCCTGTTCATCAAGACAAGCCTACTGATCACACGTTTGATGACACCACAAAGCCCAATTGCTCTAGAAGTTTCTAAATATCTACTCTCTATTTCCATAATTTTTCTTGCTGCAAACCAATATTGTTTTGGTGAGAAACACTGGTCTGCAGACCACACTTTTAGTGGCACTGAGCCACACTCATTCTCTTTATCCCCAGGGCCTGGCATGCTTCCTGTACTTAACAAGCATTTGATGAAAAAAAAAACAAAACGAAACAAACAAACAAAAAAAAACAACCTGTATCAAATATTAAACAGGAGTTATTTTAAAAAGTACCTCATCACAATCTTAAATGCTGGTAGAAATAAATCAAATAGAATAAAGTGATAAAAGCATGGGACTTGGGGTAAGAAAGACCCGGGTTTAAATTCTGGTTATAACACTTAACTAAAAAATAACCTTAGGCATAATAACGTTATTATGTAGTAGTTAATAACCTTATTAACTACTCTGCGACTCAGTAGCTCTATATGAATAATGACAGATATTGGTGTACACACATGCGCACTCATGGACCTATTGTCTAGAATCAGGCCTAAGCAGAGGAAATATTCAGATTTCCTCTCTCTCTGCAGCTTTACCCCTTGGAGGCAGGCCATTTAAAGGCACCCAAGGACAGGTCCTCATTTTTAAGCTTTTTACCTTTGCTTCTTTATTACCTTTCCTTCCAAGTTTCCATTTTTCAGATTTGCACAGTCTATTAATTCACATAGTGCCACTTTTTGCCACATAATGTCTTTATGTGTTGATGTGTGGTTCAGCCCACTTGGAGTTTAAAATGTCAAACAAAACATTATTCAAAACCTTAGTTGACAACATCTTCCTCCTTCCTCCAAAACATCTCAATAAACATGAATTTATCATTGGATTTGACTCTCTGAATCCACTCAAGATGAATGTTCTGAACTAGAAATCAAAACATCTTAGGATTCAGCCCAAAAATGGTATACTGAAAATCAACTTTGGTGCAGTACAGTGACAAAGATGGGGGACTTACAATCCAAAATGTCCTAAGAGATGATCTGAATCAATGTGTATGCATATGACTATCCCTAAATCTCTCCAGAGTGTTGGCTGTTTAGCAAGGTGTGTGGCATCCACCACCTGCAAATGGATAAAATTGTGGAACTCACGAAAGGAGGCAGGGGTCAGGACTCTGACGGGGTTGCTAGTTCTCAAGCCTCCCTTGCAGGCAGCTCACTGCCAGGACCTTCCATTGGTGACAGACCTAGATATTTCAAATCTAGGGAACCAAAATCCTGTACCCATGCTCAGATTTCAAGAAAGCTTGCTCCTACATCATTCCAACCATGATAAAGACACTGCATCCCTACCCTTTACACAGCAAACCCTCCCCACATACAATCTGTCACTGAGGCCTGCCAATTCTTCCTTCCTGATGTATGAGGCACTTGTTCTTCTCAGTCTGTTTCAAGCATTCCATCTCAAGCCAGATCCTTCCAACTTATCCTAATATGGAGGTCATCAAACTTTTTTTTTTTTTGGTAAATGCCCAGATAGTAAACATTTTGACTTGGAGGGCCACATGTTCCCTGTTGTAACTACTCAACTCTGCCGTCGTAGCACAAGAGCAGACACAGAAGATTTGTTGAACAAATGAGTGTGGCTATGTTCCAATAAAACTTTTTGACAAAACAGGCAGTGGACCAGATTCGGTTCACAGGTCAGTTTGTGGACCCTTGTCCAAGAACATTAAATTTGTCTCCTTGGCTAGTTTTCCTGTCTCAATCTCTCCCTGTTCCTGCCAGCCTCACTCACAGGTAAAAGGAATAATGTTCTTTAGCCTTATTCCTTTAACATTTTGCAGTTTGACAATGGACTGAAGCAACTCCAACAGAAGCAAGGTAATCTATTAAATTCAACCAACATTATTCAGTTCCTACTGAGTGTATGTCCAAAGCAGAATGCTGCAAGTGTCATCTCATTTTAATTCATACAACACTGCAATGAATTAGGTGTTCTTTTTTTTCCCATTTAACTAATGAAGAATCCGAGACATAGAAACATGATTTAACGTGTTCAGTAATATCCCAGTTGCAAATGGCAAAACAGAGAGTCTTGAACTCAGGTGCACGGGCTGCAGAACAATTGCTCTTTTTATATCAAACCAAACTAGTTCACTCTCTCTCACTCTCTCTCTTTCTTGCCAGTTTCATCCCTTGATCCCTTAGGCCAGTGGGTTCTACCATGACAAAACTGGGAAACTTTCAGAAAGCATTAATGTGCACTGATCCCAGCCCAGATTAATTAACTCAGAACCCCTGGGGATAGGCAGAGGAATGGGGGAAGGAGTCCAGTTTTCAGCATTTTGGGAAGGAGCCACCTCGATGGGATTCTTATATGCAACCAAAATTGAGAACCACTGGCTTAGGTATTTCCCCCATCCATTGGCTGAGACAATATAAACACCATTTCTAAGCACACCGGTTGCCTCCTTATGGAAAATTTAATTTACTGACTTAGACCCAAAGGAGGTCTTAGCCTTGCCACCCTCAATTCCAGTGATGCTCTGATCCTAGGCCTTGGTTTCCCTGTCCAAGCCTCTTCCACATTCTCATAGCAGCTCAATGTGAAACCCAGGACAACGTGTTGATTTCTGGTATCTGAGACTTCCTAGTATTCTAGGCCTAACAAAATTAGGCCTCCTCTGCTCCTTTCAATCCCTCTCCCTCCAGGAATGAGAACCTCTTTCAGAAGGAGGGCACTACTGCCAGCTGACTGACCTTCCAACTTTCTGGTTCCGATTTCTTCCTCTCCTGCCCATAAGGTCAAATCATCCCAATAAAATCCCCAATTATCATGCATACAAAATTGTGTTTAATAAGTAAGCATTGTGTAATTTTTTAACATAATGGCTACCTTTTAATTAACATAAAAATTTCACACCCTCCCCTTCAAAGCCATTTAAAATTTCAAAATAAATATTTTAGGCAAAATCATTTTAGAAAAAATTAGGAAACTCAATTTGACCTTGAAAGTCTCCTTTTTTTTCACTTTGATCACTCTATGTCAAACAAGAGTGAAAGCTGAGTCTACTGACTTGTCACAAGTTTTGCCATTCTAGGCAAGAATGTGCTGAACCACTTTCCTACCCTGAGAGTAGAACAATCAAATTTGCTGTGTGGCACTGATAATACGGAACAGCCGCTCACTTGTTATAAGGTAAATAGGGAATGTTTTATCCAAAAATTCCCAGAAGTGATTTTCTGGAAGTTATTGTTGGCAGCCAAAGCAAACTTGAGTTCCAGCAAAGACCTTGGAGATCTTTTGGCAGAGACAGAATAACAGTAAGAAAAGAGTTCCTCACAAGCTTTTAAAAAGAATTTGCAAGCACAAATGCCAGAGAAAAAAATCTTGGATTCGTTTTGCCTTAATACGCTGAATAAGATTTGATCTTTTTCCTCCATGAAATTATTTTCAAGAAACTTGTCTTAAAGAGCTTCATTAAGTCAAGAAAACGAAGACAATTTTAGCACCAATTTGCTGAACCCAGAGCTGGATTTTGGCTATAAATGCTTGAAGTGTATCATTATGAGCAATGATGTTGGTATTTGCCCCTTGAAATTTCATCTTCAATGATTTCAAAGCTTGAAATATTTCTGCCAAGAATCCTAAGCTCTGAAAGTTTGAGTCAGTTGGTCTTTGAACTACTGTTTCCAAAACAGGGCAACTGAGTCTTTCTGATTCTAAATCTGGACAATCATATTTTCCTATTACTATCCAAAGAGTCTAAGAATGGAAAAGAAGGACTTTATTAGCAACATTCAAATTGCCACCAAACAAGGCAAGGAATATTGCATTTGCTGTACTGTATTTTTTTACACAATTGAACAACCTTTTTAGTGGGGTTGAGGTCTTCTTTTAGCTCACTAAGTGGTTTGGAAAACAACTGTTGTAAGGTAAGGATACAGCACATCTTGGAATATGTGAGAAAAAATTCACCACAAATCCTGAGAATCAACCAGCATGTTACAGCACAGTAAATCCCCATTCCGATCATCTTTGATTATTCTCTGCCCCCACTTAGCTCATTAATTTCAATTACTTTTTACACAGCCTCAAAGTTATCATCAGCTTTAGTGAAAATGCAGCCTTTATCGTTTCATAACATTTTAATCTGTGTTTCATACGTATTGGCCATATTTTCCTTCGTTGGTAGATTAACCAAACTGAAAACCAAAACATGCATGATGAGTTTATCCTTTGCAAAATAAGAACTGGGCAATCTGACCTAAGTTATTATCAACATGGCCCTTGCTTGTAGAGTCATGGCCTGAAAATATTCCAGAATTTCTTCATGCTTTTCTTTTTGACAACACTCAAGACGAAAGATTTCATGTTTTCCCACTGATCTAATTTTTAAAATCTTTGCAAGAAATGTGTTATGTTATATGAAATAGTCACAGCCCTTAAAAATCTTACCAATATGCTCCAAGAGCGGCAAATCCTATGGACTAAGGAGAATTATATTTTACAGTAAAAAAAAGTAATGAAATTTGATTTTTTTTAAACTAAAATCATTTTCAAATGTAGAGGACCACATGGGATCATTCTTTAGCAATGTGACTACATTTTATTTTACATTTTTCACACTAAGGAAGTTGAAAACTATCCTTTTCTAAATATGTAAATCCATACTTTGCATAAACCTCACATTGTCATTCTCAGTGGCCATACACAATTACCAAAAAAGGATGTTTGTATTTTTTTTTTAATAAAGGAGTAGTGACAATAATGTCAGGTTCTGATTAGAGAGATTAAAGATTTCCATGGCAGCTAGTGGTTATTTCAAGACTCCAGACCACTCACTAAAGCCTGAGCTCCATCCGTTCCTGCTCCCTTATTCTCTCCAGTCCTTCTACCACTGTAATTGTCTTATTTCATGGGTGGAATATCAGTGAAATTCTGATCTATGGGAAAGAGTTAAGGTCCCTTATAAAAAGGATTGAAGAGTACAATTAAATTACATCATGTGTCTATAGTTAACGGGAGCACATCACAATTGAACAGTAGTCCTTTTCGCTCTGGTTGGGTAGGGCTGGGGAGGGGTAGAAAGTTCTGGAGGCCACACTCTCACCAATGCCTTGGAATTTCAAGAGGAAAAGAGAATGTAAAACATGATAAAAAGTCTAGCAGGCATTCTTCATGCTCTACGCCAGTGATCGTGGTCATTTTGCTCATCTGACCACTGCATCTGAAATTACTCAAATGTCAAATGTGAGCAGAAATTCTCTTCCCCACTTCTTCATTAAGTAACATGGAGGGTGTGTGGAGGGAGCGTCCTCTCTCTGGTCCTTTCAGGCTCCAGTGAGGAAGTCACTGGATTTGCACCACAGTCTCTGTACCTGTGGATGTACCACATCTCCACATCATCAACTGACCCGGAGACAGGGCCACTGACCTTCAGACAAAATTCCCCCGCCTTGCTCGGCCTTCAGTAGATACCACTGGAATGTCTGAGCCCAGAGGCTCCAACTCTGGTTAGTGGTGTTCACTGTAAAATTAGACCAGGCAATAGTGAAAGGAAAGGACTGAAAGGGAGATTAGTAGACAGAATCGGTTATCAAAGACACATAAGGCACTTTATTTGTATTTGTTAAAGTTAGCAATGGCTACAGAGCCAGCCAACAGCATGAGAAGCTGCCATGAAGAATGTTATAACACATTTCTGAAAGGGAAGGAAGCAAATATTTTTGTGAATGCAGTTGATGCCTTCAATGGCACCCCTTCCCTGTAAACTGCCGTGTCACCCAAATCGATGTTAGCATCCTAGTTAAATTGTAAATTAAAAACAAGAGAAAACAAGCAAAAGCCTAAACATCCTTTTGCCTGAAAATGACAGCCTTCCTTTTTTCCTGTCTTCTTTTCCCTTGTTCAAACCCTCCCCCATATTGGTTCAACTTACATTACAGTTGTATTCCAATTCTCCTGAGTGCCTACAATGAAACAAAGGAGAAAAAAAAAAACTTATCAGCCCCCTTTCCACCCTTTTCTGCCAAAACCAAACCATCCCTTGGGAGGAAATCACAAATGAAAAATGAAGTTTTATCACGATAAAATGGGGGTGAAGGGATAGAAGATTTTATCAGGAGCTCAGCTTGATGGAAATAACACTTTATCAAGATCAGCACTTGGCAAAGATAATACATTACCAAGAGAAAGATAGATGTTTAGGTAAAATATTGTGCTAATACCTATTAAGCTCAAAACCTGCCCTCTGCTTTTGACAGTGTTATTTTCCTATAAGTCCCACTCCAGGGATGATGGTGATTTTCTGTAAGGTGCTTCCAATAGTATCATGAAAGCAAGAAGAATAAAACAAAGGACCCTCAACTAAACTCCATTTTGAAGCAAAGTTAGGATTTTTACTCTACACGTTGAGAGGAAAAATGAATGTGGGCATAGCATGCACTAACAGAGACAGGGAGCCAAAGAAATGACTTTGATGGTGGAGCTTCCATCACAAGATCCCATTTGCTGGACCCAAAGAAAAGAGCCACATGCAGGACGGAGGCTAACTGAGGCTGTATTAATAGGACTAACCTCTGACAGTGCTTAATTTTACTCAAGCCCTGTGATCCCAGAAAATAGCCAAAGTTAAGGAACCACCCATCCTTGTGTATTATGGAAACTGTTTACTGGAAAGAAGCATCCTGCTCCATAGGATTTAGAGAAGACTCACATATGTCCTTCCCACCTCCACACCCCCACACCTCCTGCTGTATCTATGACAAGACCAGACACAGACTCTCCACACTCCCATTCTCTGCCCCATAAATGATGAGCTGAACTGCATGTCTCCACTAATCAATCACAACAAAATGTTTGAAAATCAGATTCAGGTTAAGCTTCTCTACTTCCTCCAGACCCTTGAACTCCAAGGGCACTTCCCAGAAAACAATCTGCTTCAGCATAAAATATTCTCCAGTCTACTATCTGATCACACCAACCTTTGAACCAACTTCCCTACACCTAGTTCTTTTCTCTCTATAACCCTTTTTACCTAACTGTTGACATGCTTGTGGACCTTAGGGTCGGAGCATTCTCAGAGCATTCTCCCTATTGCAATAGCCACCCTTCCTCTATTGCAATAGCCTTCATCCCCCTTTGCAGTAAAGTCTCACCTTACCAAAACTAGATTTGTTTTTTATTTGACAAGTCAGAGACAGTGTCAGGATGGGGATAATAGGATGGATTTATAAAGGAGAAAACTCCTACTAGCCTTTCTGGAATTGTTGAAATCCTCTGTACTTTAGGACACCATATTCTGGTCCTGAAGAATCCCAATGACCTTCAAACCAAGGATTTCCTGAGCTCCTTCATATGTAAGCCCTATGCTCAATACCTGAGGGGCAGAGATTGGAAGGGCTGGCAACAAGGTTTTGTACTATTTCCCTTGAAGAACCTGTCACCTGGTGAGTGTGCACTGTCCCTCCAATACCTGGCTCAATAATTACTTCTAGAAGCCTTCTCCAATCCCATGAGTTGGCTGTATTATTCCTCTGCACTGCCCCTGGATATCCTACCACCTGCCACAAAATGGATCTAAGGAAGTGCATCAGTAGAAGCTGTTTATGCAACCTGCTCGACACTTTCTCTATTCCCTCAAAACATGTTTGGGGACACCCTGTGCCTCATGAAGGCAGGAACCAGGTTGAATCACCTTTGTTTCCCAAGGGCATCGACAGGGTCTGTAACGCAGCAGGTATTCTCATGTGTCTGTTGCACTGTGGATGGAGATGCTGACTTAGGAGTGACTCGGTGGCCCCACACCAAATGAGAGCCTTGGAATCCCACCTCCAAAACCTTCTGTCCCCTTTTCAGCAAATGGCATCACTACTGTAGACACTGTACAGGTCAGAAGTGTTGGTCTCACTATTGAATCTTTTTTCCCAAATGTCCCACATGTACTGCATCCGCGATATATTTGAATGATGGATATATCTTCAAAGTATATCCTGAAAATGAATTCTTTTCACCACCTTCACTACACTCCAGTCCAGCACCCCTCTCCAGCAGCTTCTTGCCTGGACTCATGCAACAGCCACCTAAATGGTCACTCTCTTTCAACTACAGCCATTCAGTAGCCAGATGACATTTAAAAATGGATAAGGGCCACATCACTACCCTGCTCAAAGCGTCACTCCAATGGCTCTCCAGCAAACTTAAACCTATGGTGGCTTACAATGCCCTACATAACCTAGAACATCATAAATCTTGCTGACTTCAACTTAGCATGGAAAATTCTTCATTCCCTCTGTGTCCACCACACTGGCTTTCCAGAGGCACCGCAGATATACCAAGCGCTGTCTCCACTCAGGACCACTTCACTTGCTGTTGGCACTTACTCCCTTATTTCATAAATCTGATATTCTCTCCACAGAGTCCTCCCTAAACAGCCAATAAAAGCGCATGCCTGCTATCCTTCAGACCCAGTGGTCTTCTCACTCCTTAACTTGCTTTGTCCTTCTCCACTGCACATATCCTAGCACTTTCTGCAGTTATAAATTTCATTGTTTCCTTATTATCTGTTTGTCTCCACTTCTAGAACACAAATTCAGTGGTGGCAGAGCCTTTTGTGAATCTGTCTCATACACCATAATATCTGCAGGGCCCGGAACTGAGCATAGTAGATACTCAATAAATATGTCTTAAATGACTAAATCAATGAATCCAAGCAATGAATGGAAAATCCAAAGACAGGAATCATAATTGTAGCTTCCTACTGACTATCCATTTTGGCTGAGTGAGTCACGTACATTATCTCATTTAATCGTTTTGGTTCTCTGAGATAGGTTTTACTGTCCCCATTCTAAAAGGACAGAAACAGAGGCTCTTTGAGCTTATGTAGCTTGACAAGTCTTTTTGCAAAAAAAAAAGGACAAAGACTAGGTGGAACTAAGGTCTAACTGACTCTCAAAAATTCCATGGATCACTGTAATTCCTGTCTCTAAATAGCTTATTCTACAAAATAATAGTTGCATTCCCAAGTAGCAAGGCCAGAGTCATCTCATGTCCTTTTAAAAGGACATTGCCAGTTGCCCAAGCAGGAAAGCTACTGCGGGGAGTATTTGAGGCTATTATTTCTAGAACTGTAAGCAATCCGACTGCTGCAGCAAATAGAGATGGATCTATTCTGCCTTCTGCAGCCTATAAAACAGAAAACAGGTGGAGACAAGGGAAAGATGCTAGCATGATAGCAAAAGGGTCAGGAAGACTCAGCTGCTAGGCTCCGGCCAGACACAGGAAGTGAAGAATAGAGGGGAAACGGGGAATCAGAAATCTTTGTCTGCAATCACTAGTGTATTCAGAGGCTATGTGAAGCAGCACTAACTTGGGGACCTGGAAATGGTTAACTTACACAGTTTCTCTCCTGATGAGTAGCTTCAGCTGCTCATCAATAGACGCTCCAGCTGATAATTATTAAGTGAAACTTGGGGCTTGCATTTGCATATGTAAAGCACACTTCCCTCAGAAGCCACAATGGGAGGGAGAATGAGCTTCCTGATTGTACAGCACTGGGGGGGTTTGGGTGGGGCGGGGCTCCGCACTAATCAAGCCAGATATTCAGAAAAAATAAAACCCGCACCCCCAAATACGCCAGTTGTTAAAATTCAGAGCTCACAGAAAAGATCTTTCTCTTCCGAACTGAGGCTGTGTCCTACCCCAAAAAGTCCCTGCAAGGAATGCCGTGACCCAGTCCAGCACATGTATGTACCACCTGGGTTGTTTCCCTGATGGAGGGAAGGGTGCATGGCATCTCCAGGAAGAAGGCTGCTCTCGTCCTCATATAGTCCTCCTACTTTTCAATCTTTGCACCTGTCAATTAAGAAGCTTTAGCCTGAAGAACAAGGGAGAAGGAAATGGAAGCAGCATCAAATCCCAAGGAGCTGATGTCTTTTCTCTGTTTTGACATTGATTTTTGGCTTGTGAGGAGGAAAAAAGTAACTGAGATGCTCCCCTATCCTCCTCTTGTAGGAAAGGATGCCAAGACAGAGGCACAGCGGCACTCCCAGGAGGACAGGAAGGACACTGTCCTTCGCATGATGGGCAAAACAGGGAACTTCAAAATACTGATGTCATTTATAGGCACCACAACCTAGTTGTACTAAGGAGGCTTCCAGTGCTAAGAAAAGCGTCTAAAATTACACCCAGGATATTCTAAAGACCGAAGCACCTGAGAGGATAAAAAATAATACAAATTATTAAGTCCAGTTCTCATCATACTTGGTTGAGTTTGTGATCCCCTTGGTGCCTCACTGTCCTCGCCTCTAAAATGGGGGCAAAAATTCAGTAGAAGCCCAGGTATATGGAGCTACCAGGGCATGTACATACCGTAAACATTTTAATTTATGCCCTATAAATGTGCATAAGAATGTAAGAATGTGCTCACTGTCTGAAATTCCACATTGCCTTTCTTGCTCAAATCACAAAAGAAACTGCCAAAAGTTTTCAACTCAAAAAGTACAGGGAAAACTTTAAAAGTCATTTGTGAAGTAATCAAAATACAGACTTCCTTTCATATTTTTATCTCTTCCCCATGCAGCATTCCTTTGGTATTTTTATCTTTCCTCCATTGATAGGGTGCTTTTATATCAATTTCAGAGCATTGGTGGATATGCTCATCACCTGCTCTCTCACATGAACTGGTGCAGGTAGAGCAGGGATTGTGCAGAGTCTACCCAAGGCAGGTGAAACCCAAAGGCACTTGCCTATGGTCTCAGGGAATGTTGGGGGCATGTCACAGTGTAAAATCAAATTTCCCAGCACTTTCACATTCCCTAAATTGCCTCTAGTATACATTTTTGTTGTTTGCTATCACCTTTGTAACTTTGGAAGTAGTATAAGTATTCAAAGGCATGAAAAGGTGCACAGAAACATATTTTTCCTTCCAATTATGAAAGGTCACGAAAGTAGGACTGAAGCACCTACACAGATCCCTCAGTAGATCCGTCCTTCCATATGAAATTTTCAGCAGATTAAAAGTCCTGAAACCTCTTCCTGTGTTACTGACACCTTCAAGATCAACACAGTTGCAGCAGAGGTGAGAAAAGACTCCCCTTGTAGCAAATGAGCCATTACCCAGGAAGACAGAGAAGCATTAACAGCTGTGTGACCCTAGGCAAGTCATTTAATACCTTGGCACTTCAACTAACTGCAAAAGAATTTTTCTGTCTACCTTACAAGGCATTTTGAAAATGCATAGGGAAAAGCCTATGGGAAAGGCCTAAGTCAGACAAGATATCATATGGCAATGGGAGGCAATGTTATTCATGAGCAAAGATAGCAAAGATGCACGGGACCTCCTTCTATTACTGTTACTGTTATTTTAGCCAACATTCATGACCCATGTTATTTAATTTAGCAAGGAAAACAGTCGCCTGTGCTAGATAATAGCATTATCATCATGATGTTCAGAGAATAAAGCATAACTAAAGCAAACAATAGCCGTAGAGCTCTGAAAAGCTACTTGAGTTATTTTAGCTAGGTGGAGAAAATGGTCACACCCTCTTCCTTGACATTCATTACATCAGAAGGCTCCTGATGTTTTATTATTTCCAAAAACAGACACCAGAAATATACAGGACCAGTGTGCAGGTAACTGAGCAACCACTATCTGCTAGCTGAGGCCTGAAGAGACCTTTTCCACTCACTCTGGCATAGAACCCAGGTTCTGTTCCCTCTGACAGGAGCTGCCCCAGAGTCCCCAAGCCTCCATCACCTCCAGATTAAATTACTGCAGCACAACTGTATTTTCTATTATGCTACAATATACTGGGAATTCGAGTATTCAAATGCAACTTAATGCATTTCCTTCCAAAGGAAAGAACAAACACATCTGTAGCAAGTTATAGCTACAATTTCTGAACCAAAGAGATGTGTATATGGGTCAGTGACTCACAACATGAATAAATGCAAAAGGACCAAACTGACCTCCACTGTTATTTGTTTTATAATTCAGGAAGACTGGTGCTTGTAACCAGGGAGGTTGGTGGTATGCAGGCCAAGGAGCATAGGAGGCCACGGGAGGGAGAAGACGCTGCATGTCCCTAAGTCCAGACTCTTACAAAAGATATTCTCATACAGATGAAGAGAGCCCAGCACCCACCAGGCTGCCTGTCTGTCCTGCTGTTATGGTTTTCCCTAGACTACGAGCTCATGCTGAACAAAATCCATTAAATGTTATTCATTCCTTCACTCATTCATTTACTTCATAAGCTTAAAGAGCACCTGCCACATGACCGTCACTCTATAATAGTCCCAAACACCATGGAGGAAAAGATAAGTAAAGATAAAATTAAGGCGCAAAGAGATAAACAAATTAAAAACAAGCTGCTCTGAAAGCACACAGAAGAACCTTCTAGTTCAGTCTTAAAAGCTCAGGAAAAACTTCTAGCAGTCATCACGTTTAGGCTGAGGTCCGAAGGTTGGGCAACAAGAAGCTAGCTTGAGAGGAGAAGCATCCATGCAGAAGGAACAGCATATGCAAAGGCTTAGAGCCACGGTTCCCAAACCGTGGGCCAAGGGTGCCTCAGAGAATCTGACTGAACACACAGATATTTTAAAATTTCCTAAAAAATACAATGATATTTAGTGTCAGTCAGATACCACATGAACTACTAATTCAAGGTAGTTCACAGTTTCAACAGTATATTGCACTACATTTCTTTTGATAATGTCATAACTTTGTAAAGCTGGGTTTTCAAAAGTCGCTATCAAAAAATGTAAGAACTGCATGAAAATCAATGTGCAATAGGTGTCCAATCTGATTCCAAGGTTGGAGAAGATGTGTGGTGTCCAACAGGCACATATAATTGTGGTTATTTAAGGGTGAAATAAAAAAAAATATTTTCCCATCAATTTATGTGTATTATTTTCAAATAGCTACTAAGTTGTTAGTATATAAACCCTTATAAAAGGAAATGTTAGGTATTTCATTTAGCCTAGAGGCATCATGAAAACCTTACTGAAACTACTGAGGGTCCCATAGAATGAGAAAATGTGAGAAACTCTGGTTGGAGACAAGAGGGAGTAATGCATACAAGAAACATAAAATACTTTGATATGACTGAGGCACTGAGCAGTAAGGTGGGGATGGGTGAAAGAAAACGCTAGGAAAACAAGTGACACAGGTCATAAAGGGCACTGTAAGCATGTTAAAGAGTATGAACGTCATCCTAAGGCCAATGGGAACCAGAAAAGAATTACAAAATGCAACATGACCTGAGTTTTACTGATCTTCTCCCAGTCTTCAGAATAGCTGTGTTTTATAACTTAGTATGTAGACTCAAGTGAGGTGCAAACTCAGGAGTCAGGAACACAGAGAGATCGGTTCGGGTAAAAGCCATTCTGAGGTCACCATAGAATAGTTGCTCAATTTCACATAATCCATTGAACCTAAGTAAAAGTGCTGTGTAAAGTGTAAAATGTCTTACAAAGAAAAGTTACATCTAGCATTCACATATGTACATTTTACTATTACAAAATGAGTCCTGCTCAGAAGACAAGCTAACCTCGCCTTTTTTCATTCTGTATTTTTGCTAAGCTTAGGCTTGTTTTATCTGCAACCATCACTTCTCGAACCTGAAAACAATTTTCAGATACCAAGGGAAAGCATTACATGGTGAAGTCTGAACTGCTTAACTTCATGAAGTGTTTGAGATATTCAGTATGGTAGAAAAATGTATGTGCCAATTCTCTGAAGTATTGTTTAAGATTTTAAGAATGCTTGACTAGTCTCGTCTGCATGCATGATATATTTTACAATAAAATACAGAATATTAAAAACCTATCTTCTAACACATTTTACATAAAAGTCTTTTTTTCTTTTAAATGTTATGTTTAAGAACAATTTATTTCCAGGCCTAGGGAAGCTTTTGTCAATCTAAAGCTAAACTGGCCATCATCCACTCGCCTGGCTATTCCAAAAGTTTGAAAATAGCTGGATATAAATAATATTATTTAAAAAAAAAATCATTGGACACCCCAAGTCTTCAAGAGAGGAAGAACCAAGAAAAGAGATGCCTTCTTTATAAAGGACAGAACATTGTCAGGGGACCAAGGACTTAGGTCATTTCCAAGATCTTTCCCAGAAGAACCTACCTTTACTCGGAAGATTATAGCAAGAACAGCTATTCCATGCATTGGGATGAATCTTCCACCCTATTCCTCAGGTTCCTATGCAGAGTTCCTATGCAACACAACAGGCCTCTCATTCCACTCCTCACTCACCCCTTCCTACACAAAAGGACGATTTATCTGATTGGAAAACCAGCTTGAAGGATCTGGGTGTGCTCAGCTTAACCCTGCTCACTGTTCTTTTAGGGTCTGACTTCTTATAGAGGTCATGCCACCTGGTAAAAAGGGTCTATACATACCTCGGGAGAGGACCTGACATACGTCCTGATTTGGCTATGCTGCTAAATCAGTCCAATTTGGGGTGAGGAAATAAGTCTACCTGGTTGATATACATTCTCCAAATGGTTTTAACAAAAAATGATATTTTGATCTACTTCTGCCTGGTCCTGTGCTCCCATCTCAGACATGTAAGACCGGGGTATTTATTGATCCCAGAATTTTAATACTAGAAATAAGCTTAAGAACCCAATCAGTTCTTGTGATGGATTCAATAAGCCACAAATTACTTGCATTTCACAAATATCTATGGAGCACTTATGTGCAATGTATGGAGCTAGGTACTCATGGACACATGGTAAAGAAGGCAGAAGAAGGTCCTGCTTGGCTGCTATTTATGGTTCATCAGGAGGACAACTGATTGTCCAATTAATTATTCAGTTACAGTTATGTTAAGTACAGACTGCTGTGAAAGAATATAACAAGATCCACTTGGGCAGGCCTGCAATCTAGGAACCACCCTTGACACTGCATCCTCTCTCACTCCTGAATTGTCTCACGCCTAATCCATCCTCAAATCTAGTTCTAGATTTTGCCTCCCATATCACCTCTCAGATCCACTGGATTCTCTCCATTCCCACCAGCACCTCCACACTCCAAGCAACCAGCTAGTTTCTTTTCTTCCCTGATTACTGCAATAGCCTTTCCATTGATGGACTTGCATCCATTCTTGTCCCTCAATCTATTCTTCACACCATGGACTCATTTCAAACTACTCACCTGACCATATTGCCCCTCTATCAGAAACTTTTCAGTGACTTTAAATGCTGGGAGAACAATGACAGAATTCCTTCACTTGGCCCAAGGCACAGCACTGTCCCTCAGTCCCTCTGATCCAGCTGGTCATGCTGTCCATTGCTCCCATCTCCAAGTCTTTGCCCATGGGGTGCCCTCTGGGTGGATCACTCTCACCGGTGGTCTTTGATTCACTCCATTTCACCCCTCTGATCACATGCTGATGATTTACGTCCACCACAAAAGTAAAAGGACACCAACACCTGGTCAAGGTGACACCTGAACATAACTACTACACCATCTCTCTCTTTCTCTGGCAGAAACCTGAGAGTCTCATTTGTGCTTTCCTCAGAGTGACTGTGGCATTCTCCATTCTCAGTTACCAGCTGGCTACTCCGCCTTACTCATAAGTGCCCTGCCTGTTTAGATGTGAGTAAGCACACTTACTCTGCTGGATGCCACCATCTCCTCCAGCTTATGCTCTGCATCTCTTTGTCCAAACTCTTGAGATGGAGAATTCAACTGTTCACAAGCAGCAAAGGGGATAACTAGGCTTTGGTCACAGGTACATTCTCAGTCTAATCAGCTGTGGCCACCATGAATGGAGGTCCCACATGGTATCAAACACATTTAGGAATGCCAGAGCTACATTGCGAGAAGAGGGCAGTCACCCCACTATGTGCAACATAAGAAAAATGAAGATGGAGATGTAAAATTTGAGAGAAACAGCAAAACAAATTGGAGGAGTGCAAAGCCAAGCTGGAATCGAAAAAAGCATTTGCAAAAAATCACTTTAAAGAAGTGGAATGTGTTTACACAATTCAGGATGAATCTGGAGGACTTAGAGAGCAAATCGAAGTGATAAAAATAATCATATAGATGAACAATACAATATCTAAAAATATAAAAGAACAAAGGTGGGAAGGGCTGTTCTTATTTTACATAAAGGAATACTATTTGGACAGTTGCAGAAGCCTGCTTTTTGCTCTTAACGGATGGAGTAAAAAGGAACAAAAACTGAAGCAGGAGTCTTTCGTCTGATTTTAAAAAGTTAATGATAAATTCTAACAGTGGTTGCTAATGGATGCAATGAAATATCTGAATATTCAGATAACACAGTATAAATCATCATCCAAATATGTACTCAAGACATTTGGAGTAGGAGGGATTACTGTCATTGCAAACATTTCATCACTTTAAATATAAATTTTACTACGGAGATGCTAGAATAGGGGAACTCACGTTTTCTTTTATTTCTCTGTCCAAATGACCTATAAAAGACGAGAAAGTAAATCTCTGCTCACATTCTTTTTATAGCACTAGCACTAGAACCAGCTAATTCTCTCTTCTCTGCTTCTCCAAACTGACCCAGATCTCTGAGCATTTCTTAATGACCTGATGAGATCTGAAGGGGAGTCTGGTTATTAAGACATCTCCTCAACAAATGTGAGCACAGTGAACCATGGAGCAATGAAGCTGCTCATAATTACGGTAAGGAAGAGGCACATCTGAAGCAGTTTCTGGTGAGAACAGAAGTGACATACCCCATCCAGTCACTCTTGATTTTCTTCTAATCAAAGAGTTAAGCACTGGGAAAATAGTGTCAACACATCAAGGCAGTGATTCTTAACCCTGAATGCACAGCAGAAGGATTTTTAGAGCTTTGTAAAACTATATGTGTTTGCCAAGCCGCTATTCTGCAACCCCGAGTTCAGCACATTAGAGTTGGGACCCCAGAACAGGTCATCTGCAGAATTCTCCAGATGGTCCCATCTTATAGTCATCATTGAGATCCACTGGCTTAGGGCATGAAACACCTAAACAAGGATATACAGACACTCTGGGCAAGGAGGAAAAGCAGAGGGGCCAATGAGCTGGGTTTGCGGCTGTCTGTCCTGCAGATTTTTTTAAAGAGGAGCAACTGTGTCAGTTACATATCCTAACAGATACTCAAGAAGGTGGTGAATGCAGAGTTAAGGATGTTGGAAGAGGAGATTTATTTCTGCATTAGGTGGAAGCAAGTCTCAGAGGCTCTTTGAAACCCTAAGAGCCTAAAATTCAAATGCCCAGAGACTCTAAATGGCAGACTTTTTCAAAACCCTTCTTTGAAATGGGGTTCCCAGTCCATTTTAGATCAAATGTGACAGAAGATTCTGTGAGAGTTCTGCTATGCATTTAAACTAACATGCTTTTACCTAACGTGCACTCTCATGTCTTATTTATCAGAATTCACACCTATATGGCGCTGGGGTATTTTGAAAATAAACTTTCCAAAGCATCATCTTGAACTGAATCTATAAACAAGGACTGAGCAGCAACAGGTATGATTTAAGCAGCATTCAACTAAGCACCCATTTTGATCTAGAACATTCTTGCTCCAGATCTCTCCATGGCTGGCTTAATCCCTTACTTAAAGTCTTAGTTCAAAAAAGGTACCTGCTGTCAGAGACATTCCCTGCACATTCACATCTCACACATCACTTCCCATCTTCCTTCTCAGCCTTAATTTTCTCCACAGCATTTGATGTGCCACTTGACATGATATTATATATTTGTGTTTAATATTTATCTCTACCATTAAAATACAAGCTTTCCAAGATCAAGGGCTCTATTTTGTTCACTATTTATCTTCAGTGTCTAAAACAGTGCCTGGTACAAATTAATGACTCAAATGTTCACTGAATAAACAAGTGAATGTGTGAATCAGTCTTCTATGTGCCAGCCACTTAGTGGCTAGTTGCAGCAATTTCCTGCTAGTTGCAGGAATTTCCAATTGACAAAGTTACATTGCAGTCTAAAGTAGTTTATGGTTCCCATTTGGGCCACCCAAAAGAACGTGCTACTGGCCATGAATTTAGTTTCCAGACATGTAGTTCCCCCTGGTATTATGGAAATCCAGAGCCCAGGTTTGCCCTCCATATTGCAGATAAGTTACTACATGTAGCTGCCTCTGTGACCCAGGCAGAAGCTAAAAGACAACATACCTCCTTTAGGGAAGAAAAGAATGTACAGACGGTATCAGTAACCCCCCTATTCCGCCCCCCCCCCCCCGTATGGTTATAATAAATCTCCAAACCTCTCTGTGTCATAGGACCTTCCTGAAACTCTGTTCCCATACCCTACAGAGTGCCTTGCCCTAAACACTTACAAGCTGCTCCCTTGCACCCCTACCTCTGCTGGCACTGATTTCCATTTGCTGAATGGCTGCTTTCAGGGAGAATCTTCTCCTGTTCGTACGTCCTAATAAAATTCATGTCTAACTCCATGCCTGGTGTGTTCTTTGATGCTGGAGCCACACTGACCCATGCCCTTCAAGAGTTGGGTTGAAACAGCTTAGGAGTGTCTCAATACTGATAAAGGGCAGAAAGCACTGAGAGTAAGTAGATAGTTCAGTGAGATGACCACTTCTAGGGAATCTCCACTTAGACAAATGCAGAGGTGCAGGTGAGTTTCCAACAAAACCAGTGAGTAGCATCCTTCCTGGACCTTCCTGCAGTACTGAGGGGGAAGTCAGAAGAGACCTCTGGTCAATAAATCTGTATTGCCTGGGTTTCACTGTACCAAATGGCCGAGAGTGGCTCTCATTTCATCTACACCAAGACTTTGGGAGGGATGTGAAAAACAATCTGAACAGTTGTGCTGTCATCTCAGCTCCCAATGAACAGACTGTTGGCTTTTTGAAAGGGTGAAACCCACCCATGAGTGTGAAAGATGCAGATTCTTCTTGTGTCTAGCAAAAGAATCCTGACTTTCAGATGTCTCATTGAGGCATTACCCAGCAAACAAGTCATTATTTCAACTCAGATGTCTTCTCAGAATATCCCCTTGTCATCTGCTTTCAAAAAATTCTGAAAAGATGATGTTGTTGGAAATGTCATTTGCCTGTTATACAGAATTGAAATCAAAGCACTCTTTGTGTTAAATGTGACTATCATTGCACTTGAAATCCAGAGTATAAATGTCACTGTACCCTCTGCAATCACCACCCAGTTATCAGCTGGAGGAGGCTGCAAAGACAGATTCAGGTTTCTTAATTTTGCCACTTATTTTTTCTTGTTAATTTAAAAATATCACAGATTTTCAACTGCACTCAATTTAATGTACGATACCTGCCAGTTCTAACACACTTCATTATTTATATCACTGGAAAAGCACTTAAAAATAAAATTGCATAATTTGTACTTGTGCATCTTTAAGGTAGATTTATATCTGAAACTATCAAATAGCTGTAGCAGTTTTGCTCTGAATATTACATTTTCACAAGTTGTCACCCCCAAAACACTTGCAGGGAATGATGTGAATGGGTCATTAGTTATTTAGGTAGGTAGTTATTAAAAGAGGAGTTGAAATGCCAATTCACATTCTTGGTTGTTAGGAGCAAAGGGTCCAGGGACTGTCTACCTGGGTTCAAACCCCACACCAGCTGTTTATGAGCCTTACAAGATTTATGCTGTTTATGAGATTCCACAGCCCCATGATTTAAACTTTCTAAGCCTCATCTTCCTCCTCTGTTAAAGGGGAACATAATATTACCTATCACATAGGGGCGTGTGAAGAGTAAATCAGATTTTATATATATATATGACACTCTCAGATCAGTGCTGGCACACAGTAACCACAATTTCAGCCCTTGCTATAATGAGTATTTCTTAAAAGATTAATCATTATAATTTGCATAATAACAATAACCGTAATAACAATTATTCCTTCACTCTCTATCAGTGTCATTGTGTCAACTAGATTTCCACAAAATGTTCTTTAGTGGCACCTATTGCTCTATGGTACTGTTACTTCTCAAATGTAACAGCTGTTGGGGTCCCCTGGGTTCTCTAAAAGGATTTGTTAGTTTGGGATTTTCATTCTGATAATATTCTTCATGATTTCTTTTTCTTTTTTTGTGATAATACTCTCTGAAAACTTACAGGCCTGTACTCAGGACCATCTGGGCAGCCATCAAATAGGGGAGCCCAGTGTCTCCGCCCACTTGGGCTTATAGACGTATAGCCATGACAGCCCCAGGTTACACTCATCACCTGAAATGTCCTGGGTGAAGGAGAAGAGAACAAAGAAATGCTGGACGCCTAAATGATTCAGTCACACCCCGGAAAGGCCAGGAATCTGGTACAAAGTGTTTTGACGATCTTGGGATAGATAGGGAAAGTGAAAGAAAAACTTAGCCATTCCAGTTCTATGCCACATCACTCCATCCCAGGTTAACACTGAGAGAGTAACCCAGCCTTGCCTAACACATTAAGATAATATTGATAATTTGAATTTTGTCAGTTGTGTAGTTTTGTTAGAATTTATTATATAAACCTGTTGCACTTTTATAATTTATCCAAGCCACACAGAGGTCACACCAAGTTGCATGTTTAAGTAATATATGAAAATGATTTATGTCAACCCAGGGGACTGTGAAATTGTTTTCCTCAGAATAGGGATTGCAAGATATTAAAGTTGAAGAGATTCCGCCCTAAGAGACACATATGAAGTAAAGGGCCTGTGGCCCTTTCGGTTCATTATCCTCCCTCCACTCTCCTCCCTGCAATGCCCTTCACATCTCCCAGGATGTCACCCAAACCCCATTTGCTCTCCCACAGCAATACCCTCTACCCCGTTTTTCTCTCACTTTGTCAGCATGGGCCTTGAAACTTTTTACTTCACTTCTTCAATATGCTCCCCTCACTCTTTCCACTTCTTACTGTAAACCAGATCACTCCACGTTCCTCCCAGTCTGCTGAGCCCTCCAAAGGGACAGCTCACTCATCCTCCAGCTCTCTCTCCACACCCACCTATGGGAAGTTCTCCTGATGCCCCTGGGCAGATGTTAGCACTTCACTGCCCTGCTGCTTTCCCTACAGTCTTCCATTTCAGCAACTATTTCTTTGTTGAAATCCTCTCTTATCACATCTGTGCTTTCAGGATACAGCAGACTTCTGGCAATCAGAGACCACACATCTTTAATCATTATATATTAAATCTATAAATCTATTATAGATTAGATCACTGGGTTCCAGCACTAACGCACTGTCTGGTACACAGCAGAAATTTGGTGAAAATACACTGGTGAATGGATCACCCTGTTTCACTTGTCGTGGGTCAGTCACTCAGCTAGGTGCTCGCTATGCTGTTATCAGAACCCAAAGAAACCCCAGAAATATCCAGTTTTACTTTACAGAGGCTTAAGAGAACAATCACTTGCCCATTCACACCAAGGGCAGGGAGGAGAACCAGCAGTTATTTAATCCCAGGTTTCCTGGCCCCAACTCACTACACAATAACAAAGATGATAATGATGATGATGATAGAAATAATAATAATAATAATAATAATAATAATAGATAACTTATCTTGAGGGCCTCCTGTTGAGCAATGTCCTTGGTGCTTTGGATTTTTAGTTTATTTTATCCTTATATAACACCATAAGATAAATGCTGCTGTTATTCCCATTTTAGAGATGAGGAAACTGAGACACAGAAAACTTAGGCAACATACCCAAAGTCACAAAGCTTCTAAATGGTGGTGATGGTATTTGAATACTGTCAGGGTGAGTCACGGGCCTCTCTTCCCAGAAGGATGACTGTAGCCACAAGGGAAGATGGGATGCTCCAGAGCCATGACTGAGAAGCTATAAGCATGGGTTTGGAAGTACTAGACTGGACCTGGGGGTTTACTGTAGGAAAGGCACCAATGCAGAACAGCATAGGGTAGCTATTTTATTAATATAAGCAATGGTGATAATAGCAGCAAGAATGCTCTAGCATGAAGGCTGCCCTTTAGCCTGTGAGCAGTGGGGCGAGGAGGTAAACCATTCTGAGATACTAACATAACAATTTTATAGTTACAAGCTTTTGTATAAGACACAAAGCAAGATTTAGTACCAAGTGTGCTTGCCCTTAAGTCAGCAGCATCAGAAATCACGTCAGATTGTAGAGCTGGTGAATGTGGAACGCGTTCAGGCAAGGAGTACTTTATGAAAGTGTGCTCCTGAATTCCTTCTCACTGGCATTTGCTTCCTTCTCTGCCCAAGATCCCCACCAGCTACACCTTGAAAACAAAGTTATAGGAAATGTAAGAGAACCACAACACAATCATGGAGGCCAATAAGCGCACAAGGACCTAGAAACCAGCCCTGTGCTGCCCATGTGTTTTGTATTCAAACCCACGGGGCATGGCCTGCCCTTGAGAAACAAGACTGATACAGGAGAAAAACCCAGAGAGGAACCCTCAAGAGCCTTCTCTTTGAGGACAAATCTAGCATTTCATTTGGCTTCCTCAGTGGCATGGTTTATCAGCAAAGGGAAGGCCCATTGAGGAACAGTTCATCACGGCTGGCTATACCCCATGAGGAATTGAAGAACTTCAGGACCTAGCTGGTTAGGGCCACTATGGTTTAATGGTTAGTTCCTCTGCAGTCCATCCAAGGATGAAGAGAATGCTGCAGCCAAGCCCACTGAAGAGTGGCTAAGAAGCAGAGAGGTCAATATCCTCCCTCCACTTTCCTCCTTGCAATGCCCTTCACATCCCCCAGGAAGTCACCCAAACCCATTTGCACTCCCACAGCAATGCCTTCTACCCCTCTTTTCTCCCACTTTCTCAGCCTGGGCCCTGAAACTTTTTACTTCACTTCTTCAATATGCTGGACGATGTCTGCCGAGCCTCCTGTCATCTTTGTTTCAAAAAAACGTCCATTGCCCTGTCCATGTGCCTCAGGTGGAACCACCAAGTACAGACAAATCATATTAACCCATGCTCCAAACCCCAGAGGTTTCCCTTGGAATGACGAGGCATGTGACCAAAACAGCCAATCAGAATCCCTCCTTAAAAATGGGAGAAAAGACCAGTGGAGCTGCTGAAGCTCCCGACTCTCCCCTCCAGGGGAAGAATCCCATCTAAAGGTGGAAAGAATGAGACCAACATAAAGAAAGGGACACTGAAAGATAGAGGAGAGTAGAACTCAAATCATCTCCTGATACCCCAAGCCTTCCCTATTCCATCAGCCAGTATCCCCCTTTTTGCCTAAGCTAGTTTGTGCTGCACTTCTGGCTTAACAAAGTTTCTTTTTTTAGGTCTTCTCATTTCTTCTAGGATCTCTTGTGTACTCAGTTTTATTCAAGGTCAATTTTAATCCCTCACTCTAGTTAAGTAGCTCTTTCTTATCTGGCCATATGAAAACATGCAGCAGCTCTACACAGGAGCTCAATTCCTGGGCAAAGGAGACCAGAGAGTCTCTTCTGATATTGAGATGGGTGTCTGGGCAGTGAAAAGGGAAAGGATATATTTTCCTTGAAAGTCTGCTACTCCACAAAGGTTCTAAATTCCATTCTGCCACAAATTCATTTTATATTCTTAAGGAAATCACCTTATATCTTTGGACCTTAACTTCCATATATGGAACGAGAAGGAGGATGGAAAATTTGGAAAAGTCCCTTCTGCTCAAATTCTGGAAGTCCATCGGTCTTCTTCCCAACAGGTAGCTATCTAAATTTTGGGTTGAACATCAGGCTAAAAGTCGCATCTTCTGTTCTCCAGTCCTGGCTCTCTCACTAACCAGCAGCATGTCTTAGGACAAGCTATCAAACCTCTCCAGGCCCCAGGCATGTCCCCACCTTGACGGGTCTGACCGACCAAACTCCCTTCTGGCTCTATAGACAGGGTCATTCTGGAAGATCCAGAGCAACAGCAGAAGAACTGAATAAGGAACAGTACCAAGAAGGAGTGTCTTCAAGACCCCACTCTTATGGACTAGAAAGAACAGTTAGATGCCGAAACGCTGCCAAACATCTTGGAAACAAAAGTCTTTCCTCCTGGCTGTTGTGGCCAAGGAAGGACATACTTGAGACAAAAGGAACTGGCTGACCCGATAAATCCCAGAGTGATCTGAACAGTGAATAAAAAAGGATTTGCAAAGTCCCTTTAGGAGAATGGTGAGAAAGGGGGAGAAATCAGCTTCTCCAAGTGGAGAATTCCTGATATTCTTGCAAGCAGTGGGAACAACCAAATCAATAAGCCAAGCCCTCAATCTTGGGGTTTGCCCCTATGAAACTTATCCCCACAAAGGATAGACTAAGTCTATTTAAAATTAAGCCTAAGGCCCATGCCCCGCAGCAGCGGACCCGCCCGCCCTCCTCTCCCCTCTTCCGCCTTCACCGGCTCCTCCGCCACCAGCCTCGACAGCCTTGCCACCCTCACCTTTCCTCCTCCAGAACAGCTACTGGGGGAGTGGAGATAATACAGAGCAGCTCCCGGAGCCACGAGGGAGATCAAAGGGACGGCGTACCCCATCCTGGAACGGCTGACTATCTGGGAGAACCAGCTCCGGTGAGATCACCAAGGGGCATGGGCTTTCCTGGGTGGGACGGCAAGCGACCGGAGTCCCTCCCTTCTACCTTCCCAGGCCAGCTGGTAGAATTGGACAGGCGGTCCCCTTAGGCCGCGGCGGCTGGTGCCCCCACTACGCGAGGCCCCCCCGGACCAACTGAGAGAGTTGGGTCGGAAATCCCCAGACTGCGGAGAACAGTGACCGGGGGATCCCTTCCAAACACGTGACTCCCCCATCCGGCTGGGAACAGTGCACTCTCCCGGGCTGAGACAGCTGGCGCCCTCCCGCCACGCTTGGCGCCCCGGGCCGACTAGCTAATTCGGCCGGATGCTCTCCCGTGCTGCGGCGGCCAGCGACCCTCCCCGCATTCGGAACACCCGGCCGGCTGGCACTCTTCCAAGACACTTCGGCTGCCAAACCTCCCCTACGGTGAGAATTTTCCAGAGTTAAAGGACTCACAGCAACTTTCACTGGTGGAACCCGTAGACAAACGTGTGCCACGAGCGCCACCTACGGGGCAGGATAAGAAAAACAGAACCCAGAGATTTCACAGAAAAATCTTTCAACCTTGTTGGGTCCGACACCCAGGGAAATCTGACTAAATGCCCAGATGCCAACAGAAGATAACGGATCACGCTCAGAAAATTGAACATATGGACCAGTCAAATGAAGAAACCAATAGTTCAAATGAGATACAGGAGCTGAAACAACTAATGCTGAATATACGAACAGAAATGGAAAACCTCTTCAAAAACGAAATCGATAAATTGAGGGAGGACATGAAGAAGACATGGGCTGAACATAAAGAAGAAATAGAAAAACTG
The DNA here is from genome assembly GCF_023851605.1 of Tamandua tetradactyla. Taxonomy (NCBI): domain Eukaryota; kingdom Metazoa; phylum Chordata; class Mammalia; order Pilosa; family Myrmecophagidae; genus Tamandua; species Tamandua tetradactyla. Next base: position 25,859,877 of record NC_135333.1, read on the forward strand.
AAAAAACAAATCACAGAACTTATGGAAGTGAAAGATAAAGTAGAAAAGATGGAAAAAACAATTGATACCTACAATGACAGATTTAAAGAGACAGAAGATAGAATTAGTGATTTGGAGGATGAAACATCTGAATTACAAAAAGAAACAGAAACTATCTGGAAAAGAATGGAAAAATTTGAACAAGGTATCAGGGAACTCAAGGACAATATGAACCGCACAAATATACGTGTAGTGGGTGTCCCAGAAGGAGAAGAGAAGGGAAAAGGAGGAGAAAAACTAATGGGAGAAATTTTCACTGAAAATTTCCCAACTCTTATGAAAGACCTAAAATTACAGATCCAAGAAGTGCAGCGCACCCCAAAGAGATTAGACACAAATAGGCGTTCTCCAAGACACTTACTAGTTAGAATGTCAGAGGTCGAAGAGAAAGAGAGGATCTTGAAAGCAGCAAGAGAGAAGCAATCCATCACATACAAGGGAAACCCAATAAGACTATATGTAGATTTCTCAGCAGAAACCATGGAAGCTAGAAGACAGTGGGATGATATATTTAAGTTACTAAAAGAGAGAAACTGCCAACCAAGAATTCTATATTCAGCAAAATTGTCCTTCAAAAATGAGGGAGAAATTAAAACATTCTCAGACAAAAAGTCCCTGAGAGAACTTGTGACCAAGAGACCAGCTCTGCAAGAAATACTAAAGGAAGCACTAGAGTCAGATACAAAAAGACAGAAGAGAGAGGCATGGAGAAAAGTGTAGAAAGAAGGAAAGTCAGATATGATATATATGATACAAAAGGCAAAATGGTAGAGGAAAATATTATCCAAACAGTAATAACTCTAAATGTTAATGGACTGAATTCCCCAATCAAAAGACATAGACTGGCAGAATGGATTAAAAAACAGGAGACTTCTATATGCTGTCTACAGGAAACACATCTTAGACCCAAAGATAAATATAGGTTGAAAGTGAAAGGTTGGGAAAAGATATTTCATGCAAATAACAACCAGAAAAGAGCAGGAGTGGCTATACTAATATTCAACAAATTAGACTTCAAATGTAAAACAGTTAAAAGAGACAAAGAAGGACACTATATACTATTAAAAGGAACAATTCAACAAGAAGACATAACAATCATAAATACTTATGCACCGAACCAGAATGCCCCAAAATACGTGAGGAATACACTGCAAACACTGAAAAGGGAAATAGACACATATACCATAATAGTTGGAGACTTCAATTCACCACTCTCATCAATGGACAGAACATCTAGACAGAGGATCAATAAAGAAATACAGAATCTGAATATTACTATAAATGAGCTTGACTTAACAGACATTTATAGGACATTACATCCCACAACAGCAGGATACACCTTTTTTTCAAGTGCTCATGGATCATTCTCAAAGAGAGACCATATGCTGGGTCACAAAGCAAGTCTTAACAAATTTTAAAAGATTGAAATCATACACAACACTTTCTCGGATCATAAAGGAATGAAGTTGGAAATCAATAATAGGCGGAGTGCCAGAAAATTCATAAATACATGGAGGCTCAACAACACACTCTTAAACAACAAGTGGGTCAAAGAAGAAATTGCAAGAGAAATTACTAAATACCTAGAGGCAAATGAAAATGAAGACACAACATATCAAAACTTATGGGACGCAGCAAAGGCAGTGCTAAGAGGGAAATTTATTGCCCTAAATGCCTTTATCAGAAAAGAAGAAAAGGCAAAAATGTAGGAATTAACTGTCCACTTGGAAGAACTGGAGAAAGAACAGCAAACTAATCCCAAAGCAATCAAAAGGAAAGAAACAACAAAGATAAGAGCAGAAATAAATGAAATTGAAAACATGAAAACAATAGAGAAAATCAATAAGACCAGAAGTTGGTTCTATGAGAAAATCAACAAGATTGATGGGCCCTTAGCAAGACTGACAAAAAGAAGAAGAGAGAGGATGCAAATAAATAAGATTAGAAATGGAAGAGGAGACATAACTACTGACCTCACAGAAATAAAGGACGTAATAACAGGATACTATGAACAACTTTACACTAATAAATACAACAACTTAGATGAAATGGACGGGTTCCTGGAAAGACATGAACAACCAACTTTGACTCAAGAAGAAATAGACGACCTCAACAAACCAATCACAAGTAAAGAGATTGAATTAGTTATTCAAAAGCTCCCTAAAAAAAAAGTCCAGGACCAGACGGCTTCACATGTGAATTCTATCAAACATTCCAGAAAGAATTAGTACCGACTCTCCTCAAACTCTTCAACATAATCGAAGTGGAGGGAAAACTACCTAATTCATTCTATGAAGCCAACATCACCCTCATACCAAAACCAGGCAAAGATATGACAAAAAAAGAAAACTACAGACCAATCTCTCTAATGAATACAGATGCAAAAATCCTCAATAAAATTCTAGCAAATCGTATCCAACAACACATTAAAAGAATTATACATCATGACCAAGTAGGATTCATCCCAGGTATGCAAGGATGGTTCAACATAAGAAAATCAATTCATGTAATACACCATATCAACAAATCAAAGCAGAAAAATCACATGATCATCTCAATTGATGCAGAGAAGGCATTTGACAAGATTCAACATCCTTTCCTGCTGAAAACACTTCAAAAGATAGGAATACAAGGGAACTTCCTTAAAATGATAGAGGGAATATATGAAAAACCCACAGCTAATATCATCCTCAATGGGGAAAAATTGAAAACTTTCCCCCTAAGATCAGGAACAAGACAAGGATGTCCACTATCACCACTATTATTCAACATTGTGTTGGAAGTTCTAACCAGAGCAATTAGGCAAGAAAAAGAAATACAAGGCATCAAAATTGGAAAGGAAGAAGTAAAACTATCACTGTTTGCAGACGATATGATACTATACGTAGAAAACCCAGAAAAATCCACAACAAAATTACTAGAGCTAATAAATGAGTACAGCAAAGTAGCAGGCTACAAGATCAACATTCAAAAATCTGGAGCATTTCTATACACTAGTAATGAACAAGCTGAGGCGGAAATCAAGAAACGAATCCCATTTACAATCGCAACTAAAAGAATAAAATACCTAGGAATAAATTTAACCAAAGAGACAAAAAACCTATATAAAGAAAACTACAAAAAACTGCTAAAAGAAATCACAGAAGACCTAAATAGATGGAAGGGCATACCGTGTTCATGGATTGGACGACTAAATATAATTAAGATGTCAATCCTACATAAACTCATCTACAGATTCAATGCAATACCAATCAAAATCCCAACAACTTATATTTCAGAATAGAAAAACCAATAAGCAAATTTATCTGGAAGGGCAGGGTGCCCCGAATTGCTAAAAACATCTTGAGGAAAAAAAACAAAGCTGGAGGTCTAGTGATGCTGGACTTTAAGGCATATTATGAAGCCACAGTGGTCAAAACAGCATGGTATTGGCATAAAGATAGATATATCGACCAATGGAATCGAATAGAGTGCTCAGATATAGACCCTCTCATCTATGGACATTTGATCTTTGATAAGGCAGTCAAGCCAACTCACCTGGGACAGAACAGTCTCTTCAATAAATGGTGCCTAGAGAACTGGATATCCATAAGTAAGAGAATGAAAGAAGACCCGTATCTCACACCTTATACAAAAATTAACTCAAAATGGATCAAAGATCTAAACATTAGGTCTAAGACCATAAAACAGTTAGAGGAAAATGTAGGGAGATATCTTACGAATCTTACAACTGGAGGCGGTTTTATGGACCTTAAACCTAAAGCAAGAGCACTGAAGAAATAAATAAATAAATGGGAGCTCCTCAAAATTAAACACTTTTGTGCATCAAAGAACTTCATCAAGAAAGTAGAAAGACAGCCTACACAATGGGAGACAATATTTGGAAACGACATATCAGATAAAGGTCTAGTATCCAGAATTTATAAAGAGATTGTTCAACTCAACAACAAAAAGACAGCCAACCCAATTACAAAATGGGAAAAAGACTTGAACAGACACCTACCAGAAGAAGAAATACGGATGGCCAAGAGGCACATGAAGAGATGCTCAATGTCCCTGGCCATTAGAGAAATGCAAATCAAAACCACAATGAGATATCATCTCACACCCACCAGAATGGCCATTATCAACAAAACAGAAAATGACAAGTGCTGGAGAGAATGCGGAGAAAGAGGCACACTTATCCACTGTTGGTGGGAATGTCAAATGGTGCAACCACTGTGGAAGGCAGTTTGGCGGTTCCTCAAAAAGCTGAATATAGAATTGCCATACGACCCAGCAATACCATTGCTAGGTATCTACTCAAAGGACTTAAGGGCAAAGACACAAACGGACATTTGCACACCAATGTTTATAGCAGCGTTATTTACAATTGCAAAGAGATGGAAACAGCCAAAATGTCCATCAACAGAAGAATGGCTAAACAAACTGTGGTATATACATACGATGGAATATTATGCAGCTTTAAGACAAGATGAACTTATGAACCATGTAATAACATGGATGGACCTAGAGAATATTATGCTGAGTGAATCCAGCCAAAAACTAAAGGACAAATACTGTATGGTCCCACTGATGTGAACGGACATTCGAGAATAAACTTGAAATATGTCATTGGTAACAGAGTTCAGCAGGAGTTAGAAACAGGGTAAGACAATGGGTAATTGAAGCTGAAGGGATACAGACTGTGCAACAGGACTAGATACAAAAACTCAAAAATGGACAGCACAATAATACCTAATTGTAAAGTAATCATGTTAAAACACTGAATGAAGCTGCATCTGAGCTATAGGGTTTTTTTTGTTTTTGTTTGCTTGTTTGTTTGTTTGTTTGTTGTTGTTGTTTTTTACTATTATTACTACTTTTATTTCTTTTCTTTATATTAACATTTTATATCTTTTTCTGTTGTGTTGCTAGTTCCTCTAAACCGATGCAAATGTACTAAGAAACGATGATCATGCATCTATGTGATGATGTCAAGAATTACTGAGTGCATATGTAGAATGGTATGATTTCTAAATGTTGTGTTAATTTCTTTTTTTTTTTCTTTCCATTAATAAAAAAATAAAAATAAAAAATAAAAAATAATTAAGCCTAAGAGTCACACCCAGAGAACTTCTTTTGCTGCTCAGATGTGGCCTCTCTCTCTCTCTCAGCTGACACAGCAAGTGAACTCACTGCCCTCCCCCTAAACACACAGGACATGACCACCAGGGGTGTAAACCTCCCTGGTAATCTAGGACAGAAATCTTGGGACTCAGCATCAAGGGACTGAGAAAACCTTCTTAACCAAAAAGGGGAAGAGAGAAATGAGACAAAATAAAGTGTCAGTGGCTGAGAGATTTCAAAGAGTCAAGAGGTTGTCCTGGAGGTTATTCTTACACATTATATAGATATCCCCTTTTTAGTTTATGGTGTATTAGAGTGGTTAGAGGGAAGTACCTAAAACTGTAGAGCTGTGTTCCAGTAGCCATGTTTTTTGAGGATGATTATACAATGATACAGCCTTTGCAATGTGACTGTGTGACTGTGAAAACCTTGTGTCTGATGCTCCTTTTATCTATGGTATGGACAGATGAGTAAAAAATATGGATAAGAAATAAACAAATAATAAGGGGAACAAAGGTTAAAATAAATTGAGTAGATTGAAATACTCATGGTCGATGAGAGGGAGGGGTAAGGGGTATGGCATGTACGAGTTTTTTCTTTTTCATTTCTTTTGCTGGAGAGATGCAAATTGTTCTAAAAAATGATCATGGTGATAAATACACACCTGTGTGATGATATTGTAAGCCATTGATTGTACCATGTCAAGAATGTTTGTATGTTTGTTGTTTACAATAAAAGCATTTAAAAAATAAAATAAAATGAAAAAGGAACTAGCTGAGAGAGGGCATTTTTATATTGTTCATGATTCTATATACCACCCTATGGTAGACTGAACTGTGCATCCCAATATAAGACATGATCTTAATCTGTGTTCCTATGGGTGTGAACTCATTTATAAATAGACCTTTTGAAGATGTTATTACAAGTTAAAGTGTGGCCACATTGAATCAGGGTGGGTCTAACCTGCATGACTGGAGGCCATATAATGAGAGGAAATTCAAATATAGTTATTAGTAGAAACCAGAAACTGGAAGAAGCCAAAAGACCTGAGTCCTCAGAAGTCAAAGAAAATCAGAAGAGACCATGTGATGGAAACAGAGATGCAAGCCAAGGGATCCCAAGGATGGCAGCAAGCCAGCTCCAGAATGCCACAGACTTTAGGGAGAGCATGTCCTGTTGAGACCTTGATGTTGGTAGCCATCTGATACTGGACTTCTAGCCTTCAAAACCATGAAACAGTAAATGCTTGTTGTTTATGCCAATCCACTATGTGGTATTTGTCAGAGCAGAAGGGCAAACTAAGATTCATCCAAGATCTACTTTACAGATATGTTCAGTGTTCCTACACATGGGGGGTGGGGAGGGGAGGGAGGAGTGAGTAGAAAAGTAGAAGCTTCTGCCCTCTCGGTACTCTTACAAAGGAAGGAAGAACTTCACAATTACCATGTGTTTTAGTTTGAAAGAGGCAAGAATGTGATATATCAGAAACAGAACAGTTTTTTAAAAGGGGAATTTAGTAAGTTGCATATTTACAGTTCTAAGGCTGTGAAAATGTCCAAAATAAAGCAACACTAAAAGAATGTCCAATTTAAGGTATCCAGGGATGCCTCGGTTCAAGAAGGCCAATGACATTCAGGGTTTCTCTCTCAACTGGAAAGGTACATGGCATACATGGTGATGTCTGCTAGCTTTCTCTCTCCAGGATTCTTGTTTCATGAAGCTAACCCTGGGGTTCTCTGGCTGCATGGGCTCTGTGGGTTCTGGTGGCTCTCTCAGCTCTGGTGGCTCTAAAGCTTTTTCAAAATGGTTCCCTCTTAAAGGGCTCCTGTAAGCAACCTCGCCTTGAATGGGTGGTGACACAACTCCATGCACACCAGCTCATCAAAATTTACCATCCACAATTGGTTCATATCTCCATGGAAACAGTCAAAAGGTCCCACCAAGCAATATTAAATGAGGATTAAAGGACATGGCTTTTCTGGGGTACACAGCAGATTGAAACTGGCACACTATGGTTGTCTTAAATCAAAAGGATGCTGCAAGCTGTGGCGGATTTGCTGTCACTGCTAGGGTTAAATCACACCAAAGATCAGTGTAGAAACTGCTGAAGGGGGTTACCACAATGTCTGCATATTGACAGAGGTGGTAGATGGCAAGAGAGCTGGACTACGATGACCTCATAGACTTCTGGAATAATGACGAAAAAGAATCACTGAATGTGTATTATGTGCCAAACACTGTTCACAAAACTATATAATCAGCCTAAAACCGCCTTAGGAAGAGAAAACTATTATTACCTTCATTTTATATATGGGGAAATGGAGACACAGAAGTTGAATGAGTTGCACAGGTAGCAGAACTGGGATTTTAAATTGGGTAGGCCCGGTTCAGAGTCTACCCACTCAACACCAGGTTGAACACAGACAAACCAGGGTTCTTATCTGAGGCTCTGCCACTTTGAGCAGGGTGACCTAGGATTGGTGCTACCAGTATCTTATCTATAGAAGATGGTGACATTGATTCCTACTTCACTCTTTAAGCTCTTGTGATGCTTAAATGAAGCACCACATGTGAAGACCTGTATGCTCTTGCTTAGTAAACATTCAATCTAAGTCGGCCAGGGTCCCCTTACAAGCTCAACCCTGGGACACAGTTACGGCATGTTAGTGACATTTCTCAGATCAGGGTGGGAGGCAAGTATTGGTTTCCTAGGGCTGCTGTAACAAATGACCACAAACTTGGTGGCTTAAAATAAAAGAACTGTATTCTCTGACAGTTCTGGAGGCTAAAAGTCTGAAATCAAGGTGTCCACAGGGCCATGCTCTCTCTGAAGGCCCTGGGAGAGGAACCTTCTTTGCCTCTTTCTAGCTTGTGGCAGTTACCAGCAATTTTTGGTGTCCCTTGGCTTACAACAACCTATCTCTGTCTCTGTCTCCACATGGCCATGTTTTCCCTGTTTGTCTCCATTTTCATATGGCTTTCTCTTCTCTACGTCTCTGTTTCTTCTCATCGTCTTATAAGGACACCCATTATTGGATTAGGACCACTCTAATCCAATATGATCTCATCTTAACTTGACTAAATCTGCAAATACTGACTTTCCAAATAAGGTCACATTCACAGATACTGAGGTTATGACATCAACATATCTATCAACCCACCACAAGAGGAATTTCTTAATCCTGTATTTCTTTTCCATTTTTTTTGTTTGTTTCTTTATTTCCCTTGTACTTCTTTAAGCATAACCCTCACGAGGTGACAGATATTTAAGTCAAACAAATTTCTTACTCTCTCTATTAAAGATATTACACATGACCTATTAATTTTTTAATAAAACTCTTTTCTTTTTTTGATTAAGAATTCATTTGTTTAAACAACAATCTCTAACAAGTTCCAAGAAATTTATGAATCAAACATGGTCTTGACATCAAGATATCTACAATTTCACTGGTACCTAAGGGCGGCCATGCAGGACACAGCTCCAGGAGGGAGAAAGTGATAGCTCAGGACAGCATCTGGAAGACACTGCAAGGGCTCTGGAGATGAAAAGAAGAGAGGGAAGGGTGGGTTGGGGAGGAAAGCAGGTTGTGTGCGGGGGCACAGAAACCCTTGGAATAAGGTGAAGCACTGAGCAAACGTGAGGGGGTGTTAATATGCAAAAGAAACCCAAAATGATCCTTCCCAACATGCTGAAAGCAGCTTCTCTTGCAGTCAACTGTGAAAGCATGTGTGGAAATTTCTGAATCTATGAATATGAGCAAACAGGCTAGCAAACCACATCCAAAGTTGCAACCCTAATATCAAAATCTTGGAATGCAGGCATGCTCCCTTGGGTCAGATGAGGACAGGGGCTTTCTATGTTTGGTATGGTTAAGGCAAAGTCATACAGCTTTTCTCAAAGTAGATACAGTAATAATGTCAGTAGATTCAATTGTGGTGTTTGTTAAAATGCAGATTCCTGGACCACATACCAGGTCTAACTGAACCAGAATTCCAGGCCTGGGGTTTAGGAAAACATTTTTGAACAAACTGTCTAGGTGATTTTTAGTCCCACTAAAGTCTGAGAAATGCTGCTACATATACTGGAATCGGATGGAAATGATCCTAATTCTGACACGAAGAAGTAGGACAGCTTTAGAAGACATCCCCTTCTCTAAATAATGCCCTGTGAAGGGTTGAATGTGGGCCCAGAAGACTCTTGGACCCCCCAAAATTTAGGGAACAGAGAAAAAACCTTGGCCCCACAAAGCAAATAGCATGCACATCACTCTCTCGCTGAGCCGCGAATTTCTGAGCTATGAAATGTTATGAGCACAGCACCCACCCCATCAGGTTGTATGAGGATCAAACAGGACGAGGCAGACACAGAGAGCAATTAGCAGAGGAACTGGCCCAGGGTAAGCGCTCAAAAGATGCTGTCTTTATGACGGATATAATGCTACATAGTGCATATAAATTCATAGAATGTAAAAAAAATGTAGCAAAACATGGTAATTAAGTCAGCCTGCCTCCTTTCTTATGAGCACCAGAATATTTAACTCATCAAGAGCCATATGGGTGGGCTAGGGCAATACTTGGCAATTTGATCTTGAGGTTGAGAGTCAAACAGCTGCTCAGCTGACCGGTCCTTGAGTCTCTCCAAGTCTCCTCCTAATGAACTAGAGCTAAGATCAGCCTTTTACGACTCCTTTCTTGCCTCGCATATCAACTCCGTTAGCAAGTCCCATGGGCACCATAATATATCCCAACTCCAAACACTTTTCAGCACCTTGGCTTGAGTCACCGAGGCCCAGACCAGCACCCCCTCGGACTCTGTGATCATAACCACCTCCCGCCAGGTGCCTCTGACCACACTCTTCCTCCCGGTCAATATTCTCTCCTCCTATCAGGCCCCTCTTCTAAGTCCATCGATGCAGGGTTGCCAGATTGAGCAAATAAGATCCTAGGATGCCCAGTTATGTACACATTAAACAACTGTTTGTGGTTTATCTGAAACTCAAATTTAACTGGCCATCCTTGTGTTTTATCTGGCAACCATTTACCAATGGTTTCCTACTGCACTTGGAACAAAACTCAAACTCTCACTAGATTCAGTGAGGCCCCACATCATTTGGCATCTGCCTAATTCTCAGTTCTCTTGGCTTCCCTCTTGCAGGGTTGCTGTATTTGCTGTTCTTTTCATCTGGAACAGTCTTGCCTCAGATCTTGGCTCAGCACCTCCCCTAGCCCCACTTGATTTAGGTCTCTGCTCCAAGCTCACCTGTTCATAGAGTCCTCCCTGGCAGCTGAAATCAGTTTCCACCCAGCCTCTCAGTGTCCTTCTCCTTAACTCACTCATGTAATTTAGTTTTTATTCAGCTCTCTTATGGCAAAGTAAGTTCCATGAGGGTAAGAACTGTCTGTCTAAGTCATTGTGTACCACCAGCATTGAGAATATAGTTGGTGCAAAATGAACATTTGTGGAATGAATGAATGAATGAATGAATGTTCAAGGAGGCAGCACAAGGAAGGTACCCCTCTCGGCTCCAGAGAGCCGCACCCAAAACTGTGCCAACCAGACACAGCCCAGCAGGTGGTGTTGACTTCTCAGCTACAACATATGCGGGGGGAGTGAGGTGAGGGGGGAGAAGAGCATGTGGGGCTGAGGCTCCCTCTACAGGGAAGATGGAGGTGTTAGGAAGAGAACCTACCATTTGTCAGGTAGGCCCAATGCCAAGAGGAGGGCTGCCCACTTAGAAACCAAAATACCCAATGCCTATTTTCCATCCCGTCCTTCCTCAAGCAGGGGCCCTCACTCTTTCGGTGGTGAACAGTCACAATAAAATTTCACACCTGTGGAGCGCTCCATATGCTTGTGCTCTGGAGATTCATCACAGCACCATGAGTGGGTCTCATGCCCTCATTTTACTGGAGAGGAAATCGCAAATGTTCACTTTTATTTTAAGCTCAGATTTTCAGAGTCCCAGTGCCTCATACTTTGCATTGTTTTGAATGCAGAGCTCTGGTTCTAAAAGCTGTGTTCCTTCCTGCCTGCCCCTGCCCTGGCCATGCTCCTCTTCCCCTTCAGACCTTGGTGGCCTCCTCCACCACAAAGAGAGGGAACTGCCTCCCATCCCGCCCTTCCGAGCTTACTGCTCGTGATGGGTCTGCCTCTTCCACACCTGATTGTTGAAGACATCCTAACTGGTCCCCTTACACCTCCCGCATTTTTCAGCCACCCCTGAACCTCCTTTGGTGATGTCCCCAACTTCGGCCTACCTTTGCAAGGTTTTATGCCTTTCCTGAGCACATACCCAAATGTAAAAACACGACATTAAGCACCAAGTCCTGGCTCAGAGTTCCAAGTCGGTAAATTTAAAATTATAGTTCCCACAGTAACCATCTCTCTTCCTACCATGCCCGTATTAAGAACTCCACGTTATTGTATGGGCTGACAAATTTACTGCCTTAATGTGTGCGTGCCTGTGTGCGTGTGCAGCTCAGCCGGGCTAAATTATGAGAAGTGCAAAAATTCCATCTCAGAACTTTCAGGCTTTGGGGAGGTTAAATTTCCAGCAAGAGTACTGCATTGATGATTTCCCCATGCCTCCAGCAGGAACAAATAATGAGCATACCTTGACAGTTGTTCAAGAACCAGCACTCCATCCTCTGGTCCCTGCACCCACCAAAATAAGAAAGCCCCAGGCTAGCACGGCACATTGTGCTTGTGCCCTACCGTGTTGGGGGGCAGCCTTCAATCCCTGCTGGAGATCTGGGATTTGGTTTGCCACATAGCAAGATAGGTAAAAGCAGAGAGAGACGAGACAGAGAGGGTGTAAGCAAGAAAGGCAGGGGCAAAAAACAACAGCATGGAGCAGAGGGAGCGGAGAAGAGATTTGGGGAGACCAAAGAGAAAAAGTAAAGGAAAATGGGCACAGAGAAGTGGGAATATAATGAAGAGACCAAAAAGTAGTAAAGACAAAAGAAAGAGAAAAGAGGCTCAGCCTGATAAGAAAAGGAGAAGTAGAAGTGTAAAGAGAAAAGAAGAGAAAAAAAAAATGGAGAGAAATGATACGAAAAAAATACTCTTTTAAATACTTATAATATGTCATTTACGATGCACATTATAGGACTTTTACTCATAGATGTTCAATAAATGCTCTGCCCCCTTGTGTGCCAGATGCTTCCGTGGGTGATGTCAGCCTGGCGTGAAGGGGAAGTGCATGTACCTGGGGCCACTGGACCGGGTTCAAGATCTTGTTCCATTGCTTGCTGGCCATGTGAGCTTCAGCCCCGGTTCCCTCCTCCACAACTGAAGGATGACAGTCCCCAGCCCACGGGCTGTCCCGAGAACTAAAGAAGGGTATGCTTGTAGAGACAGGAGGCACTGTATCGATGAAGGGGCTGTCAGTGTGTCCGTGATCCCCACCCTCAGTCCGTCCTCTTCCCCATCCTGAATGGAGGCATCCTTGTGCAAGGTTCACCCGTGAGGCTGGCACCCAGCTCACACGGCCAGTAACCAACAGGAGGTAGAATTCAGGCACCCTCCATGCCCCTTCCTAGAAACCCCTGGGGAGAGAATGGAGGGAGGGGGAGGCATGGAAAAGAGTGACGAAGAGACACAGAAGAGGACCCCACCCCCCGCACTAAGGTGAGCAGAGAGATAGGGAGAAGGCAAAGCAACCCAGGAGAAGAGAGAGGGAAGAAAGAGAGGGGAGAGGGGTTCTTGAAGCTTCTTGAGGAAGGCAGCCAAGTTGGAGGTCTGCGTTCTGACCACTTCCATCTGCCTTAGGAGGCCCTCCAGCCAGGGGCCAGCCCTGGGAGGGGGTTCACCTCCCCGTCTTCCGCAGTCCATTCCAAGCCTTTCTTCCCAGGACCATCCACCATTCCCGTCCCCTGGAGCCAGCACTACAAAGCCACTGCAGCTGCACAAAGCAAGAGAGCAAGCTGACTTTGCCTTGGAAGCTCATCAGCAGGCGACTCACTTCCTTCCTACTGAGGCAGCCTTCACTCAAGCCAGGGAGGCAGCAGACCCAACAGCCTTTACTTTGGGAGGGTCCCAGAATGGGCGAGCAGCCCTGGCAGTTACACAAATCACCCTTTGGCTTGAGAGCAGAGAAAATTTGCTATGGGCATTATTGAAAGAAATTAAATATAGACAGCCCACAAAGGTCCCACGCAATTGCTTTTTTGCAGAGTCCAGCCGCAAGCTCTGTAAGCAGATGTGGAGGCAGTCTCAACTGCAAAATTTTAATCTAATTGACATTTGAAGGGAAGCAGGAGGAGAAGAAGCTGATTGGTCAGAATGAATGGTTTCACCCTTTTCTAAGAGATGGGAGGAAGGAGAGAATTAAAAATAGATTTGTTGTCGTCCTAACATACAAGTCACGCTCATGACATTGATCACAGAGAGAATAAGCATGGCTGAGTATTGGACATGGTGGTACCCACGGACTCATCTCTCACCAGAAGTATTGACTGCACAGTAAGAAACCTTGAGAGCCCGCAACTGGGATACGGCACTCCACAGGGTAGGAGGGGCAAGTAAGCAAGGAGGTAAAATACATGTCTCTCTGCTCACAAGCCGTACATCTCTATACAGAATCAGACATAAAAATCTGCTGAGCCCCATTAATGTCTCATAAGTTTCCCAGCATGTCCTGCCCCATCACAGCTTATTTCTAACAAACAACTGCAAAGGTTACAATTCCTCTTAAGGATTAACTCCTCCTCTCTCCTCCTCCTCTCTGAGCCAGTTCCTTCAATGGTTCTGGCAGAAGATGGGAAACACCTAAGGAAGGAGGAAGAGGTGGAGCCTGGGGTGGAGGAGGTGAGCCTAACCCTCTCCGAGCAGCTCTGTGGACTTAGGGAGCAGGTCCCTTCCTCCCTCCACACCCACATTTCTTCTCTCCAACATGACGTGTTCTGTGGTGTCTGTTACTTACCTTAAAATTTGAGCATTGCCTTTAATATTCCAATAATTTGTACCTAAAATAAAATGATTTACACCAAAGAACTAGCCCAGAACCAATCTCCCATTTTTTTTTTAAGTGGGAAAAATAAGTGAGCCGTATGTTAAGCCAATGCCCCTTTCCTGATCAATTTCCTAAAATGAAACTAAGACATCCTAAAACAGTTTTATTTAAACAATACGTTCTCTTATTAGGATGTGAAATGCTTAGAACGTGCTGCCTGATTATAAAACTATTCTGCTGCTATCAGCACACAGTTACTGTGTATGCAGTAATGCGGCTTTTCTCGATACCAGCACCATCCCAGCCTTGCATACGCCTCTGTGGACACGCTAAAGTTTTTCAAAATATCTATGTTTCCGATGTTCTACCAGTTATATCTGTCCTGTAACTCAATATTTTTGCAACACACCATTTTGTTAAAAGCAATGCATTTTTTTTGCAAGCTAAATGTAAATTTTCCCTATATAAACATCACCCCCAAAATGTGGTATTGAAATATGCATATTCTTGGGTACTAGCTAAACAAGAGGCATTCTACTAAGAGAACCTCAACTCACGAGCAGGGCGGCAGGATGAGGCCATGTTCCATGGGAGAAGCTGTGGTTTTACGTGTTTGTGCTACAACCTAGGTGCGGCCAGTTATCATTTTCATCAGAGACCCACCCGGAGGACAGAAGTAGTATCTGCTAACAGGATTTCAGACACGCTACACTTCTACTCTTGATAGCTTGATATAGTGGATTTGGAGATGGGCTTATACTAATGCTAATGGGAAATTAGCAGCTTATTAAATGGCATGTTGACTGTTAAGAAAGGGCTCACACTGGTAAGATAGAATGGTCAAGAAATGTGGACTGGCTAAAATATTTTATAGATCTTTTTCATGAACACAGAATGAGAATTTAGGGCGGCTGGGATCTACCCTCAGGGAGGGTATCCTGTTTTCAGGAACTGCTTAGGAGGAATTCATTTTCCTGATGCCAGTGACTAGGGCAGTGGCAAAGGTCTCTGTGATACCATCATATCTTCCTCTAGTTAATCTGTCATTCAGGACAGTAGCCAGAGCATCTAAAAGGACAGAGGACAAGGATATATCATCTATATTGTTAAAGTTGATGAATATTTGCTTAATAAATGTCTCTTTGTATGGCAGAATTTGGTCAAAGATTTTTTTTTCATCATAAGCTATCAGTCAGATTGTGGGGGGAAGGAGGGAAGCTGACAGACATTCTTTGAACTCAAACTTTTTTGGCCAGTACTTTTACATACAGAATCAGCTAAGGGCTAGACATGACCAAATCAACTTAGGAAAAGTCACAAAAAAGAAATAGGATTCAGCAGTTCTCAGGTCTCTTCTAGCTATAAAAATTTACATTTAACAGTATCTAAGAAATGGCTAGTTGTAGCCTTTGCATGGCAGATACCAGCTTTTGTTTCTTTCTTTTGAGGGGGGGAGGTGTCGGTGATGGGAGGAGGGTCTGAGAAATCAGAGTCTGGGCCTGCCTTTACAAAGTCAGAGAAACAGATAAATGAAGTACCGACTGGGCACCTCTGTGCCTGGGTACTATCCAGAGTATACTCCCAGAGTACTATCTCCAGCTATCTGGCCACCTAAGTTCCAAATTCTTTGTACTCTCCATACTGCAAATATCAATTTGAACTGTAATGTAGTAACGAGACTAGCTGGCTGATATTCCTAAAAGCCAAATGTCACCTGTTGCAGAAGAAAACGGGAACACACACCTAATGATTGTTTTTTTTTTTAATTTTCCCTTAACATTTTATTATGAAAATTTTCAAACAAACAGAAAAGTTGAAAGAATTTTACAATGCACATGTATATATGCTCAGGCCTAGATACTACCATTAACATTTCACCACACTCGCTTCATCACAGAGCTGCACATACACGTCTTTCTAGCCATCTGTTGTGAGCTGAACTGTGTTTCCAAAATGATGGGCTGAAGTCCTACGAATGCTCAGTACCGGTCAATGTGACCTCATCTGGAGATAGATATTTGTAGAAGTTAAACTAAGGTCATCTAGATGAGGATGAGGAGAGGACACACAGGCCAGGTGAAGAAGGAAGCAGAGAGTGAGTGATGCTGCCACAAGCCAAAGAATACCCGAGGTCTCTAGGGGATGGAAGAGGCAAGGAAGCGCTCTCCCTTAGAGCCTTCTTGGGGAGCACAGCCCTACCAACATCTTGACTTTTGCATTTCTGGATTCCAGAATGTGAGAGAAAGAATTTCTCTTGTTTTTAGCCACCTAGTTCATGACACTTTGTTATGGCAGCTCTAGTAGACTAATACATCATCTTACATTTTTATTATGCATTTTTAAAATAGTAACTTACAGTCATCAGCACATTATTCTCTAGGTACTTCAGTATGAATATCAGTAACTAGTGTTCAATAATGATTACAGCTTTTTTTTTTTCTTTTTTTGAGATAATGTAGATACAGTGAAATGTACTATCAGATGAGTTCCAACAGATGGATACACCTTTGTAACCCAAATCCCTTTATGACACAGAACATTCTGGGGTAGTGGCAAAGATCCCCAGACCCATTCTCAGTCAATCTTTACCCCCAACCCTCATAACAACCACTATTTTGACTTTATTTCTTCCTGTTCCAGAACTTTATCTATTAGAAATGATAAAGTGAATGCTTCTTTGGTAAGGTTTCGTTCACAGCATAATGTTTTTGAAATTCAATTAGTTGTTGTATGTATCAGCTGTCTGTTACTTTTTATTGCTTTTTATTGCGTTAACATACCACAGTTTAGAGAAAGGAAACTTATAGGCTGTATGTTGAATGAAATGTCAGGAACAAAAACACAAATATTATCATGCCTCAATCATATGGATTAACTATAATACAAAAATTCATCGAACTAAAGTTGAGAGCAAGGGATATCAGGTTGGAGCACATTGTAAAAGGTCCTAGATTGTAAGCTCAGACAGTCACACATATTCAAGAGTGCAACTCTTAATTGTAAATTCTCAGATACTGAGCTCTTTGTATATAATCTGGTCTTTCCCAAAAACTTCGGGTATGTATGTGACACCTGAGACTCAGAGTTAGAGCTCTGAAGCTATGAAACTCAGCAGTACCCCAGACAGGAGCTGTTTAAAAAGCTGAAAATGTGATCAGACATCGAGTAGACACATGAATGAAGCTGATCTGGATAGGACTGAGGTATATCAGAAGACTGGGCAAAGGATGGTATCATCCACATTTTATAACTTCAACTTCTGTGTGAGACTAAAGGGGGAAATGTTTATTTGGTGTGAAATTTATATTTTTGTTAGTGCATTTCCTAATTTAACTTGTATGGTCAGTTTAAACACCATAAGTACATGGAATCTTGAACAGGGCATGAGACTTTGTTGGTTTGTCCAGGTTACAGTGATGCCCCAATAAATCCCAGTTTATAAAGAAGTATTTGCAAAGTCCCCTTGAGGGAATGGGGAGAAAAGGAGAAATATTAAACTTTCCCATTTAGAGAATTTCTGATATTCTTGCAAGCAGTGGGGACAACCAACTCAATAGGCCAAGCCCTTGATCTTGGAGTTCACCCCTATGAAATTTATCCCTGCAAAGGACAGGGTAAGTGTACTTAAAATTAGACCTATCTCTCTCTCTCTCTCTCTCTCTCTCTCTCTGTCTCTCTCTCTCTCTCTCTAAGCCGACACGGCAAGTGAACTCATTGCCGTCCCCACCCCACCGCCACATGAGACACGACTTCCAGGGGTGTAAACATTCCTGGCAACATGGAACAGAAATCCCAGGATGAGCAGGACCTGACATCAAGGATTGAGAAAACCTTCTCAACCAAAAGGGGGAAGAGAGAAAGGAGAAAAAATAAAGTGTCAGTGACTGAGAGATTCCAAACAGAGTTGAGAGGTTATCCTGGTTGTTCTTACACATTATATAGATATCACCTTTTTAGTTTATGGTGTGTTAGAGTGGCTAGAAGGAAGTACCTGAAACTGTAGAGCTGTGTTCCAGTAGCCATATTTCTTGAACATGAATGTATAATGATATAGCTTTCACAATGTGACTGTGTGATTGTGGAAACCTTGTGTCTGATGCTCCTTTTATCTACAGTATGGACAGATGAGTAAATAATATGGATAAAAATAATAATAGGGGGAACAAAGGTTAAAATGAATAGATTGAAATACTAATGGTCTATGAGAGGGAGGGGTAAAGGGTATGTTATGAATGAGGTTTTTCTTTTTTCTTTTTTTTTTTTTTGCTGGAGCAATGTAAATGTTCAAAAAAGTGATCATAGTAATGAATACACAACTATGTGATGATATTGTGAGCCACTTATTGTACACCATGTATGGAATGTTTGTATATCAAGAATGTATGTTCGCATGTTGTTTTTACAATAAAAATATTTAAAATATAAATACGTATAAACATCACAGTTTATTTACCCATTCTTTTACTGATGAACACCTGAATTATTTCCAATGTTTGGCAATACCCACAACTGGAATTAAAGGATCAGAGGGCAAGTGTTTGTTTAGTTGTATAAGAACATGCCAAACCTATTTTCAAAATGTTTGAATTATTTTGTATTCAAACCAGCCATGTACAATAGCTGTAATTGCACCGCATCCTTGTCAACCTTTGATGTTGTCAGTCTTTTCAGTTTTGGCCAGTCTTGTGGGTTTGTAGTAGCTTATCATGGTAGATTTCCCAGCTTCCCAAGGAGTATTTGAATTAGAATTCCATTTTGATTTATCTACGGTAGTTTTGAATGTAGCTCTTTGTATAGCTTTTTTAGCAGATCCTCTAGGTATTATTATTATCCTGCATAAGTTATCAAAGTCTCCAGCTGCCAACATTTTATCATTCAAGTGAAGTCTAAAAAGTTTATTTCCCTTCGCATCCCTTTACCCTCCCACATTTACAACGTGATCACTTTATTTTCTCTACATACATTGACAGCCACATTAGATGTGTTCCAAGCGCCTTTACATCTTGGACTCCTATTGCGAAACTTAGTTCCCACCAAGCAGGCACACCTGCCTGAGATGAGAGAGGCAAAAATGAACACCAGGAGGCGCAGAACTCTCTGCTGCTGCTTCTGTTGTTTTCTGGCAAGCATTAACGAGGAACTGTTTGTTTCCTTCGGAGGCAGCTGTGTTGAGATCCCCACGTCTGATCCCTAACTTCAAGAGAATCAAGAAATTGGGCACCCATCCTGCCAACATAGAACACAGCAAGTAGGCATGGTCCTCAGATGCTGTTGCAGTGGCTCCTTTCCTCCCTCCCTCCCTTTCTCCCTCTTTAAATTTTATCGTAGCACAATATATATAATAAAAAATTAGCCACTTTAATCATTTTAAATGTGCAATTCAGTGGCATAACTGCATTCACAGTGTTCTTCGACCATCACCACCATCTATTCCCACAACTTTTTCATCACCTCAAACAGAAACTTTACCCATTAAGTTGTCACTTCCTACCCTCCCTTTCCCTAACCCCTGGTTACCTCTTATCTAATTTCTGTCCCTATGAATTTGCCTATTATAGATATTGATTAAGTAGAATCATAGAATATTTATCCTTTAGTGCCTGCCTTCTTTCACTTAGCATGTTTCCAAGGTTGTAGCATGTATTGGAACGTCATTCCTTTTTACAGCTGAATAATAATATTCCTTTTTACAGTGGAATAATGTGATATATATAGTATGTGTATCACATTTTGTTTATCCATCCATCCACTGGTGGACATTTTGGTTGTTTCTACCTTGGGGCGATTGTGAACAATGTCTGCAAGGCTTTCTGAGGACGGGAAAGTTAGCCACTCTGCTGGTGTCTGGTCCACAGTGGTTCTCAGAGCTGCTGCTAAGAGCTCAGCTTAGAGCCTGCGCCTCCAGCCTCAACCAGAATTCTGCAAGGAACGTAAAAATGGTAATAAATCCTTTTCCATATCAACCTATGCTTTCTCTTTTCTGTAACTGAACTCTAGTGGATAGAGTCCCACAACTAATTACTGGCAGAGCTGGGGCCAGAGCCCAGTTCTCTGTTCTTTCTTCTATAGTATGCTGCCAGAGTCTTTCAACAAAATTCTTCAAAGGGAAAAGAGCTGGAAGTCCCATATTCTATTTTGAGGACATGCACTGGGAATGAAATGCTTGCATTCCTTTGTTATCTACTTTTAACACCTCCCCACATGTGCGATCATCTTTACCTGGATACTGGTTAACCCATTGGTTATGAAGCAAACTAACACTATGGGTACCTCCTAGGCAGCACACTGGTGACAGCAATGAGCACATTTCTCTGTGGTGCCTTGCTACTGGAGTTGAATTAATAAAGATATTTGTTTCTTAAAAGATTAAACTTGCCCCAATAAACAGAGGAGGGTGAAATCTGCAGCAGCTTCTCACACTTCTCTGCATGTACACAAATCCTGCACTTAGAACCCAAAGATCTGGAAATTTCATCTAAATAGAATCATACAGCTACAACCCAGCTTGGGCCATTTATTGAACCTTTTGTGAGCTTCCATGGTTCCTGCCCAGCTGGCTTTTTGACTGTCCTGAAACAAGGCAAGCTCATTCCCACAATAAGACTTGTGCACTTGAGATTTCCTTTGGTTGGAATCTACATTCCCTTAATACCCCATTTTCCTAATACCCTAAGTTCATTCTGGTTTCTACTAAAAAGCCTTCTCTAACACCCTGTACACCTGATTTATTTTTTCCCATAGTGCTTCCATGACTCAATCTAATATACCTATTTGTTCATTGATTATCCCCTCCTACTAGAATTTAAGCTCCTTAAGGGCAGGAAATTTTCTGCCCACTCCATTATTCCTGGTGCCCAGAAGAGTGACCAGTACCTAGCAGGAGCTCTATGCACATGCGATGAATGAATGAATGCCTCTGTGCATGTCTGGCAGGGTTTCAGTGCCGTCATCTATAAAATCAAACGCACAATACCTACTTTGGACAATTGTAAATATCCATGGAGACCAGTTCTGTGAAGACACATGACAGTGTGCCTAGTACATGGCAGGCACTCCAAAAGGTTCATGGATTCTAAGACAAATCATTTTTCACATTTTAAACTCTCTGAACTCAAACATAGGGATATAGTTGTCACATTGGCCAATCTGCAGGATGGGTGTCAGCAGCTGTGAAGAAGATCCTGGGGACGATGAAGGAGGGGTCCTCTTCTAATGTTTCTTAATGAAATGGTTGTGGGAAGGAGATGAGTGAAATGGAGAGTCACACATGTTAAGCCACAGAGCTGAAGCTGAGAGGAGCCAGGAGTAGGGTAGCTCCATAGAGCTGCAAAGTGGGCAAAAGAGCTTTCCTTCTGGATTTCTTATAAAAAGTGCTGCAGACCCACGAAGAGGCAGACTGTAGAGAATCAGAGGAGGATAACACCAAGTCAAAAAGTTATCCAGAAGAGGAAGAATCAATGTGAAGAGCTTTAGGAATGCCTGAACTAACATTACCTGGCTATATTTTCCTTTACATGTAGGCGCAACAGTAAAATATGATAAAATATATCTAAGTCTAAAAGGGTTCTTTCAATGAGTACGAAATAAAGATTCAAAGGGATAAGTAAGCATTGTACCACAGTTTAATTAAAAGCCTTTTTTTGATTTCTTAGCTTTACATAAAATAATAGCACCTCTTACAATCAGCACCATCAAAGATTAGGCTAAACAGGGAATGTGAAGAAAAATCGGAAACAAGATTCCCAGACACTCCTGACCCCAAATATTTCTCTGTTGGTTCATCCATTGGATTAATTTCCCTGTATTTGTTTTTTCCTGTGCCTATTTTCCATCCTGACTTAACCATGAAATTTTGAGGAAAGCAGCAAATCTGTGCGTTTCTCTAGGAAAGTGGTTCTCGAAAGGATGCACTTTCAGCACCACCTGGGAACTTCCCAGAAGCACACATTCTCAGAAACCGGGGGAAGGTGGGTAACAAGGCTTCCAGGTGATTCTCATGCACACTAGAGTTTGAGGACCACTGCTCCAAGAAAAACATATAGCACCAAATGCCACCAGCTTGATCCACCCGACTTATTGAAATTTATCGAAAATGGCTTAGGAGATAATCATGCACTGGGCATTGTGCTGGGAGCCAACTGCTGCCTCATAATTGAAAAATGATACATGCTATCAACTAAAAAAACTCAAAACAGAATGAGATGAGAGTTGCCCTAGGTACCAATACCATGCTCTGTGCAGGGGGCAGAAGATTGATTCTGATTAAGTTCCAGTGAGCTTCCTGGAGGAGGTGGCAGAGGAGTGAGACCTTGCAGGATGAGAAGAATTTAGATAAGTGCTCTATGACAAAAGAGACACCTGTCACTAAGGACCAGGCACAAGCAAAGATGTGGATCTTTGAAAAGGCCCAAGTAGGCTCACAGCCCCTTGACCACAGGAACAATCTTCTAGATATCCCTAAGAACCTGATTAATATAACAAGCCCTCCTCGTTTTACATTCCCATAGGTTCCATTTGTGGCAAGGACTGCCAGTTACCACCCCACATCTATTCTGCATGCAGGAACAGAACCCTGAGCACTGAAGGCAGCAATGTATGCAGATAAATGACTCTACCTCCTGGCCTCTTGGCCATTAGGTGTGGCTTTGCGGGACTTCAGGAAGCCAGAGAGGACACACATTAAAAGCAATTGGCCCACCTGGGATTTGTGTCCTCTCTGGCCTTCTCTCCTGCTCCTTCTGGGCCACTGGCCTAGTACAAGAATGAAGGTGCTCTAGCAGTCACTTTGGACCCACAGCCAAGAGCCAAGGGTAGCCGAGCGGAAAGATAGGCCTTTGGGATCCTAATGACACCATTAAACCACCATTCCACCCTATACCGCCAACCTCTTACTTCTTACAGATGAGAGAGAAATACACTTCTGTCTTGTTTAAGCCACTATTATGGGAGCCGCTGGTTATATGATGTTGAGCTTTTTTGAAGTAATTCATCTGTCTCTATCAGCTGCCTTTCAATCTACAGAACTCCAGGTTCCTCCTCCACTTTGCTGAACATTTTCACCCCCAATTGCCAATTTTCCTCTCCATCTACTGCCATCTTGTTGATGACATTGTCACAGATCCACCTGCCCCTTAGCCTGGCAGCAATGGAAGGGCATCATTTCCAAGGATATTCACCCTAAGTTCCCTTGAGCATCCGCATTCCCCTCCACACTTCCATGACACAAACCTTGACCCAGGGACCAGCTGCAGCAGCAGCGCGTGGGACATTGTCAGAAAAGCAGAATCTTAGGCCTAGTAACTCACAATCCCCAGTTTTAAAAAGATCCCCAGAAAATTTGTGTGTCCATTCAAGTTTGAGAAACACTGCTGCAAAGATCATCCTCCTTACCTAGAACAGCTCCAGATCATGGATTTGGAAACCCATTCTTTGCCTACACCCAGCCCTGGACTCATCCCCATCCTTCCATGTCTCCCCTTGTCAACCTTTCCTGCATCTGTAAAAGCAACCTTCTACTACCCTGAATTACTACTCACTCTTCTCTAAACAAAATAACTACTCTCACACCTCCCTGCTTTGGTTCTTATTATTCCCTCTGCCCGAGAATGCCCTTCAAAACCTCAGAGGGCCTATGGATCTCCTACCCACCCATCATGCATGGGCAGTTCAGACGCCACCTCCAAACCATGGGGTTTTGGAGGAGTGGGACTGAGCCGTCTATGTCAGCAAAGCAGGGCAGCAGTGGGCCCTGGAGCCTCAGGCCACTTCCTAGAGTGACCTGAAACAAGTCATGTAAACTCTGTCTGTCTCAGTTTCTTCATCTGAGAACCAGGGAGAATAATGGTAACTACATTTCACAGGGTTGTTCTAAAAAGTCCAGGTGATAATAACAGTAAAGTACTTGGCACCTTAATATCTGCTTAACACCTGGTAGATATTAACTCTCTAAACTATGCCCTAAAATGGGGGCAGACACACGTGGGTACTCAGGACACGTGCACTGAATCCAACTGCAGTTTCTGGGGTCATCTCTGTGCCTTAGTTGTCTGTAAGCTCAGAAGTCCACCACACCCACTCTTCTCCACAGCCCAGAAATAAAGCCTAAATCCAGCCCCCAACAGAGGGACATTATTTAGATGAAAGGACATTTTCCAAAATCATCCTAGCCCTCAGAGAAACAGAAGAGAAAAGCAATATAAATGTTAATCGAAAATCGTCCATTCGCCGTGACTTAGGCTAATCTACTGCAGTCCAAAAAAGAGGGAATTAGGTATCGGACAGGACAGGACAACGTGGGATCTTGGCAAGCTGAAGCCCAGAGGACTTCAGTTCCCATCAGAAAAGTAAATCCCTGGTCAACACAACAGCACCATGCAAGTGAGGGCAAGGGCTTATTCTTCGGGTGTCCGCACGGTAGGAGGTGTTTCCTGTCCTGGCCCCCGTTGTCCAGGGCACCCACGGATCTCAACGGTAGGAATAAGAAGGTGATTAAAATGTGGCGGACAAATAAACCTACAATTACAATAACGTATGTGACAGAAGGTAGTAAAAGTATAGGTACCAAATGTAATGTAAGCAGGAAAGGGAGCACATTACTAGATCAATGGGGCAGGAGAGAGGGGAGGTTCAAGGAAGTCTTCGTATAAAGGAGGAAATACTGAGGTTGAGTTTTGAATGGTGAATAGGGGTTAGCCTGGCAAAGAAGGCACAAGGTGCCCCAGACAGAGAAAACACTAAATATCCAGGTTGGGGAACTACACTTGTTTGGCTTAATAATGACATTCTAAATATATCCAAGTGCTAATCCCTGAGTCCTGTGAATGTTACCTTCTATGACAAAAGGGACTTTGCAGATTTAGTAAGGATCTTGAAATGGGGAAATGAGCCTGGATTATCCAGTTGGGACCAATGCAATCACAATGGTTCCTACTGGGGACACAGGAGGAGTCGCTCAGAGGAAAACAATGTGAGCATGGAAACAAAGACTGGAGTGTGGGCTCTCCACACGGAGGAAGGAATCACAAGTCAAAGAATGCGGGTAACTAACTAAAAGTGGAAAAAAGAGAAGGAAGAAAATTCTCTTCATGTGGAAGGAGCCAGCTCTGCCAACACCTTGACTTTAATGCAGTGAAAAATCCCTACGATGGTTAGAGAATAAATGTGCACTGTTTTAAGCCTCCAGGTTTGCAGTAATTTGTTGTAGCAGCAAAAGGAAACTAATGCCTACATGTTATTTGAGGAACATCTTCTGGAAGTTTAAACAAAAACTTCAGAAAAATAAAACCAACTTATCAGGAGTCAGACACAGGCCAAACCATGAAAGGATTTGTACACCAGGCCCCGTTTCCACTTTATTCTGAAGTCAGTAAGGAGCTGTGCTGAAGCACATTATGCAAAGGGATAACATAAACACTGAACAGTCAGATTTTTAAGTCTTAAGCCTTGGGAATGATCACGTGTCTAATTCGCGCTTTTATTGACTATCATTTCTTTTATCATAGACTATAATGACTTTATGAAAAGAAGGAATAACTTACTGGAATAAGCAACCCTATTTCCATCCCTCCAAATTCCACTCTAACATTTTCAAAGATGCATGCCCACATTTGTAGAGCTACCTTTGGGTATGGATATGCACAGGCGGTCAGCAGGACAGCACTGGGGTTTTCCCCCAAATCCTAACCAGATGATTGCTGCATGCCTAAAAACGGCACACACAAATGCTCCCCTCCAGGCAGGGACCAGGAGTTTGTGAATGTTCCTCACCGAGATCCAGGAAGAGGATTCTTTGTGAAAGGATGATTCTTATCTCTCCAGGCAGTGCACTCAGCTGCCAAGAGACCCAACCCCTTGTGGCCAAGCCAGGTTCCCTGCTCCCCATGGCCACAAGGTGCCGCGCTCCTCAGCACAGCCCAGGCAGGGAATCCATTCCATCTGCTCCTGGTTCCCACCAACTTCTGCCTGGTCTGTCTACACGCAGAAATGCCTTTATCTGTAAAATCTCAGCCAGCCACCAGGCTCCTTTCCCTTCCTCCTCACCGTCTGCATCACTTACAGCCTCCTCCTCCAACCCCACCTCTTCAGGGCCTTTGCCTGCTGACGCTGTCTGCAGAATGTCGCTTGCTGCTAAAGGAATCACTTAGGTGCCATCTAAGCAGCCCCGGAGTTAAACAAGCTGAGTCTGCTCTGGCACTGCCACCTGGCCCCTCAGGCCATGGTCCAGACGCTGCAGAGCTTCAAAGGCAGTGCCTCAGCCTTCCTGGAAGCAGAGGACCCCGCGAGGAGTGCCTGAGGAAGGAGCTGAAGAACTCACTGTAAGTCCTCACTTTGAAACTTTGCTACTGTGAAAACTTAGGTGAGGCACTCACCCTCTCTGGGCCTTATCGAAACAGCGGCTTGTTGACCTCGTAATGATCAGCTCCCCCCAAATCGAACGATCCAGAAACCGAAAGTCACATACGTTTTTCCACACACCTGCCATACCCTACAGCCACCGTGGGCTCTGTGGTGCAAGAACATCACAACTTTCCTGACAACGCTGGGCGTGTAGGGGAATTTCCAATTCCAAGCTTTTTTAGGCAATGCTGCCACACTTTTACAGGGTCTACCTTACACTGCTCCACCTTTTCTTCTGGAATGTATATGTGGAGAAAATGCATTCCTCAAAATATAATCACTGACTTTAAAGGCAGTATATATAAAGAACATGCTCTGCAGTTCTTTTGACAACTTGGCAGCTTACTCTGCAGAAGAGTATTTTGGTGCCACTGGAGACTGAGAGCCAGTACTCAACTCTGGTGCCCCGAGACTTCATTCTGGCAACAGGTTGGGCTCTTCCCTTCAGTTTTTTTCTTTTCAATGCCACAATGACTCTCAGCCCCATTTGATGGGGGAGACCTGTGACGTCACATAAGATAAGGAGACTTGCCCAGGGTAGTACATTTCCTTAGAGGCAGGAGAGAGAAGACATTAAGCCCCCAAATCTTCCAGTTCTGTTTTATCTCACGAGTTATTCAGATCTTTGTGTTATCCTGCATTGGCACAACAGCTTTAATTTATTACCAATAGCCGTGGGCCAAGTTCTAGGCTGAGTATTTTATTAGATACATTGCCACACTCATCACAGTCACTGAGGCAATGACAATGATGATGACGACAGCACCCACCTAACCGTGAGTGCTCAGTATGTGCGAGGCATTCATACATTGTTTTATTAACTCTAAAAACCTATAACAGGGCATTACCATGTCTAATTTATAGATGGAAAAACTGAAGCTCAGGAAAGTGATATGCCCAAGGGTTATACATATTATACACAGCCAATAGATGGGTTTGAAAGCAAGGTTATTTCCAAAACCTAAATACTTAATCACAACACCAGATCGCCTTTAACAGTTAACACCACTAGGTGGGTGGCAAGAAAGGAGGTTCCTAAAGAAGACAGTAGAGAAAAATCAGCATTCCATTTCCATTTGTCTTCCCTGTGATGTGCTGGCTGTGTGTGTCGTTTGATCTGAGCTGTGTTCACTGGGGCCCTGTCAGGCTGGCTGCACAGAAAGCACGTCCTTCTCATCAGAGAGCTGCTTTCCATTATAGCCAACACGGATCACAAGGATCAGCCCACACCCCAGACAGGCTTCCAGCATAACACCCCCAATCGCTAAAAGGGGCCCACTCACCACAGCCCAGGGGAGAGAGGGAAGGCATACTCTTAGGGGCACCATCTGCAGTGCAGAGGCACGAGCAGAACTGTGAGAGCTCCTAGAAAGCAGCAGAAGTAGCTCGGTGGAACAGAGAGAGCACTAGGCTGGAAAAGAAAGTCACAGGTTCAAGCTCTATCGATAATTCCACATGTGACCTGGGAAGGGTCAGTATGGTCCTCATTAAGATTAATAAAATGATTAAACAAATAACTTGATGCAAATCTGGATTCTCCCCAGGGATGGGATGGGGTGAGATTCTAGCAAAGACTGGCCACATAGCTTTAAAGAAAGGAAATGAATCAGCAAATCAAGACAGAAAGGACCTGGGTCCCAGATCCTCTGAGATCACCTGCCTAATTCCCTACCATCCTTGATGTTCCCCTCCTTAAGATGCAGACACACATCCTGTGGATTGGATTTTCCCTGCCCTGATGCAGCAACCATCGGAGATGCTTCCTAATTCCACCCAGCTCACATACTTAGAACTGCTGCAAATGAAAGCAGCTTTAAAGAGAAATCATTACCCCCATTGTCAGTAAGAACGCGTCAGCCTCAGCTCCAGTGGATCCAGAATTAGCACACGAGACCAATTCCAACTGAATAATGTTTTGACTAATAAAGAATTGGGAGGAGAAAGGGAGGAAAAAAAAAGCCTCTCTGGCTTCCCTTCCTCACCACCCTGACACTAGCTGGATCCACCATTCTGGTCATTCTTTTGCCAATTGTTACAGGAAGGCCATCCCGGGACCATGCCTGTCTTCTGGCATAAAAGCCAGATTGTTTTACTCCATGTCCAATGGATAGAGACAGTGAATGGCCCAGTGAGTAGGAAAACATTCATGCTTCAGATAACAAAATTCATAAAATAAAGTTTGGCTTGCCAGGGATGCTTTATTCACTGGAACTTAGAAAGTCTCCAGGTGTTAACAGCTGGAAATGGTTATAGGATTCCTCTTGCTGGGGTTTATGGCTACATTTGTGGTGCAGCAACAACGATTTTCCAAGCACGCAGGACTCCAGGCACATATATATCATGCCTCCTCCATTCTCCAAAAGCTCTGGCTTCCAAGCCAACCTAACTCCCTGCTCCCAGTTCTTTGGAATCAAAGGAACTTTTTAAAAATCAAGCTGCTTTGGGAGAAAAAGAAATACCAATTTGTAAACTCCCTACTTGGCCCTGTCTACCTGCAAAGATACAGAAAAATCAGGGGGAAGTAAAAGAAGAGGATTTTGCTTCTCTTTTTAGTTTACAGATGGAGCTGCCTCCCACTTTCCACCCCAACACTCAGTGGCTGACGATGTCCTATTGTGATTTGTGTAGCACTGTGAGGGCTTTGAGGGCCAGAATCACTGCAAAAGTCAACCACAGGGAGCACATCTGAGAAAGAAAGAGAGAAACTAGGGAACCAAGGTGTATATAGCTCTGGAAATGTCCAAAGAATCGCCAAGAAGAGACCAACTAAATGGGCATTTATACACACACCCCAGCTGGACTGAGCCAGGGGAAGGGAAATGACCAACCTGATGATGTCTGGGATGCTAAAAAGGAGGTAGCCCCAAACATCACCGAATAGGACCCTTGGGGAAAAAAATCCCTTCACCATTTCATAGGCTGAAGAGCTCAGAGGTGATCAAGCACATGTACTGAAGGAGAAAAAAAGAACTCTCAACCGAGGTTACAATCATCGGTGACTGGCCTCTGTAGATTAAATAGAGGCTGCTGATAAACACAGAGCAGCCAGTTAAAACAACAACAACAAATTAACATGACTGTGCACCAGGCACTGAATCTGTCTACAGGGTAAATGCATCATAGAAGGCAGTTGTGGTACGTGAATGCATCCAGAGACGCTGATGGAGAGCCCAGCCTGAAGCTAGTTTACCTGGCCCAGCCAAGAATCAGGCACCTCCTGTGCGCCAGGCACTATAGCATAGACATGACCCGCTTTCTTGTGTCCTCTCATCTCTTCAGGTCCTCATCATCACTGTCTTTACCCACAGAGGAAAATAAGACACACAGAAAGTAAGGGGCTTCATAAGTCATACCCCTAGTACATGGCAGAACCAGGATTCTAACCCAAAAAGCCTGAAGACACAATCCTGCCACTCCACAAAAAAACAGACCTGTGCAGGAGCTACTGTTGGGATATGTTGTTCAGAGAAAGCAGTCACGGCTAAGGAAGCCTAAATAACTTTCCAGAGGGCCACAGACTTGAAAAGAGTGATGCTGGGACTTGTACCCAGAATCTATCAAACTTACTCCAACTAGCCATTCGCAGGGAGCACACACAAGACAGATGCTGCTCTGTGTTGAGCCGGTAACTGCCTACAGTCTTAACTCACTCTCCTCTCTTGTTGTTGTACAGAAGCCTGGTTGAGGCAGCTACATAGTCTCTAGTGCAGTTCACCTATTTTAAGAGAGATATTCAGGTGTTTAATAACCTTCGTTGAAGGCCTACTGTGAGATCAGCCACCACATTAACACACCTGTTCTCCTAATGATACTTCAAGCTTCCAACAGGTCTCTTGGCCTGCCATAAAAGTAATTTCCTTATAAATGTTTGCTAAGTGAATGAACGAATGAACAGAAGGATGGAAGGATGGATGGATGGAGGGATGGAGGGAGAGAGAAAGGCAGGGGAGGAGGGAGGGGTCAAGTTAACCTCAATAGGCCCTTCCCAGTTTTAAGTACCATGACTCTGCCCTAAGGCTGACCTAGTGAGACTGCTGTTAAATGGTGAGGATGGCATGAGACCTGAACCAGGACCCTTCTTCTCTATACCCAGCATTTGAGGGCAGTTTTAGCACTACCTGGAATAAGACCGACAGGCTCGCCCAGGTAAAGAAGGACAAAAAGCCCCTATGACTAATTAAACTTTCCCCCTCATAATTAATTTAAGAACTATTCTGATGAACTTTCCTTTCTTGCCAGATGCTTGTTAGGCGGGAAAAAAAGGAGGAAAACTTCACCATCATTATCTAACTCCACTGCCTCCGTTGTCTATATTCCTATTTGGAAAACACCATTGCTAGTCATTCGACCAGTGACTAGTCATACGAGCAAAGAACCACCCAGGGAGTCTCCAATGAACAGAAGACAGTAGCTCATGAGAACAAGGAGTTCACAACATTAAAGGAGGCACAAAATATTCAAGAATGCAGAATAATGTGATACAAGTTTTACATTAGTAAGTGTTAAACCTTTGAGGAGTACCTAGTATACAGTCAAGTTCTGGAGTTTTAAAAAAGAAAGGGTTCTCAGAAGAGAATGTTCCTGAGTAGTGGAATAAATGATGCAAGTGGTTTTAGAAGAAAGAATGATATTCCAACTATACTGCTTTGATTGGAATAGAATAAACAGAGGAAGGATCACTCTAACGCAACCACAAGGATCCGAGTGTGGTGAAGTACTGTATGCTAGAGAAGGTGGCAGCAAAGGTCTTTGCTAAAACCAGGGACACAATTCAACTGGAGATCATTATAATGTGGCATTAAAGTGGAAAATAAATGTTCTATGACTTTTTCTCAATTTAACATTTTTAGAAATTTCCAAAGCAACAAATGGCAGAGGTGAAAAAGACACTGAAGATCAGACCACTCAAAACTCCCTTATTTTAGAAACCAGCCAGTCATCGTTTATTGAGCCCCTACTACATTCCAGGTAATATAAGAGAGATACTGCAGGACAAAGACATTGTGATGGTGGAGTGGGAAACACCTGGCTGCAGCTACTCTGACAGAGGTGTAGAAGTTTCACCTGGTGAACAGGGTGAAACAAGGCACTTCAGGGAGAGGTAAAAGCCTATACTAAGGGATTCCCATATTTTTTAAACTGCTGGAGCCAAGGGTTCACGTGGGACTACAGCAAGAGAGAAGAGAGGGCAGAACCTAAGTCTCAGAGGGCAGATGGGATTTTATCCTCTATGTAAATTTCCACACTACACCCTGTGTCAATTTGGAACTCTTCACATATTGGTGCAAATGCATTCTAAGATAGGAGTAAAATAAAGCTATGAGGAATGCTATGGAAACCAGGGGCTGATCACCCTACTATAGAGAAATGATGTGACTTGCCTGCAGTCAATTAAATCAAATGATGCTGCTCAGAAAAATATGTGCTGCCTACAACCAAGTGATATGAGCTGAAATACCTCTAAGAGCAGACAGAAAGAAAAGGACACAGAATTGGGGAAAGAAATTAGCAAGGTGGACAGGGGGAAAATATTTCCAACAGATTTCAGAAAATGAAGGTAAGAACTAATAATACCTGCTGTATTGAATAATACATGAATAATACATGAATAATACCTGTTCATGGCATGCCATTAGATAGATGAGGAAATTGTGGTCTGGGCAAGTAACGTAACTTTTCCCAAAGGAACCAACCAGTAGAAGGTCATGTTGAGATTCAACCCCAGGTATCTGGACTCTGGAGACCTTTAGCCACTAAGATGGCCCCATTCAGTCCAATTTTGGGGGGAGGAAGAACAAGATGATGAATGCTTCCTGATAGGGAAGCTGGAAACTGGACATCAATGGCCTTGGACCAGGAAGATGCCAGCCTCAGCTGGGGAACTAGCCCTTCTCTGAGCATTCAAGGCATCTTAAGGCAGATAGGACCAGACAGATCATGGGAGGAGAGGCCCTCAACAAAGGAAGAGCACCAGAGAGGAAAGCTTGCTGAGGGCTGGAGCTAGCTGGCTGTGAGGCACAGAGGGTGGCAGTCCAGCTACTGGGCAACTATGTGAGTCACCCACTGAATGCCATCATCCACAGAAAATCATCAGGAAACCCCACCCTAACCCCAAGTATGGTCAAGAGACAGAAAGGGACAGGTGGCAAATTGAAGGAAACCAAGAGTGGTTAGAATCACAGCAAATGAGCACGAGAGAAAGAAAGAGAGAGTGTGCATGTACATATGTGGGCATCAAGCACCTCTCTGAGGCCAGCAAGAAAAACCAACACACTAGTCTCTAAAAAAAGGAAGCAGAGGCAACAACCGAGGGAAGAAGAGCTAGTAACCTCATCAGCCGCAACTGAGCCAAGTTTAAGTTCTGTTCCTATGGTGCAGGCTCCACAGCCTTCAGGAATCTATCTTGTTTTGTAGTTGCACTTGCAGAAGATGGATGCTAAATATTTGTCAACGGTAGCAATGACAGCTACTTATTTAAAGGTACCTAAATTGCCTATCTCCCTGGTTAATTTGTTTTGTGTTTGTCCTCAAAATCTCCCTTTTATGGAGCCTCTCCATCTTGAGAGCAAAATTATATTACTTTAGGGCTGAGATTTGCTAAGAGCTTCATTTCATATCTATCTTCTTATAATTAATCAGTTTTATTTAAAAAGGAGGAGGGGGATAGACATATCTTTAGAGGAGGGAAAATGGATAAAGCTTAGAAGACAATTATACATAATAGTTCCAGAAAGTATCAGCTGTTCAGATGATCATTAAAGATACGGATGGAGTTGGTTTTAAGAAAGGTTCCAGCTCACCCTGTCCCCCTCCATGAATCTGATAAAGAAAAACAAGAGGGTTGTTTCACTCCCTTCTGGAACCACATTAAAATGTATCCTCAAACAGCATTTTGCTAAGAATCCCCCCATCCCGGCCATTCCTCCAGTATCGAAATGCAGGGCACCAAGCCCCACTGCTGGGAAGCACATCAATTACAGTGTGGGTTTCAGTCGTTACTGTGGTTATCAGTGATTTATTTAAAACACACAAATCAGCACACACAGCTGGACACAGCAAGGTTGACACTCTGCTTAATCTGACAGGTCCTTAATTAGCTAGCCGGTGGTTTTGTTTTAGGTTTTCCTTATTTCAGGTTTAAGTTTCTTAACCCATAAATGGTTAATGCATACATCTGTTAACTCTTTCTCCCTGATATTGAGCATTTAAAAATGAGTCTCCATCAATCAATAATGATGAGCCAGACAGTCTCGAATACTGGTCAAGACAACTGAAAGCTGGCTCCTCTCTTGCTAGCAAGATAGCTACTACAGCTGGAAGCCTACCATCCTGCCACCGTGCTGATCGACAGGCTGGCAATGCGCTCCCTCCTCCTCCCATGGTCATACGACTCCAAGAAAATGAAAATCCTGCTCTTGGCTGAAAAATGAGGGCCTCTTTGTTCAGAGAATGAACTTGCATCTCAAGAGCACAGAGAGCAAAAGTGCCACCTTTGGAGTCAAACTAAGCTTATTCAAATCTTGGCGTTTCTGGTTGTACACCATTAGGCATGTCACTCACCCTTGCCAAGCCTGTGGCCTCATCTGCAAACTGGGGAAAATAATTCTACCTTCCTAGGATTCAATAAGCAAAGTCAAAACTGAGATGAAACATGCCACAGTGATTTGCTCATATAAACACTAAAATAAGAGCTCTAATAGAAATTTGCCTTAGTGAAATATAACTCAAAAACAGAAACACAAAAGAAATAAGCCAAATAATCTCCAATGTTCAGATATAATTGAGTGTGACATAATCTTACATTATCACCCAACTTGCTCTCACATAGGCCTGCCTCAACCTGGTGGCCTTACTGGCTCTGGGGACTACTTTTTCTTTTTCCTTTTTAACAATTTTTAAATTAAAAAAAAAAAAAATTAGTGAAATTACAGGTTTGCAGAAAAATCATGCACAGCATGCAGAGCATTTATCCACCCTCACATACACATTTTCTCCAATTAATAATATTTTGCATTAATGTGGTAACTTTCTTACAATTGATGAGCCATTATCAGAATTATATTATTAACTATAGTCCATAGTTTACATTGGGGCTCATTCTTTGTGTTGTAGAATTCCATGTTTTGCTTTGTTTTTTTTTTTTCTAATAATACTACACAATGTAAAATTTCCCATTTTAACAATACTTTGAAGCAAACAATTCAGTGCTGTTAATGACATTCACAATGTTGTGCCACCCTCACCACAGTCCACTACCCTGGGGATTCCTAAAGAACAATCACACATAGAACGCTGCCCCATTCCAAACCAAACTCAGGTCTCCACTGCACACTGAATTCCAACCTAAGAATTCTCTCGAGAATTTGGAGGGATGACAGGTAGCTACAGAAATGGGAAAAACAAGGCAAATTTTCAGTGACCAAAACAGAAGTGACAGGAGCAGAGCTTAACTCATGAGTACCTTATCTCATGAAATTCTCCCCATTTCCCTCTGAGTTTGGGTTCATTAGCCCTTCAGCTCATATGGAGAAAGTGGGGCCCACCCAAAATCACCGTGTTTGCCTCCCACTTTAGAGAATTAAACCCAATTATGACTAATTCAAAGACCCGCCCCCCGCCTCCATTCCAGGCTGACCTCTGGAGTCCAATTCAAAAACTGTCTCCTCAGGGTGTATGTGTAGTTCAGCGGTAGAATTCTCACCTGTCATGCGGGAGACCAAGGTTTTGATTCCCAGCCCATGCACTTCCCAAAAACCAAAAAAAATAAACAAAAATTAAACAAATGGTGCTGCAATAACAGGATACTCACATGGAAAAAGAATGAAACGAGACCCCCGCCATACAGCATAAAAAAGAGAAAAAAACTATCTTCTCTTCCATCCTTAGGAAGTACACTGATGAGAATACCTATTTCAAAAATGGTGGAGGGAAATGGGGAAAGCAACGAAAAGGAGGGGAAAGGACCTGAATGGAAAACAGTAGAGATCTGAACTCCATACTCAATTCATGGAGGCTCTGGGGCTTTCACTCTCTTTGTCTCCATGAGAAGCTTGGGAGAAAATTAGAGTTGTTCATTCTAAATCTTCATTTTACTCAATCAGAACTTGAGATTCAGAGAAAATGAAGTCATTGTATGAGCTCACATAGCAAATTACAGGCCAGATCAGTACTAGAATCCCGTGTATCTGCCTATCACTGAGGGGTTTTCCCAAGTCCCAACATCATCATCCATGAATCCATTTCACTACCAACAGTGTCTTTTACTTCTAAAGCCACTGAACCATCTACTGCTCCATAGAGTACAGCAGAACCTTGCCACTGTGGTTCTCTGAGTTAATGTTCCTAAGGAACAAGCTGGTAAATCAGATACTGGGGTAACACCAGAGAATTAACCAGTAAAGTGGTCTCTTCTACCTGGCTGTGCTCTCATCACCCACACTGCACCACAGCCAGACCTCTGACCTTCAGAGCAAAACTTCTTCCAAAGCTCCCCTACTCTCTAGAGCAATGGTTCACAAACTATGGTAATCATTATTGTCATCTGGAGGGCTGGAAAAAACATAAGCTCACTGGGCTCTACCACCAGAGCATCTGTTTTAGGAAGCCAGGAAGGGATCCCAGATTTTTATTTCTTGACTAGTTCCCAGGTCAGAAATTCTCTCTCTTATTAAGGAGAGAGAACATGTGGCAAAGACCAGTGGCACCTGCCATGCTGTGCTAAAGTCACTACTCCATTGGGCACAGCTCAAATCTCTCAAGTAATCACAGACAGATTTCACCCAACAAAGGTCCCTGGCTGATATGCTTTAGATTCTAGTTGAAAATGGGCTTTACTTTCACTGTTTTGAAACCAATAAGAGGAAACCTCTCTAAGAAGTCATAAACCATTCACAGGTTTATTTAATTTTGAATTAATTCCCCATTACTAGCTACTAATTAAAATTTCTTATTTACCTCTAGACAAACTGTTGCAACTCTTTGCACACTCTACACTCCAATTTCCTCCTCCATCCATATGACGAAAGAGACAGCTCTCACTCCTACATTAATACATTGCCTATATTAATAGTAGGAGACTTCAATATACTATGTATTTATAATGGACAGACTATCAAACCAGAATATCAATAAGGAAATAGAAGACTTGAACAAAACTCTAAAACAACTAGATTTAATGAACATACACAGAGCATTGCACCCAACAGCAACAGAATACACATTCTTTTCAAGTGCACATGGATTATTCTCTAGGGTAGACCTAGGGCACAAAACAGTGTCAGTAAATTCAAAAATATTGAAATCATACTATGTATGTTTTCCAACCACAATGGAATGATGGTAGAAATCAATAACAAAGGAAAAAGTGGAAAATTCACAGTTATGTGAAAATTAAACAAAGTATTCTTAAACAGCCAAAGGATTTAAAGAGAAAATAACTACAGAAAGTAGGAAATATCTTGAGGCGAATCAAAATGAAACACAGAACATACCAAAACTTATGGGATGCATCAAAAGTAGCACTGAGAGGGAAATTAATAGCTCTAAATGCTTATATTAAAAACCAAAAGTTGGTTCTTTGAAAGGATCAATAAAATTGACAAATATTTAGCTAAACTGACAAAGAATAAAAGTGAGCATACACAAATAACTAAAATCACAAATGAAAAGGGAGACATAATTACTGACATTAATAAGATTACTTATTAGGATTATACTAAGAACTATAATAAGGACTATAATAAGGACTATATGATATTAATAAAAACTATACACCAACAAACTAAATAACCTAGAAGAAAATGACAAATTCCTAGGAACAACAAACCACCTATATTAACTAAAGAAGAAATAGAATATTTCAACAAGCCAATTAGTAGTAAACAAATTGAGTCAGTAATCAAAAACCTCCCAAGAAAGAGAAGCCCAGGACCAGATGGTTTCACAAGGAAATTCAAACAAACTATCACAAAAATAATTAACATCAATCCTGTTCAAACTCTTCCAAAAAAGTGAAGAGGAAAGAACATTCCCTAATTCATTCTGTGAGGCCAAAATCATCCTCATACCAAAACCATACAAAGAAAATCACAGACCAATATCCTATATGAATATAGATGCAAAAATTCTCAACAAAGCACTAGCAAATCAAATCCAACAGTACATTAAAAGAATTATACAATATGATCCAGTGGAATTTATCCCAGTTATGCATAGGTGGGTTCAACATAAGAAAATCAGTTAATGTATTATACCACATTAGCAGAATGAAAATTTATAAAAGCACAGATGATCATCTCAACTGATGCAGAAAAGGCACTGGACAAAATCCTGTAACCCTGCTTGTTAAAAACATTTAGAAAACTAAGAATAAAATGGAATTTCCTCAACATGATAAAGGGCATGTATGAAAAATACACCAGAAACATCATACTTAATGGTACAAGGCTGAAAACTTTCCTTCTAGGACCAAGAACAAGACAAGGAGGCCCCACTCTCACTATGGTTTTTCAACACATACTGAAAGTTCTAACCAAAGCAATTAGGAAAGAAAAAGAAATAAAAGGCATCCAAATTGGAAAGATAAATGGAAGAATTTCCCTACTTGCAGATGACATGATCCCATACGCAGAGACTCCTGAAAAAAATCCACAACAAAACTCTTACAACCTAATAAATGAATCCAGCAAAGCAGTGGGTACAAAATCAATACCCCATCAAACAAAAAAAATTCCATTTACAATAGCAACCTTAAAGAAGCAAATATCTAGGAGTAAAACTAACCAAGGATATAAAGTACTCTTAAACAAAGAAAACTACAAAATATTGCTAAAACAAATTAAACGGGAGCTAAATAAATGGAAGGAAATATCATGTTCATAGAATGGAAGGTAAAATATTAAAACATCAATTCTACCCAATATGATTTATTTAACATGATCCCAATAAAAATTCCAACAACATTCTTTGCAGAAATGGAAAGGCAACTATCAAATTTATATGTAAGGGTAAGAAGCCCAGAATAGCCAAAGCTATCTTGAAAAGAAAAAGTTAGAAATCTCATACTTCCCAATCTTAAAATTTATCACAAAGTCACAGTAATCAAAACAGCAAGAAATCAAAACTAGCACAAGAAGAGACGTATAGATCACCATAATTGAACTGAGAGTTTAGAAATCAACACTAATATCTATGGCCAACTGATTTTTGACAAGAGAGTAAAGACCACTCAATTGAGAAATAATAGTCTCTTCAATAAATGGTATTCGAAAAACTGGATCTCCATATGCAAAAGGATTATGTTGGACCCCTAGTCATACCACATGCAAAATCAACTCAAAATGGGTCAAATACCTAAATATAAGAGCCAGAACTAAAAAATTCTTAGAAAGAAACATAGGGAATCATCATTAGGACCTTGTGTTAAGCAATGGTTTCCTAGACTTATACCCAAAGCACAAGCAGCAAAAGAAAACATAGCTAAACGGAGCCATAATGAAATTAAAAATAAAAAAAAATTTTGTGCATCAAAGGACTTCATCATGAAAGCAAAATGACAATCTACACAATTGGAGAAAATATTTGGAAACTACATGTCCAATTAGGGTTTAAGATCCAGAATATATAAAGGGATCCTAAAACTCACTAATAAACAGGACAAATAACCCAATAAAAAAATGGGCAAAAGACTTGAATAGGCAATTCTCCTATTCAAGATGGTATAGAAATGGCCAAAAAGCACATGAAAAGATGCTCAACATCATTAGCTTTCCTCAGAAAGTTCAATACGGAATTACCATATGACCAGCAAGTTCACTTCTAGATATACACCTAAAAGAACTGAAAGCAAGGATTCAAACTGATATTTGCACACCAATGTTCATAGCATCATTATTGACAATTGCCAAAAGATGGAAGCAACCCAACAATTCAACTAATGAATTGATAAACAAAATGGGGTATATACATACAATGGACTATTATCCAGCAATAAAAAAAAACAAACTTCATTCTGATACATGTGAAGCACAGATGAACCTTGAAGACATCATGTTGAGTGAAATAAGCCAGTGACATAAGCTAAATACACAAGGATAAATATATGATTTCACTGATGTGAATAACCAGAATAAGCAAAGTCATAGACGCAGAATCTAGAATACTAGGTTATAGGCGGGAGGGTGGGTAGGGAGTAAGGAGTTAATACTCAAATTATACAGAGTTTCTGTTTGGGGCAATAAGTAAGTTTTGGTAAAAGATGGGATGATGAAAGCACAACAAGTGAACATAACTAACACCATTGAATTATATATTTGAAAGTGGTTAAAAGGAGAAATTTTAGGTTGTGTATGTGTTGCTATAATAAAAATTAAAAAAAAAAAGAAATCCATTGGATGGTACAACACAAACAGTGAAGTTTAAGGTAAACCATGGACTATAGCTAATAGTACAATTATAAAAATGTGCTATTATCAATAGTAACAAATGCACTACACCAAAGCAATGCATTAACAAAAGGGTGGTATAGGGGAACTATGCATTTTATACATGATTTTTCTGTAAATCCACAACTTCTCTAAATAAATAAATGAATGAATAAGCAAACAAATGAATAAACAAATGGGCTGCCCTCACTTTGTGAAATAGAGGCAAATCTTCAAATCTATTTCCATAAGGTGATTCTTATCTTCCAGGGTTGCCAAATTTAGGGAATAAAAATACAAGATGCTCAGCTCAATTTGAATTTCATATAAACAACAAATAATTTATTTTTAGTATAAATATGTTCCAAGTAACAGGTGGGATATACTTATACTAAAAATTGCTCCTTGTTTATCTGAAATTAAAATATAACAAGGAGTCCTATATTTTATTTGGCAATCCATTATGTCT